>NC_053499.1:134150421-134506671 GCF_905171775.1 Rana temporaria | reverse complement strand
AGTATTTGAACACCCTGCTATTTTGCAAGTTCTCCCACTTGGAAATCATGGAGGGGTCTGAAATTGTCATCGTAGGTGCATGTCCACTGTGAGAGACATAATAAAAAAAAAAAATTCCAGAAATCACAATTTATGATTTTTTAACTATTTATTTGTATGATACAGCTGCAAATAAGTATTTGAACACCTGTCTATCAGCTAGAATTCTGACCCTCAAAGACCTGTTAGTCTGCCTTTAAAATGTCCACCTCCACTCCATTTATTATCCTAAATTAGATGCACCTGTTTGAGGTCATTAGCTGCATAAAGACACCTGTCCACCCCATACAATCAGTAAGAATCCAACTACTAACATGGCCAAGACCAAAGAGCTGTCCAAAGACACTAGAGACAAAATTGTACACCTCCACAAGGCTGGAAAGGGCTACGGGGAAATTGCCAAGCAGCTTGGTGAAAAAAGGTCCACTGTTGGAGCAATCATTAGAAAATGGAAGAAGCTAAACATGACTGTCAATCTCCCTCGGACTGGGGCTCCATGCAAAATCTCACCTCGTGGGGTCTCAATGATCCTAAGAAAGGTGAGAAATCAGCCCAGGACTACACGGGAGGAGCTGGCCAATGACCCGAAAAGAGCTGGGACCACCGTTTCCAAGGTTACTGTTGGTAATACACTAAGACGTCATGGTTTGAAATCATGCATGGCACGGAAGGTTCCCCTGCTTAAACCAGCACATGTCAAGGCCCGTCTTAAGTTTGCCAATGACCATTTGGATGATCCAGAGGAGTCATGGGAGAAAGTCATGTGGTCAGATGAGACCAAAATATAACTTTTTGGTCATAATTCCACTAACCGTGTTTGGAGGAAGAAGAATGATGAGTACCATCCCAAGAACACCATCCCTACTGTGAAGCATGGGGGTGGTAGCATCATGCTTTGGGGGTGTTTTTCTGCACATGGGACAGGGCGACTGCACTGTATTAAGGAGAGGATGACCGGGGCCATGTATTGCGAGATTTTGGGCAACAACCTCCTACCCTCAGTTAGAGCTTTGAAGATGGGTCGAGGCTGGGTCTTCCAACATGACAATGACCCGAAGCACACAGCCAGGATAACCAAGGAGTGGCTCTGTAAGAAGCATATCAAGGTTCTGGCGTGGCCTAGCCAGTCTCCAGACCTAAACCCAATAGAGAATCTTTGGAGGGAGCTCAAACTCCGTGTTTCTCAGCGACAGCCCAGAAACCTGACTGATCTAGAGAAGATCTGTGTGGAGGAGTGGGCCAAAATCCCTCCTCCAGTGTGTGCAAACCTGGTGAAAAACTACAAGACACGTTTGACCTCTGTAATTGCAAACAAAGGCTACTGTACCAAATATTAACATTGATTTTCTCAGGTGTTCAAATACTTATTTGCAGCTGTATCATACAAATATATAGTTAAAAAAATCATACATTGTGATTTCTGGATTTTTTTTTTTGATGATGTCGCTCACAGTGGACATGCACCTACGATAACAATTTCAGACCCCTCCATGATTTCCAAGTGGGAGAACTTGCAAAATAGCAGGGTGTTCAAATACTTATTTTCCTCACTGTACACTGGAAAAACACCACAAGAGCATCAAACGTGCCAGTGTATTACACGTCCATTTTGTCAGTGCAAATACAACATAAAGCTGCAAATCTTTGAATCCTCTTAGTGCAACTTCCTAACTTCCCACTCCTCACACAATAGATCTTGCCGGCTGAACTTTTAAACTGTTCGAGGGGTTTAAACCTTGTATAAATGAATTTAAATAAGTCACACGAAAGCAATTAAGCGCACTAATTTTCAAACGCCACGCTTTTTCCCCCTCGCATGCTATGAATGAGGCCGCTAAAGCCTTGTGTGACTTGCTATCCATTATGAGTCTATTAATGGCTTTGGAAGCGCAGGGATTGTGGATGGCCCTTACGTAATGCTCTAACAACCTGTGCATTAGAAGAATGACTAGCAATTTAGCTATAAAGCCCAGGAAACAGAATTAAGCATTTAATGTATATTGCCATATTTCTAAGTAGTAATTTATGTTTACATCTCTTTTTCCTCCAGGCTTTGAGTACCATCAGAATGCACAATACAAACATCACTTTGTGCGATAAATCTCTTTATTTTTTTTAAAGCACTCAGGACAATTAGAGTGGGTTAAAGAAAAAGTGCTAAAACCAATCCCAGTGCACATAGTGTAGCAAGGGTAATGTACACTTAGGATAGCCTTAGTTCGTTTTAATACCACAAAGGCAATGCTTTGTTGTGCTTTGGTTGCCACAAAGGCTTCTGGGAGGAGACATGAAAAAAAGACAATCAGTAAAATTATAGACACCTCTTTTATTTTGGAAATTCTTATCGGTTACAGCTTCCTTCCATGTTGTTTAACCACTTGCTTACTGGGCACTAGGGTGACCACGTGTCCCAGATTGCCCGGGACAGTCCCGCATTTTGCAGGTCTGTCCCGGGCACCTTCATTCCAGGACAATACAGTGTTCCGCAGGGCTGGACTTACCATTGGGCTTGACTGGGCTCAAGACCATGGGCCCCGCCCAATAGGGGGCCCCGTGAGGAGGAAGCAGGAAGAGCCATGCCACTGCTGATGAAGAGGTAAGAAGTCCCCTTCACGCCCCCGCTCAACAACTACAATCAGCGACCCCCCCTGCTCAACAACTCCGATCGGCAGCCCCCCCCCACCGCGCAACAACTTTGGTCAGCTCTGATCGGTGGCCCCCCCGCTCAACAACTCGGATCGGTGGCCGCCCCCCCGCTAAACAACCTTCGATCAGCTTCGATCTCGGCGGCACCCCCCCCGCTCAACAACTTCGACCCCCCCCCGCTTCTCGGCTCCAGGGGGCCTCTCAATCAACACTCAAGCCCCACCACCCTAAGTCCTGCCCTGGTGTCCCGGAAAGTAAGACTGACACAGCCACCCCCCAGGCCAATCTGATGCCTCCAAAAAAGGCCGCCACTTCACCGCTTTACTCACTGACAGTACTTGTCCTGGCCGGTATGCCTGGAGGAGCAAAATACCACCCCTGCTTGTGATTGGAGAAATTATAAATCCCGCCTCTTGTGTCCAATCACTCTGCTGTGATTCGTTACAGCGCAAGTTGATTTTTGGGAAGGGAGGGTGTCCCTGAATGGTAGTTTAGAAATGTGGTCACCCTACATGGCACATATACCCCCCTCCTGCCCAGGTGAAATTTCAGCTTTCGGCACTGCGTCGCTTTAACTGACAATTGCGCAGTCGTGCGACGTGGCTCCCAAACAAAATTGACGTACTTTTTTCCCCACAAGTAGAGCTTTCTTTTGGTGGTATTTGGTCACCTCTGCGGTTTTTATTTTTTGCGCTATAAACAAAAAAAAGAGCGACAATTTTGAAAAAAAAAAATCAATATTTTTTACTTGTTGCTATAATAAATAGCCCATTTTTTTTTTCTTTTTTTTAATTTCTCAGTCTAGGCCGATACGTATTCTTCTACATATTTTTGGTAAAAAAAAAATCGCAATAAGCGACTGGTTTGCGCAAACGTTATAGCGCCTACAAAATAGGGGACAGAATTATTATTATTATTTGTTTATTATTTTTTACTAGTAATGGCAGCGATCTGCGATTTTTATTGGGACTGCGACATTATGGCGGACACATCGGACACTTTTGACACATTTTTCGCACCATTCACATTTATACAGCGATCAGTGCTATAAATATGCACTAATTACTGTATAAATGTGACTGGCAGGGAAGGGGTTAACACTAGGGGGTGAGGAAGGGGTTAAATGTGTACCCTGCATAGTGTTTCTAACTGTGGGGGAAGGGGACTGACTGGGGGAGGTGACCGATCTGTGTCCCTATGTACAAGGGACACAGATCGGTCTCCTCTCTCCCTGACAGGACGTGGATCTGTGTGTTCAAACACACAGATCCACGTCCTTGTCTGTGTAACCGGCGATCGCGGGTGCCTGGCGGACATCGAGGCCGCCAGGCACACGCATCGGCATCTCAGTGATCTCTCGAGATTTCACTCGTCGCGTGACTCATCAAGCCGGTCACGTGATTAGGGCGGATCTAATTCCGCCATTTTAAATAAGGCCACACAGGTAAATAATACCATTATCAATTGTCGAGCCCTAATGCCAGAGGAAGAAAATTACATTACCTTCACAGCTGATGCTCCGAGCCCGTTCTGAGAAGTCTCATATGTTCCTATTGTTTTGAATGCCGTCACAACGGGGCGTGTACTTTAAATGTCGCCGCCCGTTGTGATGGCAACATGGAAGTGCTCATGCGGGAGATAGAGCAGTGAATGCTGGGAGATGAGCATTCACCGCTTCCCAGAAGTCTGTGCTTGTGGGCTTCACAATGCCCACAAGCAAAATGGAAAATGGCAAGATTTTTTTTTTTTTTAACGTTTATTTTTTAAACGAAAACGGATGGCGGATAGTTTGAATTGCCAAACAAGTGAATAGTAGGTTATTATCTGAAAAACCATTAAATACACAGGAAAAAAAAAGGATGGACTGCGGAACCGCTTTAAGGTTTTTATTCAGGTCCACTATTTTTCTGTGTTTTTAGTGTTTATTTGTCCCGTAGATAGATTCCTGAGATCAAGGGAATGGTTTACAATGTATATAAGGCAGAAGTACAAACGGAATCACCCTTTGGTTCATTAAGTATTTATTTTAGGCATTTAATAATTTTTCAGTTCAGCTAGGCTCTTTTTTTTTTTGCTCCAATGAGCTACAGGCTCATTTCCTTTTGGTTTATATGAGTGGTGTAGAAATGACCAGGTCCATAGTTCGTTAGAGGAAAAAAATAGCGCAAGTTCTGAGTATGGCTAGAGATGAGTTCAGAAGTTGTCCAAACTCATCTGTAGTTGCCACACAACAGATAAGGTTGGCCATACAGAGCTTGAATTTTGACTTGTGGCCCTGCCAACACCACCTGGCTTGACAAACCTTGATTGAGAAATCAAAGAAGCCCAGTGGATAAAGTCAACCGAACAGTGATTGCAGCCAGGCTGCCTTGCACTTGGCCACTGCGAGCAGATGGGCTACCCCCAGAGTACATAGGCTTCAGTGCCCGTATGGTTCTCCGCCCAACCTGTATTCTTCTGTGCATGGATGGTGGCTAGGGACCAAACCCTTCCATCGTCCTGGCTCCATGTACACTGAAGCTCATAAACTGACATTTTTGGGAGTTTTGGTGTTTTTTCTTTAACAGCCCATAAACTCCCCTCTATGTTATCGTATGTGTCCACACATAGATGTTTTTGGACGTTTATCAGCAGTGGAGTTTACGGGCTGCTGTCTGAGCGCCCTAAAATCGCATTCAGGAGTTGTTTTTCTGACTAAAAATGTTAAACGTGCATACAAGCTGATAAACGTCGATAAACGCTCAAAATCGTGGCTCCACCAGAATTTTTTTACGTTTTTGATCCATTAAAAAAAAAAAAAAAATTCTTAAAAAAAACACAGAAAAATGCTAAAAAACATTGGAAGAATTACTGCAAAGCTACTGGCGTTTTTATAATGTTCACTGTATATGGAGCCTAAGGCCCCGTACATGCAGTCTGGGGGGAGAACCGAGGAAAGAACCAAATCTTCTCTGCATTCCCTTCCTTTAGTTCAGTCCTTATACAGGTGGAGATTACCTTCTGCCCAGGTATCCAAAAGGGGACCTCCCAGCAGCCCCTTCATTGGATGGGGGGGGGGGAACAGGAGCACCAAAGTAGGCCTGTCCTCTTTCCTTAATCTCCTTTAGGTAGATTCAGTAAGAGTTAGGCCGGCTTATCAGTAGATAAGCCGACCTAACTCAGAATCTACGCCGACTTATGTTTAAGCGTATGCTCAAACAGAGATACGCTTAAACATATCTAAGATAGGACAGAGCAAGCCGTCGTATCTTAGATTGCAATATTTTGGATGGCCGCTAGGTGGCGCTTCCATTGCGGTCGGCGTAGAATATGTAAATGAGGAGATACACCGATTCACAAACATACGCCCGGCCGACGCAGTACTTTTACGCCGTTTACGTAAGAGATAGGCCGCGTAAAGTTGGAACTAGGCCCTAGTGGAATAGTAATGTCAAGTATGGCCGCCGTTCCCGTGTTGAAATTCAAATTTTTTACGTTGTTTGCGTAAGTCGTCCGTGAATCGGGATTTATGTCGTTTACGTCCACGTCAAAATCAATAGGCCCGTGCGGCGTACTTAGCCGCAATGCACGCTGGGAAATGTAGGCGCCCGGCGCATGCGCAGTTCGCAAAAAACGTAAAAAACGTAAGGTCAAGCCCCATTACCATAAAACACGCCCCCCTCAAACACATTTGAATTAGGCGCCCTTACGCCCGCAGATTTAGGCTACGCCGCCTTAACTTAGCAGGTAAGCACATTTTGAATCATGTACTTGCCTAGCTAACTTACGGCGGCGTAGCTTAAATTCCTTAAGCTACGCCGCCGCAAAGTTAGGCATAGGTACCTGTAAACCTTAAAGGTACCTAGCCCCATCTCCACCTGCCTACACATGTATTAGTATTTTGACAGCTGCAGGTGTTGACTGTCAGAATGCATTAGCCAGCAGAGTGAGATTTCTCCAACCTTGCTGTTTAGTGCAGATGGGGTAATCTATCTTCTAGCAAACTTTGCACAAAAACAGTGATTTTTTCTTTGTTCACATACATTGCAATACATGTTTAAAGTGACCAACTGCACAATGTAATCCCTCTCTGGCCAGTCCCTACTCTGCTCTGCAAAATGCAAATGCTACAGTGGATTTTGTGCCAATATGGGGCAAATAGACACAAGCTGTAAGAGAACTGCAGTTTTCAGGTCTGCAATAGAAATAAGATATACCTTTGCTCAAAATAAATGAGCTATTATAACCCATCAGATCCTAAAGGGACGTGGCCACATGCATTTGCATATCTTAACTATTTCAGCCCTGAAGGATTTTCCCCCTTAATGACCAGGCCATTTTTTGCGGTACGGCACTGTGTCGCTTTAACTGACAATTGCGCAGTCATGCGATGTTGTGCCCAAACAAAATGTACTGTGCCTTGTGCTGATTTTTTTTATGTACCTAAATTTAGACTTTAAGCCTTTTAAAGACTGTGCAAGTACAGAAAAATATCTGTTGATCTGCCAGAGATGCACTTGGCTCCAAATGTCCTCTTATTCCATGTTCATACTATTCTAGTGACAACTCTAACATTTTAGATTTTCCAGTATCGAGAAACTAATGAATAGCTGAACAGGTGATATATGATGTAAACGGCCTCAGGCTCCCCCTATATCACATGGCTAACGCGTTCGACTCAAGCCCTAATTTGATACTAAAGTCTTCTTTTTTTGGGGTTAAAAATAACAAGCATGTCATACTTTTAGCACAGAACAGCCCAGATCCTCCTCTTCTCGGGTCCCTCTTCGGCGTTCCTGGCCCCTCCCTCCTGTTGAGTGCCCCCCCAGCAAGCAGATTGCAATGGGGCAACAGAATTGAACCACATGCCTGTGTGTCAATTCAGACACTGAGTTGCGGCCTGGCCCCCTTTCTCCTTATTGGCTTACTGACATTGATTGATAGCAGCAGGAGCCAATGGTGCTTCACTGCTGTCTCAGCCAATGAGGAGCAGCCGAGTCTCTTGTGCAACATCACTGGATCGAGATGGGGCTCAGGTAGGTAATTAGGGGGTGCTGGGGAAGCTGTTTCACACAGAACACATTATTATAAAAAAAACTTCTGCCTTTACAACCACTTTAATCGTAGAGGTGCACCTCGGCGATGCCGCACACCACTAGAATGTGAGTCAGTGGAGTGCGGCATCCATTTGTTTCTATATATTTGCACCGCTTACAGGCAAGCCTCACCCATATTGTTCCGTGAATCACTGGTTCAGTTGTTATCAATTGGGAACCTCAAACGGTACTGAAAGCAGTTACCGGGTATTATTTTAGATTTGCCCTCACATTTTGCTTTTGTTACAACAGACACCAGGACAAATATAAGTACGCATTCACACCTGAGCGTTTTGTCGCCTGAAGCATGAAGCTCCAAAACGCTAGAGGGGAAAAAATACATTATTCTCAATGGAGATGGTTCACATCTCCACTAAACAAAAAGGCCTGAAGCCGAACGCCTGAAGCTCAAACAAGTTCTGGACCCTTTTTTGTCAAGCGAATCGGGCTGACTTGGGCGTTTTGAGCGTTTGTATTCCCATAGAAACTAATAGAAACGCTTGATTCAAGCGTCTAGCGCGACAACGAGCGTATCTACGGGCGTTTTGTCGCTTTAATCTGTTTTGTGAAATAGAACATTCACCCAGGCAGAAGATAAAAAAAATCTACAAACATAGCAACAAGTGATGAAAGAGATGATCATTTTTCCTATTGGCTAAAATAAAAAACGACAAAGTTCTAAAACGTCGGACAACGCTGTATGCAAACGCGCAAATACGTGTGAATACGTGCGACAAATCGTGCGACAAAACGCCGGAAAAAACGACCGAAAACGCTACGCTCAGGTGTGAATGCGGATTTCGGTCCGATGGTTAGGTGTACTAACAATCGGACATGTCCAACGGACAGGTTTCCACCGGACAAGTTTCTTAGCATGCTAAGAAACTTTTGTCCGCTGGAAACCTGTCCAATAGGCCGTACACACGGTCGGACATGTCCGCGGAAACTGGTCCGCGGTCGTGTGTAAGGGACCTGAGTGTGAATCAGCCCAATAGTGTCCCAGATAGCAAAAAAGTGACAGAGGGCCAGATTCACAAAAGAGATACGACGGCGTATCTCTGTGATCCGCCCGTCCTAACTATGCGGCTGATTCATAGAATCAGTTACGCATAGATAGCCCTAAGATCCGACAGGTGTAATTGAATTACACCGTCGGATCTTAGGATGCAATTCTAGGCCGGCCGCTAGGTGGCGATTCCATAGCGGTCGGCGTAGAATATGCAAATGACTAGTTACGGCGATTCACGAACGTCCGCATTACCTGACGTCGTTTCCGTCGAGATACGCAGCGTAAAATTAGGGCTGAGCCCTAGGTGTTCTAAGCAATGTTAAGTATGGCCGTCGTTCCCGCATCGAAATTTAAAAAATCACGTCGTTTGCGTAAGTCGTCCGTGAATGGCGCTGGACGCCATTTACGTTAACGTCTAAACAAATGACGTCCATGCAACGTCATTTAACGCAATGCACGTCGGGTAATTTTTCCGACGGTGCATACGTAGTACGTTCGGCGCGGGAACGCGCCTAATTTAAATGGTACCCGCCCCATTTGAATTAGGCGGGCTTGCGCCGAGCGGATTTACGTTACACCGCCGCAAGTTTACAGGTAAGAGCGTTGTGAATCAGGCACTTACGCTGTAAACCTGCGGCGGTATAACGTAAATGGGATACGTTACGCCGCCGCGGAGTAACGTAATTCTACCTGAATCAGGCCCAGAGCTCCTATACCACCTCTACTCTATTAAAACACAGAAAACTATTTTTTTTCTAGCTAGGGTTACACTTCAACTGGAGATGACATTGATTCTTGATTGGTTGATATGGGTCACCATATTTCTATTATTACAGTTTCTATTTTATTAGATAACCCCGCTAAAATACATTTATCAAAGAGAGAAAATAAACTTTCACCGCCAAAATTAATTTAACTTTTTGGCTAAAATGAGTAAAACGTCCAGATTTTCTTCAGACGCTGAAAAATGCTTCCTCAGCAAATTACGCACACTGTGACCAGCTGTAATTTAGTCACCGTGCAATCTTTCTTGTTTTCCCACATCTGAAGGACTACATGGCAGCACAAGTTAGACTGATAAGCTTTCATCGCAAACTTGCAAAAATAATTTCCAGTAAATCGCTTGAGAGGAAAAATTGCATTTCTATATAAAAGTGAGCTCTCCGCACATCTTACGGTATTGGGTACACAAGGCAACAGACTATACAAATGAGAGCTTTTGATCAATGTGTGCATTAAAACAAATTTGAGCTTTTGTGATCAATTTTGTTGCTGTCAGATATATTGTTTGGCTTCATTGTACTGTAACTCTTTTTTTCTTTGTAAATGTACAACTATGGCTCTTTGTTAACTCCTTGAGAGCTTTTCATTTCTGCTAAACAGAATTGTTTTAAAGTAGAGCTAAACCCAATCACAGAAATCTCATATAAGCTTTAACATGGTAAAGTCCATCAAAACTTTTAGTTTAACCATTTCAGCTCCAAAGGTTTTTACCTCCTTCCATTGGCGTCCGCTGAATTTTTTTCCAGGGAGGAGGGGGGCGCTTCGGCGGTAGCGATACACAGTTGCATTTAACCCTTTCTTCAAACGCTAGCGGGGGGCCGTATAGCGCAGCTAAAACGATGGTAAAGCGCCACTATTTAGCGCGGCTTTACCAATAACGCGGCCAGCTGGCAGTGTGAAATAGCTTTTGAGATAATTCAGGTTCACTCCATATAAATATAGCCTAGAGAATGTACAGAGCCCTTCAGCACAGATGGACCCCCCCCCCTTCAGCACAGACCCCCCATTCTGCAAAGACCCCTCCATTACACACAGACCCCTCCATTCAGCACAGACCCCCCTTTAGCACAGATGGACCCCCCTTCACCACATACCCCCCCTTCAGCACAGATGGACCCCCCATTCAGCACAAATCCCCCCTTCAGCACAGACGGACCCCCCTCCCCTCATCCCATTCAGTACCTCAGATCAGCCATCAGCGTGGCACAGCAGGTTCCCTCCCCCCTGTGTACACATAAACACTGGAGGGGAGGCGGCTTCACTCTGCTTGCTGTGCCTGTGTGACATCTGGCCCGTGACCGCTCAGACAGCCCGTGGCTGCGAGACTCTTCAACACCTTCTCGATTTTCCAGGGGAGGTCAATTGCCCCCCCCCTTGCCCTATGGAGCGGACGCCCATGCCTCCTTCATGACCAGGACATTCTTTGCTATTTAGCACTGCGCTATTTTAACTGGTAATTGCTCGATAATGCAAAGCAAATCAAAATTTATATCATTTTTTTCACATAAATAGTGTGTTCTTTTTGTGGTATTTGATCACTACTGGGTTTTTTATTTATTTATTTATTATATTAATGAAAAAGGACCGGAAATTTTGAAAAAATATATATGTTTTACTTTCTGCTATAAAACATATCCAATTAAAATAGAAGTCAAATTTCTTAATAAATTTAGGCCAAAATGTATTCTGCTACATGTCTTTGGTAAAAGAAAATCCCAATAAGTGTATATTGATTGTGTAGCACCCTGATGTTTAGGCAGGGTTGCTATCAAATCTAGTTGCCAGTCGTTAGTTGCCTTGGCCAATTGTTAAGAGATCAATTGATTTCCCTCTAATTCTGGAATTGCTGCTCTTCTCTCTTCTGTCACTAGGTGGCACTGTGACTGGTGACATTAGATAAGACAAGGGCATTGCAAGGACAGATTAGGAATGAATGGGGTGTCTCAGCCAATGGGCAGGGATATTCTTGGGTCCTTTGGCCTGCTGGGAGAACCTATTTATTTGGGTAGAGTCAGGTGATCAGGGTTTTGTGCCACCTGGATGGCTGTCTGGGTGGATGTGTGTTGTAGTGCCCTGGGCTGCTAGGCCAGAAACCTAAGGCCTCTCCCGGGGACATCTGGCTGCTAGGCCTATCCAGAAGCAGGAGAAGCAGTGTAGGGTTGGGACTGTGGGCTTGTAGTCCAACCAGAAGTAACGGTTCCACTGTCCAGGGAACCAATTGTGGTTGAAGATAGAGGGAAAGCTGTTGCCACTAAGGGACCATCCACCTTGTTACCAGAAACTGCAGTGAGTAACTTAAGGCCAGTACCAGAGCAGACTTCTCGCCCACCAGGGATGGTGAAGAAGTGGGAAAACTTTAGAAAGTGCCAAGTCAGGGACCCAGCGGGACAGCAGAGGTGACACTTGTGGAGCATCAGTGAGTGCCAAGCCAGGGACCCAACATGTCAGCGGGGGTGACGCATGAGAAAGACCCACAGTGAGTCAGTGTGGGATAAGTTGAGAACTGTTCATGTTGCAAATAGTAGAATACAATTGCCGTTAGTAACAGCTACAAGATTGTTGTTATAGGAGACAGCGGTCCTAACTATAGAGAAGTGGTGTCTGCCTGTAGGCCTTCACTTGTATAGCTGTCTACCTATAGAAGACTCGGAGTCTGCTAATTATCCTTGCATATGCCTAAGGGTGTCCTGACCCTAACCCACTCTCCCACAGTTCTGTTTGAGACAATAAATCTCTTTGCATTCAAAAGGTGTCTGGCGCCTAGAGAGGCTTAAAAAGTTATTGCTTTTTTTATACTAGTAATGGTGGTGATCAGTGACTTATAGAGGGACTGTGATAGTGCTGTAGGCAAGCTCACACTAACTGACACTGGGAGGAAACTGACATCACCAGTGACACTAATACAGTGATCAGTGATAATACTGAAGCACCCCCTAGCCAGGGCTGTCTTAATGAGAGGGCACACCTGGGCACTGCCCAGGGGCCCCAGCTGCATGGCGGGCCCCTGCACTTTCCCCAAAGCAGCTAGTCCTTGAGCCCACGCTGCCCTGAAATTGGGGGCCCCATGATGGCACTGAGAGTGATAGATACACAGGGGAGGCAGTCTGCCTCCTACCTACTTGATGTCTGTTTACCTGTGCTGTCATCGTTGTAGGGGCCCCAGAGCATTTCTTTGCCCAGGGGCCCATGATGCTGTTAAGCCGGCCCTGCCCCTAGCGTTGCTTGAGTGCTAATGTTAGGATTTTAGATAGAGTAGGTAAATTGTCAGGCTTGGTTAAAAGCAGTCTGTATATTTTTTTGCACTCTTTTATTTTCACAGCAGGCTGAGGACTGAGATGTTTTTTTTTTCTAATCCCAAGCGTTAGTTTGGCTTTAAAGCCCTGTACACGCGGTCGGTCCAAACCGATGAAAACGGACTGAAAGACCTTTTCATCGGTCCAAACCGATCGTGTGTGGGCCCCATCGGTCAGTTATGCTTTGGTCAAAAATTTTAGAACTTGCTTTAAAATTGAACCGATGGTCGCCTAACCGATAGGTCAAAACCGATGGTTAGTATGCAAAAGTATCGGATAAAACCCGTGCATGCTCAGAATCAAGTCGGAAGCATTGAACTTAATTTTTCTCTGCACGTCGTTGTGTTTTACGTCACCGCGTTGGACTCGATCGTTTTTTTAACTGATGGTGTGTAGACACATCAGACCATCAGTCAGCTTCATCGGTTAACTGATGACAATGGTCCTTCGGACCGTTCTCATCGGATGAACCGACGCGGCCTAAGGGTCTGGCTTTAAGTAAATCAAGCAAAAATGTAGATCCAGGCTGGAGTTCTTTCTTAGTACCTTTCCTTAAAAAAATCCATGAACAAAATTGCCTACAGCTACGGTCAGTACCTGCGTATACTGAAAATGAAAAAAAGGCCTTTTTATTGTTATTTTTTACAACATAAAGCAGCTGTAAAGACTCCTGGTTGCTGTAAACCACTCCGTTAAGTTTAATATGAATTCTGCCCACTTGCTTTTATCTGGCAATTTGTTGTAGAAATATTTCATTAGGACTTTGCAGTCTACGGAGCTTGAAGAAAAAGCCTTACAGATAAGACCGGGGATTGCATTACGGTTGATGACTTTATCCTTTAAAACCCTCTTTCACCACCTGGTACAAAGCATGCGAGCCTAAGCCCCCCGAAAATGTAACTGCTTAACTTTCCCGATAAGTGGGCTCTGAAGGTGTGGATTAAAGCAGTGCCATATATTATGTTTTATAAACAAGTCAGGATATGTTCGATATAGAAATCAGATATAAATGATATATGCTCAGCTCAAACCTAGTTTACAATGTGGTTGTCATTGTCTGCAATCAGTATTATTGAGTTACATGTTGCTGACATTATTACAGTTTGAAATCTCTCCTTAGAGGGAAAGGGAAGACGTGGAACTCTTGTTCTTCAGTGTTTTTCTGTGCAATATTAAAAAACAAATAATATTAAGATGGCAAACTGAAGTCAAACAAATCCCTGGCTACAAACACAGGTAGATCAAATACTTAAATTGGCTCATTTAAAATAATCAATTTTTTTGTAGAAAAAAAAAAAAAGACACCCCATGTGATATACAGGCACTGTAAAATGCTTGTGTGTACCTTTCTTAACCTTATGAGCACCAATGCATCTCTAAAGCGTAAAAAAAAGTATTCAGACCCCCTTCACTTTTTTCAATTTTGTTATGTTGCAGCCTGTGGTATGTTCCAGAAGGCTGCGGGAAGAGGGGGGTGCAAACTTCTGTATAGATAGCTGCGGCGATCTCTCCAGCAGTGGGAGGGGCACATGTAAAAACCAGGTACCTGCTCCCCCTAAAAAGAAATAGGTAGATTCACAGACAATTGCCTAAACTTGCGGCGACGTAGCTTAGCGTGTTTAGGCTACGCCGCCGTAAGTTAGCTAGGCAAGTACATGATTCTCAATGTACTTGCCTGCTATGTTACGGCGGCGTAGCCTAAAGCGGGCAGGCATAAGGGCGCCAAATTCAAATGTGTGTTAGGGGGGCGTGTTGTATGCTAATAGTGCTTGACTTTACGTTTTTTACGTTTCTTCTTAACTGCGCATGCGCCGGGCGCCTACATTTCCCAGTGTGCATTGCGGCTAAGTACGCCGTACGGGCCTATTGATTTCGACGTGGACGTAAACGACGTAAATCCCGATTCACGGACGACTTACGCAAACGACGTAAAAAATCTAATTTCGACGCGGGAACGGCGGCCATACTTGACATTACTATTCCATTAGGGCCTAGCTCTAACTTTACGCGGCCTATCTCTTACGTAAACGGCGTAAAAGTACTGCGTCGGCCAGGCGTACGTTCGTGAATTGCCGTATCCCCTCATTTACATATTCTACGCCGACCGCAATGGAAGCGCCACCTAGCGGCCATCCAAAATATTGCAATCTAAGATAGGACGGCGCAAGCCGTCGTATCTTAGATATGTTTAAGCGTATCTCTGTTTGAGCATACGCTTAAACATAAGTCGGCGTAGATTCTGAGTTAGGTCGGCTTATCTACTGATAAGCCGGGCCAAACTCTTTCTGAATCTACCTAAAAATGTCAATTGTTAAGGAGGAGGGGGGGAGAGGCAAACAAGTAGCACTCCCCCTTTTGGGTAAATGTTCTGCTTAAAGCGGGGGTTCACCCTTAGAGGGCACTTTTCCCCCTTAGATTCCTGCTCGTTTTTACTAGGGGAATCGGCTATTTATTTTAAAATATGTGCAGTACTTACCCGTTTACGAGATACATCCTCTCCGTCGCTTCCGGGTATGGGCTTCGGGAATGGGCGTTCCTTCTTGATTGACAGGCTTCCGAGAGGCTTCCGACGGTCGCATCCATCGCGTCACGATTTTCCGAAAGAAGCCGAACGTCGGTGCGCAGGCGCAGTATAGAGCCGCACCGACGTTGGGCTTCTTTCGGCTACGAGTGACGCGATGGATGCGACCGTCGGAAGCCTCTCGGAAGGCTGTCAATCAAGAAGGAACGCCCGCTCCCGAAGACCCATACCCGGAAGCGACGGAAGAAGATGCAGCTCGAAAACGGGTAAGTACTGCTCATATTTTAATACAAATAGCCGATTCCCCTAGACCGAACGAGCAGGAAGCTAAGGGGAGAAATTTTTTTTTTTTACAAATGGGTGAACTCCCGCTTTAAGGCTCCATTGACACTTGTGCAACTTGTCATGCAACTTTGGACATCAAAGTTGCATGACAAGTCATTCCCCATGTTTTTTCAATGATAACCATTCATATGCGACGACAGCCGCACTGCCTATTGAACTTCATATTTCTCGGCTTGTCGTACATCTTGTACATCACCGCGTTCTTGACGTTCTGAATTTCCGACAATATTTGTGTGACCGTGTGTATACAAGACAAGTTTGAGCCGACATCTGTCGGAAAAAAATCCATTGTTTTGTTCTTGGAATGTCCGATCGTCTGTACGCGGCATAACAGTGGTGATCAGAATGCCACACTTACAGACAGTAAAAAAAGATAATTGGTGTCATCGAGGTGGCTCTGCCAAGTAGTATTGGACCCAAAATTATCTAGCCATCATTAAATGGGAGGTCAATGAGCCACAGCTCAGGGAATCCCTAGCAACCTCTAGAGCGGTGGTTCTCAACTCCTGTCCTCAGGAACCACTAACAGGCCAGATTTTAAGTACCGTATATACTCGAGTATGATGGGCCGTACACACGACCGAACATGTCTGCTGAAACTGGTCCGCGGACCAGTTTCAGCAGACATGTTCGGTCGTGTGTAGGCCCGAGCGGACAGGATTCCAGCGGGCAAATATTTCTGGACTTGTTTTAAAACAGCCCGCTGAAATCCTGCCCGCTCGGACATGTTCGGTCGTCTGTACAGACCTACCGTACATGTCCGAGCGCCCGCCATCCCTCGCATGCGTCGAATGACTTCGACGCATGCGTGGAAGCATTGAACTGGCAGGGCCGCACACGTCGCCGCGTCATCGTCGCGGCGACGGCGTGGACATGCCCCGCGTATTGTTTACGCGCGGATTTCTGTATGATGGTGAGTACAGCCACCATACAGAAATCCCCGGGCAGACATGTACGGTGAAAACGGTCCAGCGGACCGGTTTCATCGTACATGTATGCTCGTCTGTACGCGGCCTAAGCCGACCCAAGTATAAGGCGAGGCACCTAATTTTACCACAAAAAAATGGGAAAACGTATTGACTAGAGTATAAGCCTAGGGTGGGAAATGCAACAGCTACTGGTACGGTAAATTTCAAAATAAAATGTAAGGCAAAAAATGTTTTTTTAAGGAAGCAACGTTAGGCGACTTCCCAGCAGCATAGGTCATACTGAGCTACGTATTAGATTTCAAAAACATAAAACTGTAGGTTCATTCTGAGCAGCACAAGTCTAGGAATCTTCAAACTACGGGCCTCCAGCTGTTGCCGAACTACAAGTCCCATGAGGCATTGTAAAACTCAGACATGACTAGGCATGATGGGAATTGTAGTTCCTGAACAACTGGAGGGCCATAGTTTGAGGACCCCTACTTTAACCTATACAGACATAGAGGGCCAGATTCTCGTAGAACTGGGGCGGTGTAACGTATCTCCTTTACGTTACACCGCCGCAAGTTTTACGGGCAAGTGCTTGTTTCACAAAGCACTTGCCTGTAAACTTGCGCCGGCGTAGCGTAAAGTCCACCGGCGCAAGCCCGCCTAATTCAAATGATCCATGTAGGGGGCGTAGATTATTTAAATTAGGCGCGTTCCCGCGCCGATCGTACTGCGCATGCTCCGTCTCGAATTTTCCCGCCGTGCATTGCGCGAAATTAAGTCGCAAGTACGTCATTGGTTTCGACGTTAACGTAAATGGCGTCCAGCGCCATTCACGGACGACTTACGCAAACGACGTAAAATTTTCAAATTGCGACGCGGGAACGACGGCCATACTTAACATTGAGTACGCCACCTAGGGGGCATGTTTATCTTTACGCCGCGTAACTCTTACGGAAACGACGTAAAATCACTACGACGGGCAATCGCACGTTTGTGAATCGGCGTAACTAGTCATTTGCATATTCTACGCCGACCGCAATGGAAGCGCCACCTAGCGGTCAGCGTAGATATTGCACCCTAAGATACAACGGCGCTGGCCGTCGTATCTTAGGCATGTTTAAGTGTACCTCAGTTTGAGAATACACTTAAACATACGACGGCCTTAGATTCGGACTTACGTCGGAGTATCTGCTGATACGCCGGCGTAATTCTATGTGAATCTGGCCCATAGTTTTACGTGACAGGCAAAGCATGCTGAGTGTTAGTCCAACAGCAGCAATAGATGATGATGGATACAAATTGTCAAACTCTGAACCTTCATCTGCGTATTTTTTTTTTACATGTATCACAAAAGTACCCATAGTGAGGGCATTCTTTCATCAGGCAAGTTCAGACCCTATAAACCCCCTTTTTTTGTAAATACACACCTCTCCTCTCCCTCCCTCCGCTTTTTTAATCACACACAGCAGTATACCGGTATATCTCGCGCTGTGTCACGGAGCTGGAGTCTGAACTGTTCGGCAGCCGTCCAGTCTCTGTAAGAAAGCACCGCCTCCTAGATCGTGATAGACGAAACTCTAATTCAATTGAATCAGTGTTCCGTCTATCCCGATCTAGGAGGCTGGGCTTTCTTACAGAGAGAGGACGGCTGCCGAACAGTTCAATTCAGACTCCAGCTCCGTGACACAGCGCAAGATATATACTGCTGTGTGTGATTAAAAAAGCGGAGGGAGGGAGAGGAGAGGCGGCACTTGGATCGGCCCCGAGAACAGCCGCACACACCGGAGCGGCCCGGAGACACCAGAGGACAGAAGGTGGGGACACTGACTCGAGTATAAGCCAAGGGTGGCTGTAACCGTCACCACCGTTTACGACCTTCCATCCCATCCACGACAGCTCATCTGACACACAGACAAATCAGCAGGCATCCCATTTTCCCAGAATCAAGACGAGACACAGCTCTGTACTTGTTCCAAATGTAAAGACACTTTAATGGTTTCTTCTCAGCTTTTTATGCAGTTACAATCATGTGACAGTATTCAAAGGGACAATGAGATCTCCACCCCCCTAATCACACACCAAGGCTAATTACTAAACATTCCTTCATTAACAGCATAACAAACAAAACACCATCACACACTGAGTTCCCTAGGCAAACGTTCCGTCTCCACATACAGCGTGACACCTATTTACACCTCTGAGCATCAATAGGCTTTAGACAGTGTTATCACACAATTAAAGGCCTTTCAAGAGCCAGCCTTATTTAACATGTTAACAGTCTTGAACTTAGACCCAAGAGTTCTTAGGGCCGCTGGCACAGGAGTATCCCCCATCCCTCAAAAGTCTCTGGGTGTCACGGGTCATCCTGTTACAGTGGCATTTTCAGCTTAAAAAAAGGGCTGAAAAACATGGCTTATACTCGAGTATATACGGTATTACCTTGGAGAAATGCAGACTAGACTACAGCTTTTACTGAGCAGAACATTATATCACCTGTGATGTGATGTATTTCAGTTAGCTTGCAAACCTGGCCTCTTAATGGGTCCTGAGGACAGGAGTTGAGAACCACTGCTCTAGAGCAGGGGTCTCCAAACTGCGGCCCGAGGGCCAGATGTGGCCCTTTGCTAGCCTTTATCTGGCCCTTGGGGCACTATTCCTCCCACTAACACCAGCAAATGGGCACTATGTTTTCCACTGATACCAATGATGGGATACTATTCCTCCTACTAATACCAATAATGGGGCACTACTCCTCCTACTGACCACCAACCCTGAGGCCGTATTTGTTCTCACTGATGCTGGGCTCGGGACATTTTCTACCCCTGCTGGCCACAGTCCAGCCCTCCCAAAGTCTGAAGGACAGTAGACTGGCCCTTTGTGTGAAAAGTTCGGAGACCCCTGCTCTAGTGGAACCTTAGGACTCCAAGGAAACCTGGTTGAGAATAGCTCATTTAAAGCGGGAGTTCGCCCATAAAACAATTTTTCCCCTTAGATGGATGCTATATGGATGCTCGTTTTGTCTAGGGGAATCGGCTAGTTGTTTTAAAATATGAGCTGTACTTACTGTTTTCGAGATGCATCTTCTCCGTCGCTTCCGGGTATGGGTCTTCGGGAGCGGGCGTTCCTTCTTGATTGACAGTCTTCCGAGAGGCTTCCGACGGTCGCATCCATCGCGTCACTAGTAGCCGAAAGAAGCCGAACGTGGGTGTGCTGCTCTATACTGCGCCTGCGCACCGACGTTCGGCTTCTTTCGGAAAATCGTGACGCGATGGATGCGACCGTCGGAAACATCTCGGAAGACTGTCAATCAAAATAGGAACGCCCATTCCCGCAGCCCATACCCAGAAGCGGCGGAGAAGATGCATCTCGTAAACGGTAAGTACAGGTCATATTTTAAAACAACTAGCCGATTCCCCTAGACAAAACGAGCATCCATCTAAGGGGAAAAAGTGTTATGTACGGGTGAACCCCCGCTTTAAAGCAAAGAAAGATGCATCATTTTAAACTACTCCAGAATAAAAAACATTAACACAACAAGGAGACAACTATATGTAGCATGTGCTAACACTTGATTTATATCAAAGAACAGAAAAGAACATAAATTGGCGCAAAAAACAAGCCCCACAACTCCCCTTCTACACCACATATATATTCAAGAGCAAATATTGTACACAAATTAGAACTTGAGAGACGCTGACATTCCTGACATAAAAAGGCTGAAAAGTAGCAGACACCCAAGGGTAACATGTCTAAAAGACAATAACACTTGCTACGTAGCGGGGAACAGAATAACTTAGTCAAACCAGACAATGACAGAAATTTGTTGAAAACATTGTCTCTAAGCTATAGCGCTAAATCCCCGCAGTTCACCGTCTACCATACACATCAATTCAGGAGCGGAGAAAGATGATGCTCTTTATATTAAATAGCTGTTTCCGAGATATTCATCACACAAAAGAAAAAGAGGGAAAAAAAAAATTAGGATTTTTACAACGTACGGCTTGAAGTCAATGGCAGGATCCAGGCTGGAGAGCCGTAATGAAACATTCATAATCTTTCAGTGCATGCTTCAGCGGCTCCTCTGATGGCTTATTATACCATGAGGGCGGACTCAAGGTCAAAGATTCTTTGGTGTTAGTGGGAATTGAGGTGCTCATGTAAGACAAGTTTTCAGGAATGTACAATGTATCCAACAAGCAGAGGTCAAACGTACCTATAATCCCAGGCTCCGCTCTTTATAGTCGGAGTGTTTCATTGTATCTGCTGTGACTTGAGTTTGGAACGATCAAGTTTCCATAATGACTCTGCAATTCATTAATGGATCATGAATCAACTTAACCACTTCCATACCAGGCACTTACGCAGCTTCCCGCCCAAGCCAATTTTCAGCTTTCAGCACTGTCGCACTTTGAATGGCAATTGCGCGGTCATGCTACACTGTACCCAAACAAAATTGGCGTCCCTTTTTCCCCACAAATAGAGCTTTCTTTTGGTGGTATTTGATCACCTCTGCGTTTTTTTTTTTTTTGCGCAACAACTAAAAAAAGGCTGAAAATTTGGAAAAAAAATTACGTTTTAATTTTTTTCTGTTAATTTTTTTGTAAATAAGTTTTCTCTTTCAATTACGGGCACTGATATGGCGGCACTAATGGGCACCGATGAGATGGCACTGATGGACATCGATGAGGTAGTACTGACGGGCACAGATGAGGTGGCACTGATTGGCGGCGCTGGTATGCGACACTGATGGGCACACATAGGCGGCACTGATGGGCACACATAGGCGGCACTGATGGGCACACATAAGCGGCACTGATGGGCACACATAGGCGGCACTGATGGGCACTCATAGGCGGCACAGATGGGCACTCATGGGCGGCACTGATGGATACTTATGGGTGGCACAGATGGGCACTGATAGGTGGGCACTGGGCATGGATGGGCACTGTGGGGTGGCACCGATGGACACTGGGGTGGCACTGATGGACACTGGGGTGGCGCTGATGGACACTGGGGTGGCGCTGATGGACACTGGGGTGGCACCGATGGACACTGGGGTGGCAGCACTGATTTTTGCCAGGTTGCCAGTCAGTGCCCATTTGTGGGCACTGACTGGCATCTTTTTTCTTTTTTTTAATGCTTTTTTTTTTAGACTTTTTTTTTTTTTGCAGGCTTTTTTTTTTTTTTTTTGCCCACCCTGGTGGTCCAGGGTGGGCATCCCTGGTGGTCCAGTGTGGCGACCCGAGGGGGGGCTGCGCTGATAAACAATCAGCGCGAACCCCCCCTGTCAGGAGAGCCGCCAATCGGCTCTCCTCTACTTGCGTCTGTCAGACCCGAGTGAGGAAGAGCCATCAACGGCTCTTCCTGTTTACATCGTGATCAGCCGTGATTGAACACGGCTGATCACGTGGTAAAGAGTCTCCGCCGGAGGCTCTTTACCGAGATCGGAGATGCAGGGTGTCAGACTGACACCCCGCATCACCGATCGCCGCGATGCGCTCCCCCACGGGCGCGCGCGGCATGAAATCCTGCAGGACGTTCTAGAACGTCCTGTCAGGATTTCATAACCACTTCCCGGACGTAAATCGGCTATAGGCCGGGCGGGAAGTGGTTAAAGTAGATTTAAACCTTACTAGATAGCATTTAAAGTGGTACTGAAGGCTGTTTTTTTTTTTTCATTGTCAGTAGAAAATGGCGTGTCTCAGCCCTTTAACTTCCACATATAGGGGTAGATTCACAAAGGGCGTCCTAACTTTGCGGCGGCGCAGCGTATCGTGTTTACACTACGCCGCCGTAAGTTAGTGAGGCAAGTACATGATTCACATAGGGCCAGATTCACATACACTAGCGGCTGCGTAACGTATCCCTTTTACCTTACACCGCCGCAAGTTTTCAGCGTAAGTGCCTGATTCACAAAGCAATTACCTGTAAACTTGCGGCGGTGTATCGTAAACACGTCCGGCGCAAGCCCGCCCAATTCAAATGGGGCGTGTACGGCCCCATACACACGAGAGAATTTATCCGCGAATACGGTCCAGCGGACCGTTTCCACGGATAAATCCTCTCGAGGATTTCCGCGGATTTCTATGCAATGGAGTGTACACACCATTGCATTGAAATCCGCGCCGAAATCCTCTGGCGATGACGCTGTCATATAAGGAATTCCACGCATGCGTCGAATCATTACGACGCATGCGGGGGATCCCTTCGGACGGATGGATCCGGTGAGTCTATACAGACCAGCGGATCCATCTGTTGGGATGGATTCCAGCAGATGGATTTGCTTGGCATGTCAGCAAATATTCGATCTGCTGGAATCCATCCCAGGGGAGAAATATCCGCGGAAACAGATCCGCTGGCGTGTACACACCATAGGATCTATCCGCTGAAACCCATCTGCTGGGATTTTTCAGCGGATGGATTCTATGGTGTGTACGGGGCCTACCATTTAAATTAGGCGCGCTCCTGCGCCGGACGTACTGCCCATGCTCCGTTAGGAAATTCCCGCCGTGCTTTGCGCGAAGTGACGTCATTTTTTTGAACGGCGACGTGCGTAACGTACTTTCGTATTCCCGGACGTCTTACGTAAAAAAAAAAAAATATTTGAAATTCGAAGCGGGAACGACGGCCATACTTTAACATGGCTCGTGTAAAGTTAAGGCAGGTAAAACGAGCCTTAACTGCGACGGGAAAAAATTACTAGCGACGACGTAACGAACGCGAAAACTGTCGTGGATCGCCGTAAATGCTCATTAGCATACCCGATGCAGGAAAACGACGCAAACTCCACCCAGCGGCGGCCGAAGTATTGCAGCCGAAGATCCGAAGGCGTACGAAGCCGTAAGCCTGTTGGATCTTAGCCAAAAGCCGCCGTATCTTGTTTGTGAATCACAAATCAAGATACGACGCGGCAAATTTGAAAATACGCCGGAGTATCAGCAGATTCTGTGAACCTGGCCCATAGTACTTGCCTGCTAAGTTACGGCGGCGTAGCCTAAAGCGTGCGGCCTTGGGGGGGGCGCCTAATTCAAAATAGGCCGAGGGGGCATGTTTAATGTTAATTTGGTTTGACCTGACGTGATTGACGTTTTTTTGGAACGGCGCATGCGCCGTCCGCCTACATATCCCAGTGTGCATTGCGGCAACGTACGCCGCATGGGCCTATTGGTTTAGACGTGGGCGTAAATTACGTAAATCCCTATTCACGGACGACTTACGCAAACGACGTAAAATTTTCGAATTTCGACGCGGGAACGGCGGCCATACTTAACATTACTATTCCAGCTATTTGATGGAATATCTTTAGGCCTGATAATGCGTTACGTAAACGGCGTATCTGTACTGCGTCGGCCGGGCGTACGTTCGTGAATAGGCGTATCTAGTGATTTACATATTCTACGCCGACCGCAATGGAAGCGCCACCTAGCGGCCAGCCTAAATATTGCACCCTAAGATAGGACGGCGCAAGCCGTCGTATCTTAGATAGGTTTAAGTGTATCTCTGTTTGAGAATACACTTAAACTTAGGTCGGCGCAGATTCCGAGTTAGGTCGGCGTATCTACTGATATCTTACTGAATCTAGCCCATACTGTTTGTTGTGGTGTGCTGCGTTTCTAAAAAAAAAAAGAAGAAAAAAAGGGACATGTACATTTATTTATCTGTTGTGGTTTTACATCAAATGTATTTCTATTGTTTTTTTTTTCAAGCAAAATGTTTTATCTGTCAGAAGCTCTTTCTACTTCTTTTCGATGGTTTTGACTTGTGCACAACGGAAATTTTTGTTTTCATTCGTAAAATATCTAATTCCATTCTGTTATATTCCTTATGTTACGTTAATTAATTTTCGGATAATTAATTATTTCTGTAGCTTATCGATATTTGTTATAACAAATTGATTTGTTATCAGCTAATTTGATATTTATATATATATAATATATATATTCGTAATAACGATTTGTAATTCGGAAAGTTGTTTGTTTATTGAATCCATTAACCACTTCAGCCCCGGAAGATTTTACCCCCTTCCTGACCAGAGCACTTTTTTACAATTTGGCACTGTGTTGATTTAACTGACAATTGCGTGGTTGTTCGATGTTGTACCCAAACAAAATTTGCGTCCTTTTTTTCCCCACAAATATAAATTCCAGTACTATTCCATTCTACTGGCTTTTGAAATTTACAAATGCAGCAATTTAGAAATTGGATGAAAGGTTTATCACTGGGAAACCCTTTTTTATACAACTATATACCGTATTTATTCGAGTAAAACGCTCACCCGTGTATAACGCGCACCCCTAATTTTCAATTAAAAATCGGTATAAAATCATTGTAATTGCCAAAAATCATTTATGTCCAGCCATGCCCCCTGTATGTCCAGCCATGCCCCCTGTATGTCCAGCCATGCCCCCTGTATGTCCAGCCATGCCCCCTGTATGTCCAGCCATGTCCCCTGTATAACCAGCCATGTCCCCGTATGTCCAGCCATGTCCCCTTACCTTTAATCACGCGGCGCGCGGGAACATTACAGACAGCGTTCGTTTGAACAGCTGTTTTCCCTGCCACGCATAGACACTCCCCCTTGCTCGCGATTGGACAGATCCGTCCAAGGGGGAGTGTCTACGCGCGGCAGGGAAAACAGCTATTCAAACGAAAGCTGTCTAATGTTCCCCCGCGCCGCGTGATTAACGTTGTAGCGGCGTTGGTGGCTTCGGTGGCGGCGGCGGTAGCAGCGGCGTGTGCGGCGGCGGTAGCGGCGGGGGGGACAAAGTCCTCGAGTATAACGCGCACCCAAACTTTGATCTTTTTTTTGGGTATAAAATTTTGCGCGTTATACTCGAATAAATACGGTAAATCAGACCAAAATGAGGGACAAATGAGGGGGAAAGAGGGACATTTTTCCAAATCAGGGACAGTCCCTCAAAATCAGGGACAGTTGGGAGCTATTTTTAAAGTAGCGCAGTGCTAAATAGCAAAACATGGCCTGGTCATGAAGGGTGTAAAATCTTCCGGAGCTGAAGTGGTTAAAAAATATATATATATATTTTCCTGGTGTTTGAGCTTTGCTAATTGAGCCCTGTAATTTTCCTTACAATGACGTATTTGTAGAAGCAGAGAACTCTAGAAGACTCTTCGAATCCTAATGACTAATGTGATCATTTTTACTATCAGAGTGTCCAATCAGCCATCAGAAAAAAGACAGAATCAGATATTTGTTTTGTGTCTTGAGTTGTCTACGGCAGAGTGAGAAAGACGATCACACAGTGAATAAATGACGGCACTAAGTCTCCATGTATTGGAACGTGTTTCGGGAGGCAGACTTGTTGCACTTGAGTGATGTTGGCAATCAGTGTGCTTGTATTCAGTGAAAGGGTAGAATAGCAAAAGACAGACTGTCGGTCTATCACTGCATCAAGCACATGGAATAAAGATATGACTGCTACACACCCAGAGACTCATTGTTCGAAAAGAATGCTCAGGAAACTTCGCCATGTGCCATGTGAGCGTTACAAAC
The DNA here is from genome assembly GCF_905171775.1 of Rana temporaria. Lineage (NCBI taxonomy): Eukaryota > Metazoa > Chordata > Amphibia > Anura > Ranidae > Rana > Rana temporaria. Next base: position 134,480,532 of record NC_053499.1, on the reverse strand, counting down.
CTTTAGCAGAAATAGCTTTAAGGTAGATGCAATTAGACATGTGCAATTTTGTCAAAATTCGGCCACATTTTGCATCTTTCAGGCCCCGTACACACGACCGAACAAGTCCGCTGAAACTGGTCCGCTGACCAGTGTCAGCGGACATGTTCGGTCGTCTGTACGTCCGACCGGACAATTTTCCGGTGGATTGGACAGTTTCCAGCGGACAAATGTTTCTTAGCATGCTAAGAAACATGTCCGCTGGAAGCCTGTCCGTTGGACCTGTTCGGTCGTCTGTACAGACTCACCGTACAGGTCCGATCGGCCGCCATCCCTCGCATGCGTTGAAGTGATTCGACGAATGCGTGGAAGCATTGAACTTCCAGGCCCACGCACGTCGCGGCGTCATCGTCGCGGCGCTGGCGCGGCCACGTCACCGAGTATCGTATACGCGCGGATTTCTGTCTGATGGTGTGTACAACCATCAGACAGAAATCTCCGGGCGGACATGTCCGCTGAAAACGGTCCGGTGGACCGTTTTCAGCGGACAGTCCGTCCGTGTGTACGCCGCCTTAGACATCCGAATACAAAAGACTAGCCTGCCTGCTCTATCTAGCTAGAAAAAAAGACAGACAATCTCTCTCTCTCTCTCTGTCTGATCAGTAACCAGGAACACACTACACGAGGCCGCCCTGTAGGCGGCCTTTTATAGTGTGGGGCGTGTACTAAAGCCCTAAGCCATAATTTGCCAAAGCCACCCTGGCTTTGGCCAATTACGGCTCTCTTTTACTGGCCAAGCATGCGGGTCATAGAGCATGCTTGGCCAACCATAAGCAAGCAATGCCGTAGTGAATTATGGGCCGTGGCGCGTCACTCGAATTTGGCGCGAACGACCCGTTTTGTTCGTATTTCGACGAACAATCGAACATACGATGTTCGAGTCGAACATGCATTCGACTCGAGCACGAAGCTCATCCCTACGGGGGAACATCAAGCAAAAACTGCAGGTACAAAATACAAACCTGATATAAGCAACAATGTAAGTTGGCTACTTAGTAACCTTAATAAATCTGCAGCTTTCAGGAAAAGAATACTTGGCAATCTTGCCATTAAGACTTTTGCTGTAAGGTGACAACTATTTTCTGGTTGTGTTCTTACAGTGTCATCCTATCAGAGGCACCTCTGGTGCGGACTACAGACACATATTACTTATATAGTGGTGTCAAATAAGGTACTTATATAGTGGTGTCAAATTACTCATATATATGCTGGTAGGTTAATTGGATCCTGTCTAAATTGTCCCTAGTATGTATGTGTATGTAAAAATGTGAGTTATGAACCTTGGAGTGTAAGCTCTTTATGGGTAGGGACTGATGTGAATGTACAATGTATATGTAAAGTGCTGCGTAAATTGACGACGCTATATAAGTACCTAAAATAAATAAATAAAAGTACCATATATACTCGAGTATAAGCCAAGTTTTTCAGCCCTTTTTTTAAGGCTGAAAATACCCCCCTCGGCTTACACTCGAGTCAGTGTACCTGAAATTATTGACAGTCTGCGGGCGTCCATTCTTTAAATGTCGCGGTCTCCTCCTGGTCCCTTCCATGATAGGCGTTTCTCAGCAGACACAGTTCCGCCTATCACGAATGTTCTCTCATCCTCGGACTCAGTTTCCCAGCAGACACTTTGTGCAGTGTTCCGCCAATCACGGACGTCCTTTCATCCTCGGACAAGAGGACGTCCGTGATTGGCTTAACACTGAACACAGTGTCTGCTGGGAAACTGAGGATGAGAGGACGTGCGTGAACACTGTGTCTGCTGAGAAAAGCCTATCACGGAAGTGACCAGGAGGAGACTGCGACTTTTAAACAATGAATGGACGCCCGCAGCCTGTCAATAATTTCAGGTATACTGACTCGGGCACAGTGAGGTTGCAATGGGCACAGTGATGTTGACACAGTGAGGTTGGCACAGTGAGGTTGCGATGGGCACAGTGAGGTTGGACACAGTGAGGTTGGCACAGTAAGGTTGCAATGGGCACAGTGAGGTTGGGCACAGTGAGGTTGTAATGGGCACAGTGAGGTTGCAATGGGCACAGTGAGGCGTGCAAATGGGCACAGTGAAGCTGCAAATGGGCATTGTTGACCCTCTTTTCCGCTTACAGTAGCTGCTGCATTCTCACCCTAGGCTTATACTCGAGTCAATACATTTTCCCATTTTTTTGTGGTAAAATTAGGTGCCTCGGCTTATATTCTGTCAGCTTATACTTGAGTATATACGGTAAAATATATTTATACATTCGCATCAGTCCCTGCCCTCAAGGAGCTTACAATCTGAGGTCCCTAACACACATTCATATGGCCAGCATGTCTTTGGAGCAGGGCCGATCCGCCCTATAGGCTCACTATGCAAGCCGCTTAGGGCCCCGCAAAGCTGCGAAGGGTCCCCCAAATTACTAAAGGCCCCGCCTGGTGAGAAGTCATTTTCGCCCCCTCACCCCGCTTCTCAACTCGCTGGCTGCATGGGAGAGGAGGTAAGAAGTCATCACCCCCTGCTTCTCAATTTAATGTAAGATGTCATTTCCGACAGCAGAACATCCCCTCCCCCCGCTTCTCAACTTTCTTTAATGTGACATGTCACTGTCGTCAGCGCCCCCCCGCTTCTCATTTTTAATGTGCCATGTCATTTTGCTTAGGGCCCCAGGGAGGTCAGGATCGGCACTGCCAGGGGCGGACTGACCATTCGGTCCGTCGGGCACTGCCCGAGGGCCCCGTGGTAGGAGGGCCCGGGCTGGCTCAGTCCGCCCATGGAGGTGCCTGCAGCAGCGTCAGCTTCTACAGTACACAATGAAAAAAAACCAGAGAAAGCAGTGCCTTGGATCCCTCTAGCTAGGTTGATGTGGCTGCGCTGTTGTATGAGAGGCTTGTGAGGTGTGAGCTGGAGATGGATGGAGCCGTGCGGGGATTTACAGTCACTGTGACAGGCGCTCCGGCCACCTCTCCCCCCTGTGGAATTCAGCTGAGGGGGCGGGGCCGTAAGTCACTGCCGCGGAGGACTGTCTGTGAAGGAGCTGCTGGACTCGGAGGCAGAGTGAATTGCACAGGCATGGCATCCACACAGACCTGCCTGTGCAGAAGCAGGTCAGTGTCATAATGAAAGCACTGTCTGTGTCTCATCTGTGGTATAAGAGCCATGCTGATTGTTACTTTACCTTCTTTCCCTGTGCTGTGTCTGTGCTTATTTACCAGGTAGCAGGTCAGGTGCTATTCACTAGTGCACATGATGAGCCATCCATCCTGGCCAGCTCATCCCTCCCGAGCCTCTCATACAACAGCCACATCATCCTAGCTAGCAGGATTTAATGGTTCAAGACACTGCTTTCTCAAGGGTACAGACTCGTTTTTTTTTTTATTGTGTATGATAAGCTGCGACTGCTCCGGGCACCTCCAGGTTTCGGACTGAGCCGGCCCGGGCCCTCCCACCACGGGGCCCTCAGGCAGTGCCCAACTGACCGAATGGTCAGTCCGCCCCTGCACACTGATATCTGGTACACTGAATGCCACTCAGTGTATAGATATCAGTGTTATATATAGGGAATAGCACTTAGACCTGATTTACATTGAAGCAATATACCATGCGATTTGACATGTCAAATCGCATGGTAATAGCACTACCCGAATCGGTGCGATGCCCCATTTCTGGCGCCGCACCGATTGCCAAAAGTAGTTTCTGTATAACCTTTGGCGACTTCTTGGTGCAATTTCCATAGACATCTGTGCAGCAACCCGCACAGACGTCTCTGAAATCACCCGCCAAATTCACACTGACATGCGGGTATGAAATCGTGCGAGTTTAGCTGAACTGTCTCACACAATTTCATTCCCGCTGTCAGTGTGAACCTGGACTAAGGCCTGATTCACATCTATGGCATTTTTTGTGCTTTTTGCATTTTGTAGATTTGCACAACAGTCCATTTAACATGGTTTCCTATGGAACACGTTCTGTAGTGCAAATCTGCAAAATGCAAAAAGCACTAAAAATGCATACTGTAGGTGTGAATCCAGCCTAAGTGAGTGTTATTCCCTATATATATTCCTTACATTGGTGATCAGTGAGAAGAATGTTCCTTACATTGGTGATCAGTGGGAAGAATGTTCCTTACATTGGTGATCAGTGGGAAGAATGTTCCTTACATTGGTGATCAGTGAAAAGAATGTCCCTTACATTGGTGATCAGTGGGAAGAATGTTCCTTACATTGGTGATCAGTGAGAAGAATGTCCCTTACATTGGTGATCAGTGAGAAGAATGTCCGTTACATTGGTGATCAGTGGGAAGAATGTTCCTTACATTGGTGATCAGTGGGAAGAATGTTCCTGACATTGGTGATCAGTGAGAAGAATGTCCCTTACATTGGTGATCAGTGGGAAGAATGTTCCTTACATTGGTGATCAGTGAGAAGAATGTTCCTACATTGGTGATCAGTGGGAAGAATGTCCCTTACATTGGTGATCAGTGGGAAGAATGTCCCTTACATTGGTGATCAGTGGGAAGAATGTCCCTTACATTGGTGATCAGTGAGAAGAATGTCCCTTACATTGGTGATCAGTGAGAAGAATGTTCCTTACATTGGTGATCAGTGAGAAGAATGTCCCTTACATTGGTGATCAGTGGGAAGAATGTTCCTTACATTGGTGATCAGTGAGAAGAATGTTCCTTACATTGGTGATCAGTGGGAAGAATGTTCCTTACATTCGTGATCAGTGAGAAGAATGTCCCTTACATTGGTGATCAGTGAGAAGAATGTCCCTTACATTGGTGATCAGTGGGAAGAATGTTCCTTACATTGGTGATCAGTGGGAAGAATGTCCCTTACATTGGTGATCAGTGAGAAGAATGTCCGTTACATTGGTGATCAGTGGGAAGAATGTCCGTTACATTGGTGATCAGTGGGAAGAATGTCCCTTACATTGGTGATCAGTGAGAAGAATGTCCCTTACATTGGTGATCAGTGGGAAGAATGTCCCGTTACATTGGTGATCAGTGGGAAGAATGTCCCTTACATTGGTGATCAGTGGGAAGAATGTTCCTTACATTGGTGATCAGTGAGAAGAATGTCCCTTACATTGGTGATCAGTGGGAAGAATGTTCCTTACATTGGTGATCAGTGGGAAGAATGTCCCTTACATTGGTGATCAGTGAGAAGAATGTCCGTTACATTGGTGATCAGTGGGAAGAATGTTCCTTACATTGGTGATCAGTGGGAAGAATGTTCCTTACATTCGTGATCAGTGAGAAGAATGTCCCTTACATTGGTGATCAGTGGGAAGAATGTTCCTTACATTGGTTATCAGTGAGAAGAATGTTCCTTACATTGGTGATCAGTGGGAAGAATGTTCCTTACATTGGTGATCAGTGAGAAGAATGTCCCTTACATTGGTGATCAGTGAGAAGAATGTTCCTTACATTGGTGATCAGTGAGAAGAATGCTCCTTACATTGGTGATCAGTGAGAAGAATGTTCCTTACATTGGTGATCAGTGGGAAGAATGTCCCTTACATTGGTGATCAGTGGGAAGAATGTTCCTTACATTGGTGATCAGTGGGAAGAATGTCCCTTACATTGGTGATCAGTGAGAAGAATGTCCCTTACATTGGTGATCAGTGAGAAGAATGTTCCTTACATTGGTGATCAGTGAGAAGAATGTTCCTTACATTGGTGATCAGTGAGAAGAATGTCCCTTACATTGGTGATCAGTGAGAAGAATGTCCCTTACATTGGTGATCAGTGAGAAGAATGTTCCTTACATTGGTGATCAGTGAGAAGAATGTCCCTTACATTGGTGATCAGTGGGAAGAATGTTCCTTACATTGGTGATCAGTGAGAAGAATGTTCCTTACATTGGTGATCAGTGGGAAGAATGTCCCTTACATTGGTGATCAGTGGGAAGAATGTCCCTTACATTGGTGATCAGTGAGAAGAATGTCCCTTACATTGGTGATCAGTGAGAAGAATGTTCCTTACATTGGTGATCAGTGAGAAGAATGTCCCTTACATTGGTGATCAGTGGGAAGAATGTTCCTTACATTGGTGATCAGTGAGAAGAATGTTCCTTACATTGGTGATCAGTGGGAAGAATGTTCCTTACATTCGTGATCAGTGAGAAGAATGTCCCTTACATTGGTGATCAGTGAGAAGAATGTCCCTTACATTGGTGATCAGTGGGAAGAATGTTCCTTACATTGGTGATCAGTGGGAAGAATGTCCCTTACATTGGTGATCAGTGAGAAGAATGTCCGTTACATTGGTGATCAGTGGGAAGAATGTCCGTTACATTGGTGATCAGTGGGAAGAATGTCCCTTACATTGGTGATCAGTGAGAAGAATGTCCCTTACATTGGTGATCAGTGGGAAGAATGTCCCGTTACATTGGTGATCAGTGGGAAGAATGTTCCTTACATTGGTGATCAGTGGGAAGAATGTTCCTTACATTGGTGATCAGTGGGAAGAAGGAGGAGGACACACCCTAGGAGCTCTCTGGGAGAACCAACCCTTTTCAAGCCTGGGCCTTGCCTGCTAGCTTGGCCCAGGAATAATGCCTGATCCTGGGGGAGGCCCTGGGACGGATCCCCCTGATGATACGGGGCCTAGTGAGGAGGAGGTGGAGGATCTGTCTGTAGGTCCAGGCCCTGCTGTGGATGCGAATGTCTTCAGTCAGAAGAGCATTGATCGTTTTAGGGCGATTGGAAGAGCTGAAGAAAAACTTAAAATTTTGAAGGCTGAACACAAATCCTTCAAAATCAAATATTTCCAGGCCTGGAGTAAAAACCGTTTGGCCATGAAGCCTGAGTTGCAGGAATTGGAGGAAAAGGTAAAGGAACAATCTTTATTATTGGAAAAGCTGAAAGATAAAAGTGGAGAAAAGTTTGATAATGAGAGGAGATTTGCCAGCCAGACAGCAAGTTCCAGGGACCAGCCTCAGATAATGGATGACCCGGGTCCATCTGCCTCTGCACCTCTCCCTCCATGTCAGGGCTTGGAATCGCCGACGGCAACCAGCCAGGGGGTTGAGAGGGAGCATGGCACCCTGAAATGTATCCAGGAGATGGAGTCACCCCTGAGAGCAAACAAGCCTGCTTTTACAGGAGTCCCTGAAGCCAAGCCAGTACAGGTGGAGAAATGTCAGCACACCTTACTGCCTTCCAAGATGTCTGCCCAACCTGCTGTGGTGGACGGTGTCCTGACTGAGGAGCAGAAAGGGAAGGCCTTGTGCAAAGCGCTGCCTGGAGTTTCTGCTGGGACTTGTAGTTCCTCTAAGTTTGCTGCACAGGGTATGCCTGTTACTAGCAATGAGATTGCATCACCTGAGCCTCCCTGTGGTGGGGGAGGGGATCAGCATATTGCACCATGTGCAGTGGAAGAAGCAATGGAGGTTTCACCTGCTGCAGTATCAGACCAGCCTGCACTATCCCCTGATGACAACCCTGTCCTGACAGAAGAGAACCAACCAGCTGAAGCTTCTACAAGCACAGCAGTGGGAACTGACACTGCTGGGAAGACTGCAGGAACTGTGAATATTCCAGCAAGTTCTAAGAATGACAGTAATGATAAAACAATGGATGTGGTGGGTGGTGAAGGGGTTAATACTGCTGGGAAAAATAAAAATGACATTCCTCCCCCTGCTCAGCAGAGGAAAGACTCGCCGATTGTTCAGACCAAATCTGTGCAATCGATATCTGCTGCAAATGTGTCAGATGGTTCAAAACAAACCAATGTTTTATCTGCTGGGAGCTACGCCTCAGTTTTGGGGGGTCGCACCAAGGAGGGTGGGGGGAATGGTGCAAATGTTGGTGGTCACAATTTGGGGGGTTTTAGTGGGGGGATGGTTGGTGGGTATAAGCGGAGAAACGTGGTCCAGTTGAAGTGGGAGGGGGAGGGGACCCCACCAGTAAGGGGGAGGGTGGCAGAGTTGATCCTGGAAATGGGGTTCAAAGTCGCAGACATTTTTGCTTTGATTTGTCCTGTTGGGAGTTGGGAATTTGATTTATCCTTTGTAAAACCTGAGGGTCTGGATTTATTTTGGGAACGTTTTAGGGGGCGCAGGGACCTTCCGCAGTGGAATGGTTGGATGCCAAAGGTGGTTTCCAGGCAGCCTCTAATAAAATCAGTGACGATCCTCGTGCGTAACGAATCCATCCCAGAGGCTGATTTGGTAGTATGGTTACGCCGATATGGCGAAGTCCTCGCTCCACTGCGGAAGGTCCTTGATCAGCATGGGATATGGACAGGGGCCTGGACAGTGTCACTAAAATTGGGGGTGCAGGGAAATGTTGTTCAACATCTGCCCTGTTCAGCCTTTCTGGGGAGGGACAGGCTGACCATTTTTTACCAGGGTCAGCCTAAGGTGTGCAATAAATGTGGTGACAAGGGCCATTTTGCCTCCACCTGCACCCGCAAGAAATGTTCTTTGTGCCAGGAGCTTGGCCATTTGGCTAAAGACTGTACTGACATTCGGTGCAATTTGTGCCAAAAACTTGGTCACCCGTACAGTCAATGCCCGGAGGCATTACATAACCTGCCAGGGTTGGAGGCTGAGCTGCAGAGGCTGGATAAGGAGGATGAGGCCACTGAAACTCTTGTTGTCCCTCCTGTGTCTGTGACACCTGTTTCTGTTCCCCCTAGTGATGTGGTCCCTGAGTCTGTCCCTTCTGTGTCTGTGACATCTGTTTCTGTTCCCCCTAGTGATGTGGTCCCTGAGTCTGTCCCTTCTGTGTCTGTGACATCTGTTTCTGTTCCCCCTAGAGTTGTGGTCCCTAAATCTGTCCCTCCTGTCCCTAATCCAGCTATTCGTAGATCCTCCAGACTGGCGGAGGCTGCTGGGGGGGCAGGTTTAGCGGATCTTCCCACTCAGCCTCCAGTCCCTGCCCCTCGGCAGCGCAAGCGTGGTCAGGGGAATGTGGGGGTGCTGGATGGGGGTGGGGCTGATGGAAGGGTGTCCATACCCCATGTTTCACATTCCGTTGATGGGGATTCGGATGAGGAGGGGTGGGAGAAGATTAGGAGGAGGAAAAAAATTAAGAGAAAGACAAGAAAACCAGTCGTCTCTTCCTCAGAGTCGGATCCAAGAGGGGTTCCCCTTGGTAACACCTTTAATGTGTTGTCAGGTGAAAAGATGTCTTTGTCTTCTTCTTTTTCATCTATGGATGAGGGGGAGTCACGTTGTTTGAAGAGAGCGGTTTCTGGTGATGAGAGTGTGGTGAAGGTCAAGAAACGACTACCCCAATCATCCTGATGGCAGTTCCCCCTCCGATAAAGGTGGCGACCATTAATGTCGCCAGCATTAAATCTGCAAGAGCTCGTGATATGGCCTTATTTTTGCTCAGTGAGTTTGATGCTGAGATTTTATTTTTGCAAGAGACCTGGCTCCATACTTTGGCCGATGTCCACCTGGCAAAAAGGGAGTGGAGATGCCTTCCCTCCTTTTGGTCTCTTGCGGCTGAGCCCTGCAGCGGAGTTGCGGTACTTTTTGAAACCGATATGGTAACGTGCCGGCGGGTAATTGAGGTAGAAATAGGTAGATGTATGGTGTTGGACGTTTCTTAGAAGGGCTGCATGCATAATGGGTGCGGGTTTGTTTCTTGACCTTGCAGGTTTGTCTGGTGTAGTGGTGTGAGTTGTATTAAGATTTATTTTCCCGGTGATTACATAATTTTTGCTTTGCTGTAAAGTGTTTTGTTTGAGAGCAGATTTGCTATATTTATTTTCATTTATGTAAATATGTGTATATTTATGTATATCTTATAGTGATTTTATGCTTTTTGTTTGCAAGACTTTTAATAAACAAAATTGGGAAGAATGTCCCTTACATTGGTGATCAGTGGGAAGAATGTTCCTTACATTGGTGATCAGTGAGAAGAATGTCCCTTACATTGGTGATCAGTGGGAAGAATGTTCCTTACATTGGTGATCAGTGGGAAGAATGTCCCTTACATTGGTGATCAGTGAGAAGAATGTCCGTTACATTGGTGATCAGTGGGAAGAATGTTCCTTACATTGGTGATCAGTGGGAAGAATGTTCCTTACATTCGTGATCAGTGAGAAGAATGTCCCTTACATTGGTGATCAGTGAGAAGAATGTCCCTTACATTGGTGATCAGTGGGAAGAATGTTCCTTACATTGGTGATCAGTGGGAAGAATGTCCCTTACATTGGTGATCAGTGAGAAGAATGTCCGTTACATTGGTGATCAGTGGGAAGAATGTCCGTTACATTGGTGATCAGTGGGAAGAATGTCCCTTACATTGGTGATCAGTGAGAAGAATGTCCCTTACATTGGTGATCAGTGGGAAGAATGTCCCGTTACATTGGTGATCAGTGGGAAGAATGTCCCTTACATTGGTGATCAGTGGGAAGAATGTTCCTTACATTGGTGATCAGTGAGAAGAATATCCCTTACATTGGTGATCAGTGGGAAGAATGTTCCTTACATTGGTGATCAGTGGGAAGAATGTCCCTTACATTGGTGATCAGTGAGAAGAATGTCCGTTACATTGGTGATCAGTGGGAAGAATGTTCCTTACATTGGTGATCAGTGAGAAGAATGCTCCTTACATTGGTGATCAGTGGGAAGAATGTCCGTTACATTGGTGATCGGTGGGAAGAATGTCCCTTACATTGGTGATCAGTGGGAAGAATGTCCGTTACATTGGTGATCAGTGGGAAGAATGTCCCTTACATTGGTGGTTAGTGGGAAGAATGTTCCTTACATTGGTGATCAGTGGGAAGAATGTTCCTTACATTGGTGATCAGTGGGAAGAATGTTCCTTACATTGGTGATCAGTGAGAAGAATGTCCCTTACATTGGTGATCAGTGGGAAGAATGTTCCTTACATTGGTGATCAGTGAGAAGAATGTTCCTTACATTGGTGATCAGTGGGAAGAATGTCCCTTACATTGGTGATCAGTGGGAAGAATGTCCCTTACATTGGTGATCAGTGGGAAGAATGTCCCTTACATTGGTGATCAGTGAGAAGAATGTCCCTTACATTGGTGATCAGTGAGAAGAATTTTCCTTACATTGGTGATCAGTGAGAAGAATGTCCCTTACATTGGTGATCAGTGGGAAGAATGTTCCTTACATTGGTGATCAGTGAGAAGAATGTTCCTTACATTGGTGATCAGTGGGAAGAATGTTCCTTACATTGGTGATCAGTGAGAAGAATGTCCCTTACATTGGTGATCAGTGAGAAGAATGTCCCTTACATTGGTGATCAGTGGGAAGAATGTTCCTTACATTGGTGATCAGTGGGAAGAATGTCCCTTACATTGGTGATCAGTGGGAAGAATGTCCGTTACATTGGTGATCAGTGAGAAGAATGTCCCTTACATTGGTGATCAGTGGGAAGAATGTCCCTTACATTGGTGATCAGTGGGAAGAATGTCCCGTTACATTGGTGATCAGTGGGAAGAATGTCCCTTACATTGGTGATCAGTGGGAAGAATGTTCCTTACATTGGTGATCAGTGAGAAGAATGTCCCTTACATTGGTGATCAGTGGGAAGAATGTTCCTTACATTGGTGATCAGTGGGAAGAATGTCCCTTACATTGGTGATCAGTGAGAAGAATGTCCGTTACATTGGTGATCAGTGGGAAGAATGTTCCTTACATTGGTGATCAGTGAGAAGAATGCTCCTTACATTGGTGATCAGTGGGAAGAATGTCCGTTACATTGGTGATCAGTGGGAAGAATGTCCCTTACATTGGTGATCAGTGGGAAGAATGTCCGTTACATTGGTGATCAGTGGGAAGAATGTCCCTTACATTGGTGGTTAGTGGGAAGAATGTTCCTTACATTGGTGATCAGTGGGAAGAATGTTCCTTACATTGGTGATCAGTGGGAAGAATGTTCCTTACATTGGTGATCAGTGAGAAGAATGCTCCCCTTACATTGGTGATCAGTGGGAAGAATGCTCCTTACATTGGTGATCAGTGGGAAGAATGTTCCTTACATTGGTGGTCAGTGGGAAGAATGTTCCTTACATTGGTGATCAGTGAGAAGAATGTCCCTTACATTGGTGATCAGTGGGAAGAATGTTCCTTACATTGGTGATCAGTGAGAAGAATGTTCCTTACATTGGTGATCAGTGGGAAGAATGTTCCTTACATTGGTGATCAGTGAGAAGAATGTCCGTTACATTGGTGATCAGTGAGAAGAATGTTCCTTACATTGGTGATCAGTGAGAAGAATGTTCCTTACATTGGTGATCAGTGAGAAGAATGCTCCTTACATTGGTGATCAGTGAGAAGAATGTTCCTTACATTGGTGATCAGTGAGAAGAATGCTCCTTACATTGGTGATCAGTGAGAAGAATGTTCCTTACATTGGTGATCAGTGAGAAGAATGCTCCTTACATTGGTGATCAGTGAGAAGAATGTTCCTTACATTGGTGATCAGTGAGAAGAATGTCCCTTACATTGGTGATCAGTGAGAAGAATGTTCCTTACATTGGTGATCAGTGAGAAGAATGCTCCTTACATTGGTGATCAGTGAGAAGAATGTTCCTTACATTGGTGATCAGTGAGAAGAATGCTCCTTACATTGGTGATCAGTGAGAAGAATGCTCCTTACATTGGTGATCAGTGAGAAGAATGCTCCTTACATTGGTGATCAGTGAGAAGAATGTTCCTTACATTGGTGATCAGTGAGAAGAATGCTCCTTACATTGGTGATCAGTGGGAAGAATGCTCCTTACATTGGTGATCAGTGAGAAGAATGTTCCTTACATTGGTGATCAGTGAGAAGAATGTTCCTTACATTGGTGATCAGTGAGAAGAATGCTCCTTACATTGGTGATCAGTGAGAAGAATGCTCCTTACATTGGTGATCAGTGAGAAGAATGTTCCTTACATTGGTGATCAGTGAGAAGAATGTCCCTTACATTGGTGATCAGTGGGAAGAATGTCCCTTACATTGGTGATCAGTGGGAAGAATGTCCCTTACATTGGTTATCAGTGAGAAGAATGTCCCTTACATTGGTGATCAGTGAGAAGAATGTCCCTTACATTGGTGATCAGTGAGAAGAATGTCCCTTACATTGGTGATCAGTGAGAAGAATGTCCCTTACATTGGTGATCAGTGGGAAGAATGTCCCTTACATTGGTGATCAGTGGGAAGAATGTTCCTTACATTGGTGATCAGTGAGAAGAATGTTCCTTACATTGGTGATCAGTGGGAAGAATGTTCCTTACATTGGTGATCAGTGAGAAGAATGTCCCTTACATTGGTGATCAGTGAGAAGAATGTCCCTTACATTGGTGATCAGTGAGAAGAATGTCCCTTACATTGGTGATCAGTGGGAAGAATGTTCCTTACATTGGTGATCAGTGGGAAGAATGTTCTTTACATTGGTGGTTAGTGGGAAGAATGTTCCTTACATTGGTGATCGGTGGGAAGAATGTTCCTTACATTGGTGATCAGTGGGAAGAATGTTCCTTACATTGGTGATCAGTGGGAAGAATGTTCTTTACATTGGTAGTCAGTGAAAATGATTTAAAGTAAATACAATTATTTAAAAAAAATGTAAAACACACCCATAATCCCTTCACACACTCTATATAAAAAGGGTTATGTAGGATGAGCATATGTATGTAAACAATAATGGATACATGTATAGTATCCACCAGAACATCAGAGTGAGAGCAATTCTAGGGCCATAATTCATAGTTAAAGGGGTTGTATGGGTTCAGTTTTTTTTTTTAATAACAAACATGCCATACTTACCTCCACTGTGCAGTTTGTTTTGCACAAAGTGGCCCCGATCGTCATCTTCTGGGGTCCCACGGAGGCTCTCACGGTTCCTCCCCGCAAGAGCTAACCCCCTCTGGGAAGCTCTCTCCCGAGTGGGTTACCTTGCAGGCGCACTCCTGTGTGATACACTTGGCGGCCATACCCGATAAGTGTATGACTCAGCCCCACCCCCTGGCGTGCAACAACATTAATTTGATTGACAGCAGTGAGAGCCAATGGCTGCGCTGCTATCAATCTAACCAATGAAGAGCCGATTGGAAAGCTATGCGGGAATATTGTGCTAATTTATGAAAACCTTAATTTCGAAAATGTACCATTGCTGCACTTTAATGTACATTTTATTTTTCTTTAATTCCTATAATAAACATTTATTTGGAACATAGCATCCAGAAATTCTTTGAATGCATGCAATATGGGCAGTGCAATATGTAGGTAGGATTTGTGTGGATGCAGCTTGAACGTGGGCAGGGACACATGGGCAGAGACACATGGGCAGAGACACAGGGGGCCCCATGATCTCCTTTTGCCCGGGGGCCCCATGAGCTGTCAGTCCGCCCCTGGGCACTGCTTTGGAGTGTGGGAGGAAACCCACACAGGCACAGGGAGAACATGCAAACTCCAAGCAGGTAGTGCCCTGGTTGGGATTTGAACCAATGAACTTAGTGCTTCTAGATGGTAGTGCTCAGGGCTTTTTTTCAGGGGGAACTTGGGGGAACTCAGTTCCACCACCTCTGGCTCAGACCCTTTGGTGCCTGCTCACCACAATCACTTGTAAACACAGAAGTCCGCTTTCTGTGTTTACAAGTGACAGCTCTGCACTCTGTGTGTAACCCCCTGAACTCTGTACTCTGTATGCAATGAATTCCTGGTGTTTAATGATGCCCCTTAAAGACCCTTCTACTGTTTGTGAAATCTGAACGGGTCATGGTTGAGTTCCTGCACCTATTTTCTGAGAAAAAAAGCTCTGGTAGTGCTAAGCTCTGTGAAGAAGGAGGTCCAGAACAATGATGTGCTGGAGCAAGTGCATGCACACTGGAAGAGGCTATAAGGGGCTGCAGGAGATTCGTAATGAGGTTCAAAATGAAGGATGAAAAAAGTAAAAATATTTTATGAAAAAATCATGGCAATTGTTTCTGAGACAAAGTTCTTTGGAAAACTAAAAAACACATTAAGTTAGGGTTTAGATCTACTTAAAAAAAAGAAGAAGTCTGCTGCACGCTTACCTTCTTGCCTTATGCATTCTCCCTCATTGCCTTTCAGAAAAAAAAAATCAAAAATGTCCAGTTCAATGTCCTTGCCAGTTTTACTTGCAATACACAAACAGAGCTTATTATAATTAAAAGAAAAATGACAGCGCGCCTTGAATGTTGAAATTGCCTCCTCCAATCGGCATGGCCATGTTTCTTCTGTTTGAGTCCTCAATGTTTTTTTTTTTCCCCCCACAAAATAAACTTTTTTTTTCTTTTATTTTTCTAAAAGACACTTCACTAAAACCTTTTATCTACTCAAAGTGAAAAAAGAAAAGCGAAAAAGCTGATTGATTTTGAAGTTAAATGTTGGCATCTGCTGTTATTCAAAAGCAGGACCTTGCGTACCCGTTGTCGCCATGCTTTCAGCTCCGCCACCAGCGTGCTGCAAATGAAGACAAGCTGTTGTCAAATGAGAAATGCAAAATAGTCAATCTGTTTGTCTGTTTAATGTAAGTGGGAGCATAAGCTGCAAGGAACGGGACCATTCTGCACTGTCAGATGGGAGACACTCTTCTACACACGAAAGCCTAATGACCCATTTTACTTCAGCACTGTGGATTTCCTTCTAATAGTATTTTCCATATGCATTTCAACATGCTTTTATCAGCAACTGCAAATGGTACTATTTTCTTCCTAACACAGCCGTGTAATCTCTGTTATTTTTTTATTTTTTTTTATCTCTTCCCCCCTTTTGGCACCAGGATGGAATGCTGATGTTCGAGGAGTCTTGGAGCTGTGAGCATATTGCCCAAGCATCTGATTTTCATCTCCTCCTCACACCTGTCATTGTTCTATATTAAAGGCGGGGAGGAGGGGGGGGGGGGAATCCAGTCATTAAACATGATAGATATGTTTTTAATAAGAAAGTGTTGTGCCTCACCAGGCAGATAAATAGAGAAGTCTTAAGATATCTTTGGAGCCTCGGATACAATTGTGGAATGTAGTTAGAAAGGCTCCGGTTATTCTTACAAGGGGTTTTGACGGGACAGGTTTTTCAAAAATGTCAACATGTCTAGTGATGGCATTGTCACCTAATCTGCTCACTAGGGATATGTAGCTGTAAGGCCTCGTACACACGATCGGGTAAGGCCTCGTACACACGATCGGTTAACCAGAGAACAACGGTCTGATAGACCGTTTTCATCGGTCAAAACCGATCGTGTGTGGGCCCCATAGGTTATTTAACCATCGGTTAAAAAAAAGCCAACTTGCTTTAAATTCAACTGATGGATTCCTAACCGATAGGTCAAAACCGATCATTAGTGGGCACAACCATCGGTTAAAAATCCACGCATGCTCAGAATCAAGTCGTCGCATGCTTGGAAGCATTGAACTTCATTTTTTTCAGCACGTCGTTGTGTTTTACGTCACCGCGTTCTGACACGATCGGTTATTTAACCGATGGTGTGTGGGCGCGACGGACCATCAGTCAGCTTAATCGGTTAACCGATGACAACGGTCCTTCAAATGAATTGAATAAAATATTTTCTATTTTTTTATATAACAATACGTCTGGTTTTTATAATTGGCACCACAATAATCCTCCATCCTCTCAAAACCCTCTATCTAACCTACCTGGGATGAGGTGCCATATACTTAAGAGGACCTTCGATCACTAACCCCCCACCCTTTCCCCTTAAAGGTGATTTTCTGTCCTCTTCTGCAGCACCAAGTTGCCCCTTGGTACACTCTCTTTAATTCTATATTGGTTTGGCCCTTCTTAATCAAGTCTTTGTTCAGGCATTGGCCTCAGATCATCAGATACTCTTTTGGAGTTTGATATCCACATCTGTTAGATCTCCCATTGGTTATTTCTCACCCCCCAGTAAGATCTCCTGAGCGTTTGGGCATCCTAACTGTTTTAAAAATCCACAATTCCTATATCCCTCAATGGATGATGAAGAAAATTCGATTTTTTATCTTTGTCCATTGAGGTCACATGTCCCATCCCTCTGTGTTATTGGCTCTTGTACGCCTTGCTTACCATTTTTTGTTTGCCAGTTGTCTAAACCTCCTGTAAGCAGCAGCATATCCTGACTTCCTATGTCCATATACAGAAAAATATTTTATGATGATTACTAAAATTCTATTTTCTTCTAGGCTTACAATGACAATTTGACTGAAAAAAGATTAGTACATGTTGAAACTTAGATTGGGAACCTTGTTACTCAGCCCCTAGTGCTCTAGGATGAGTAATGTGCCCTTGCTTTAAATAGGAATTAGCCTTTTGGAAATGAGAACATGGTGTTCCTAAATATATTTGGTCATGGTAAATTTTACTTATACAGTATGTACAATATAACTTTCAACATTTACCCATTCCGTCCTACTTAAAGTGGAGGTTCACCCAAAATCTTAATTTTTAACATTAGATTCATGCTTATTTTGTCTAGGGGAATCGGGTGTTTTTTTTAAAATCGAAGCAGTACTTACTGTTTTAGAGAGCGATCTTCTCCGCCGCTTCCAGGTATGGGCTGCGGGACTGGGCATTCCTATTTGATTGACAGGCTTCCGACAGGCTTCCGACGGTCGCATACATCGCATCACGATTTTCCGAAAGTAGCCGAACGTCGGTGCGCAGGCGCCGTATAGAGCCGCACCGACGTTCGGCTTCTTTCGGCTACTCGTGACGCGATGTACGTGACCGTCGGAAGCCTGTCGGAAGCCTGTCAATCAAATAGGAATGCCCAGTCCTGAAGACCATACCCGGAAGCGGCGGAGAAGATCTTTCTCTAAAACGGTAAGCACTGCTTCGATTTAAAAAAAAAACACCCGATTCCCCTTGACAAAATGAGCCTCAATCTAATGTTAAAAATTGTTTTTCGGGTGAACTCCCGCTTTAAGAAATTGAATAAGGGCATAGATTTTCATGAGTCCAACAAAGATTTAACATCTCTTCAAAACGGTAGCCTCCAGTCTTGAACATTTCCCCAGGCCATAACCCCTGAGAAGCCCTGCTATACAAGCTGTACAAACTAAATCTGACCCTCTCTACTACCCAAAGGAAGCTGGTGGGATATCTTCAGTCCTCTCAATAAGAAGGTGTAACATTTGTTTGAATATATTGGGGGGGGGGGGGGGGGGGGGTTATGGACAACAGTAGTATTCAGTAGTATTCAGTAGGGAATTCATCTCTCTTTTCATAATGCATATTGTGCCTGTCTATTGCTAGCTCACACTTTGATTTAGAAATGTACTGGTCTTTGTTATGGGCCTGATTTTTTCTTAAAGTGATAGTCCAAATGCAATATTCTCCATGCACACGTTCCTCAAAAAGGGCTGTAGTACTGCTGGGTGCTTTAATGACCACAGGCTGGAAATCGTAGACAATCAGATTGAAGACATGTCATCAGCATATCAAGGATTTCATAAAGGGTCCAAAGCTTTAGTCACATGGTACACATACACGCCAACATTTCAGGGCTGCTTACTTGCAGGACAAAGGGGCCCTGCTTGGCTCAGAAACGTTGCCGTATATGTACCATGTGAATAAAGCTTTGGACCCTTTTGAGGAATCTTTGATGTGCTGATGAAATTTCTTCACTCCTAAAGTGGTAGTAAGTCCAGTTTTATCACTTGTACCTACAGGTAATCTTATAATAAGGCTTAACTGTAGGTACTGTGAATATTTCCTAAACTTGTTTAGGAGATGTTCACACTGCATGCAGCCGGTGACATCACCGACGCATGCGCTCTGAAGGTCTGGCATATGGTGCCGGACCTTCAGAGCCTGTGCCATAAAAAGCAGTTCCCTTGCACATGCGTGGGAGTGACGTCACTGCGCCCCGGCCACTCATGTAGCTGGAGGCCGCGAACCTTGAAGGAAGGACTTTAAAGTGATTCTGTTCAGGTTTGTAAGTTCTGGCATTTTTTTCCCTACGTCTTCCCCTTCGGCTTAGTTGGACCTTTTTTAGATATAGCTGACACTCTTACCTATTTTAGAAAAAAAGTGTAAAAATCTTTAAAATTGGATACATATTGGTTTCCAGGTAAAAATGTAACGCCCTGATATTGTTTTATAATAGTAAACATGTTAAAGCAGCTTCCAGTATAGCAGCTTCCAGTCTCAGCATAGCCAGGAGTCCATTCTTGTTCAGCTGTGTAAAACATGGAACAATATCACTGCCATGTTATCTTGGGAATCACACCACCCTTTGTCCAAACATATCTGCTGTGCCTCACTTGTAAAAGATGAAAGTCACATCACGCCTCTGTATTGTTACCTTTTGGAAACAGTTAGTTTTGATGCATTGTTGTGTTAGCACTTTCTGGAGGAAATATTCTCTGCACATTAATTTTGTGTCAAAGTGGTGCCACTGGCGGGGAGGACTGGCTGAGGATCGCATACAACGCTTCTATGCTTTTTACCCGAGGACCTCCTTGTGATTCATAAATAAGAGCCAGAGCCGCTGGCATTTCAAAGTGCGTTACTCTAGTAAATAGCAGCATAAGTGATTTTATTCAAATGTTTTCCCTTGTCACTCAAATCTTTCAGCTCACTTGATACAATGCTCCATGCCGTTAAAGTAAAACCACAGTGAATAACAATTGGCAATGAAGAATCTATACGCACTGACTCCCAAGAATTTTTGCGGAATTTAAAGTGAACCTGTGGGAGAAATTTAACTAGTGCTTTAACAGCTGTAGAAAATAGATTACAGGCAGCATAGGCTGGTTCCTACAATGGGGCATTATATTGGTCTATGTTATAATAGTACAAGAATGCCGTATTGTATTGCAATATCTACGCTAAACAAATGGTTTGAACACTCCAGGCCCTTTGAGAAAAAAGTATATGGACCTCTGATATCTTGAAAATTAAGCAGTAGGTATTGCCAATGAGATTTGAAGTGTGGTTTGAAGGTGTGATGCCCAATAAAAAGTACATATATACAGTGCCTTGAAAAACTAGCCATACCCCTTGAAATTGTCCACATTTTGTCATGTTACAACCAAAAACATAAATGTATTTTATTGGGATTTTATGTGATAGACCAGATGCTTTTTTTCAGCAGGGACAGGGAAGCTGATCAGAGTTGATGAGAAGATGGATAGAGCCAAATACAGGGCAATCTTACAAAAAAAACTCTTATGCCGCGTACACACGATCATTTTTCGGCATTAAAAAACGTCCTTTTTCAAAAACGTCATTTAAAATGATCGTGTTTTCAGGTTCTGAAAAACGACAAAAAGAAAAATTTGAACATGCTGCATTTTTAAACGTCGTTTTAAACGATGTCGTTTTTAGGGTTGTAAAAAATGATCGTATGTGGGCTAAAACTACGTAAAAAAACCTGCGCATGCTCAGAAGCAAGTTATGAGACGGGAGCGCTCGTTCTGGTAAAACTACCGTTCATAATGGAGTAAGCACATTCATCACGCTGTAACAGACAGAAAATCGTGAATCGTCTTTTACTAACACGGAATCAGCTAAAGCAGCCCAAATGCGAATGGAACTTCCCCTTTATAGTGCCGTCGTACGTGTTGTACGTCACCGCGCTTTGCTAGATCATTTTTTAAAAACGATGGTGTGTGGGCAACGTCGTTTTAATGATGAAGTTGGGAAAACTTTGTTTTTTGGACATGCTGAAAAACAACGTTTTTTTTTCATGCTGAAAAATGATCGTGTGTACGCGGCATTAGATTCTGCAAAAGACGTGAGACTGGGGTGAAGGTTCACCTTCCAGCATGACAACGACCCTAAACATACAGCCAGAGCTACAATGGAATGGTTTAGATCAAAGCATATTCATGTGTTAGAATGAACCAGTCAAAGTCCAGGGCCCAGGATTACCAACAAACTGGTTGTAAAAGAAAATTAAAACATGCAAACACAAATAGCTTTCTGCAGCAAATGTAAAACAAACAGTTCTCAGTCCTCGTATAAATCGTGTAACCATACAATATTGCTTGCAGCCAATCTCTCGGTACCACACTAGGGTGTAAGGTTCCGATCTGTTTTGAGGTACAAGACAAAGCTACAGGAGCTCAGTAGTGCACATGTGAACTACAACCACTTGCCGACCGCCAACAGTACTTTCACTGTGGGTGGCACAGCCAGACTTGTTCATGTACATGTACAGTACGTCATGCAGCCTGCTCTGGGTTAGTGGCGTGCAGCATGCTGTACCCAGAGCTCGGTGATCATGTGATCGCCATGCGCCCACAAGATCACAATGTCAACAAAGTTGTTATGAATTAATTAATTTATAACAGCTGTTTTTCCTATGCTGCGATTGGCCCACAGCTATCACATGGTACCTGGGCCAATCACAGCACCCAGTACAATGTGATTGACTTTAGCCAATCACAGATCACTAGTAATCATAGCTTTCATGAACCGTTCATGATAGTTGAAAACATTGCTGTTACAATGATCATAATCTCAGAGTAGTACAGTGTCACTGAACCACTCTGATGAAAGTATGAAAAAAATTGTAAATGTTTTTAAAAATATATAAAAAAAATAAAAATTAAAAAATGAATAAAAATATATTACATTTTTATCTATTTTTAACATATCGTCACTGTCATCAGTCAGTGCCCCTGATCACCGCCACACCAGTTATATGATGACACTGTACTGCACTGGTGACAGTATGTAAAAGAAAATGGTGGAGAAAAAAATGTCTTAATTTACAAAAAAATTGTGACAAAAAAAATTCAACTTAAAAAAACTTGCCATGCCTCTTACTAAATTCCTCAGACTGTCTACTTTAAAAAAAAAGGGACATTTGGGGGGTATTTGTCCTGGCATTTTAAGGGCTTTAGGAAATGAGATGTCAGTAAATCAGAACTGATCAATTTTTAAATAGTCTGTATAGTTTGTAGGTACTATAACTTGTATACAATCCAATGAATATTTAGTAAACGTATTAAACTTTTTAATGAACTATTTAATAAACTTTTTAATAAACTATTTTCATAAACTTTTTAAAAAAACTATTTGATAAACTTATTGGGATTTTTTTTTTACCGAAGACATGTAGTAGCATACAATTTGGTCTAAATTTATGAAGAAATTTGATTTTATTGGATATGGTTTATAACAGATAATAGAAAATATTGTTTTTTTTCCCCAATTTTCAGGCTTTTTTCTTTTAAAATCGCAAAAGAATGGATGAAAACACCCAGTGGTGATCACAAACCACCAAAAGAAAGCTCTATTTGTGTGGAAAAAAAAAACATAAAAAATTTAATTTGCGTACAGTGTTGCATGACCGCGCAGCACTCGTGCAGCGAACGGATTATACAGCAATTGCAACAGGGGAATACACAACACGTCTGAGAACTGACTGCCTTCCGGACCACATCTACATGCCTGTATACAGCAACTTCTATGTGAGAGCTTTGATGTTGATTTTATATTAAAGTTTACAGTTTTCTAAGTGGCGTCTGTTTTTGTTGTTTCTTCTGTTTCATGACATGAAATGGCAAAAAATGGCCTGGTCATGAAGGGGGTAAAACCTACCGGAGGTGAGGTGGTTAAACAAGGGTAACGCAGCAATGAAAACAGGCTCGGGGCTGAAGATAACTGTAAAACCAGATTTTCAGCACTCGGAGTGGGGGGACTAACTAAAAAAATCAAAGTACAGTTGTACCTTGATATAATAACCTATTTAAAAAAAAATTGGTGTGAAAAAGTCATAAAATTGTCATAAAATTATCATAAAATTGTCTCAATATCAATTTAAGAAACACTTGCATGCTATCCAAAATTTAAAAACATTATATTAACTGTACATTTGTTTACGCTTTTAGAAATTCTTTAATATAAAGTGATCTGTAGGTTTTCAGTAGGTTCGCTACTTTCTTTAAAAAAAATAAAAAATTAGAGGAAATAGTTCAGATCAAAGAGATTCTAACATACTGTTTTATTCTTGTATTGCTGACTTTGGCTCGGGATGGTGTATGTTTGCTATGCGGAGATGCAATTAACAATTGCTTAATTCTTTCTTTGGTTCAGTCAGGAAATGGATCATTTAAATGAAACTCGTTACAAAATTAGAATCAATATTGATTTTCTATTATTTTTTTTCACAGCTACAGGGAGCAGACCCTTCCCTCTGAATACTTCTATTTCTTTAATTGTGGCAATGTCTCATTAGATAATAGGATTCTTATTTCTCTACATGAAATATATTGTGCAGCTTGCATGATAAATGCAGTCATTGTGCTGTTAAATTCCCCTGCATAAAATAAAGTGAAAACTGATCCTGGTTTTGAAAGATTAAACTTTAGGCCTTGAAGGGCATTTGTAAGAATCTGAATCTCCATTGTTGCTGTTAAAGAGTCCCTGTCAAATACTCGTCTAAGATGAAAGTAGACATGTGCGATTCCGTTCGTAACAAATGAATTTTCGTACAAATTTGTTAGTATTCGTACATTCAGATCAATTCGAACATCCGAATAGCTGAAAGTACTAAAATTCGAAAATTATGGAATTACAAATAAGCAAAATAACGAACAAGTGAAAATACGAATGTACGATTGGACAAACTTACTAAAATACGAAACACCGAAACAGCAAAAGAATGAAAATTACATCTATAACGAATGATTTGCATTTCGTATTTTAAATCCTTTGTCTGTTCGTAATTTCGTATATTCGAATTTTCATTCGTATGTTCGTATTTACATTCGTGTGTTTTGTAAATCCATTTCTTTGTCTGTTCGTAAAGTTGTGTACTCGAATCATTCTTTTGAATGGGCACTGGGCAGTGTAGTTAGTGAGTGATGTATCATACTTAATATCTTAGCCAATCAGCTTATCTCTTTTGTAGGGCTGTGGAAATTAACTATTAATTCATCGATTAATCTTTAATTTTTTTGATCGATCAAAATTATTTTGATTGGTACTCACCTCTCCGCCAGCTTTCAGGCCTTCAGGGAGTTCCGTCCGAGATCAGGTGACGTCACGGACACCAGCGGGGCTTGCCGTGTCCATCTGAAGGGCTCCTTTGCTGTGCCTTTATATCTGTATGCCGGCGGGACATTACTATCTGCCACATGCAAGGGCTGTTACACTTCCCTCTATCAACCTGGGATTCTACAGCCATCCACTGGGAGTTGTGATAGTTCCCTTCACCGGACATCTACATGCCGACGGACTGATGTTAACCTCTCCTCATCTGGATTCAGCAGTGGTATCATTGTACACATTTTTATACCAGTATCATACTTAGCTACATGTTTTTATGACTGCTTTTGCTACCGTTTGGTATTACTCGCACCATTTTCACAGTTTATGTAGCTACATCGATTTTATCTCCAGTGCAATATTTATTTTGTTACCTACTTAGTTTTAATGCTATTCCCATCGAGCGCTGCCTTTGTGTGTTTTTTGTATCCTGCTATCCATTTTTCCAGTAGCTGCACTGGGAATCAGCCTGCCTGCAAGGAGGAGATCAGCTAAAACTAGTTGAATCTGTATGTGCATTTATAATTAATCAAAATTAGTCGATTAATCGATTTAAAAAAATCGATTAATCGAACACAAAAACATTTTGATCAGTAACAGCCCTACTCTTTTGTGCTGAGTCACATTGGACAGTGTAAAGCCTCATACACACGATCGGACTTCAAACAAACTTTTCCGTGGATTTTTGTCCGAAGGGAGATGGCCGGGCACACCCAGAGCATACACATGGTCGGACTTTGCAACATTGAACTTTTGTTGCCGAAAAGTTTGTCCGTTTGCAGAGCAAACTTTTGTCCGATGAAAACCGAAAAAGTTTGTCCGATTTTTTGGAAAACTTGCTTATTTTAAAGTTTGTTGGCAAAAAGTCAGAGCGTGTGTACGGGGCTTAAGAGAAAGTCTATCTTAATATGGATTAGCCACGTGTTGATAATGAAACTAAAATACGAGATTGCGAATGCCCGCGCCACAATGTATTTACGAAAGTACAAAATTACGAATTCATTAAACGAAAATTACAAATTTCGATTCAACGAAAATAAATTAGACAGAATTACGAATCATTCAGTATGAACGAAAAAAAACGTTACAAAAAATACGAACGGGTCAGAATAGAAAAATTGCGCCTTACGAAATTACGAACGGGTCCGAATAGGAAAACTTGCGTCTCCTACGAAATTACGAATCTTTACAAATCTATGAAACGAAACAAAAAAAATAAAACATTTTGTTGTGCACATGTCTAGATGAGAGCGTCCCCCGGTCATGCAGGTCCTCTTTGGAGGATATATCTTCTGTTCTTAAGAATTATAGCCATAGCCCAAAAATTGCATTATACATGTTTTTTAGCATGGTGTATGTCACTAGCGTTGGGCGCACGTTTTGTCCCAAGCATGAGTTCGGGCTGAACATTGGTTGTTCAGCCCATTCGTCCAACACCCGAATTTGGAAGGTGTTCGTCCCACCAAACGCCCTGCAATGCAGTGTGCATTCTGCGCCCTGATTGGGCAAAGCTTTGCCCAATCAGCAGGCTACAAGTTGCCGAATCTTGATTCTCAACATCTACTCATTAAAAGAAGTCCAAAGGATGTTAAACTTACCATTCCTGCCGCAGGGTACTGCTGCAATTATCACAGTGACCCAATCTTCACCCATCATGGCATGTTGGAGTCCTGCTACACCTTCAAGGACGGTGTCACCTTTGAATATTAGGGTCCTCTGTCTTGGACCTGTATAGCCCCCTGCCAGAGCAAACCTGTGGTATAGCAATGTGACCAAGCTGCTGGATCCCAGGGCCCAGCTCTCCTGAGAGAAACGTTACAGGCAAAACCTCATTCTTCCGTATCGAGGCTCGGGTACCATCCACTTTTGCCTTTGTTTCTGGCTTTTTGAATGGGTCTGATTGTGTAGCTCCTTGACCCTGACTAGGATCATCTATGGAGCATAGTCATAAACGTGACCAATACCTTAGACACTGGTGAAAAAACTGAGGTACTCCCCGTGTGGGAGGGGTTATATAGAGGGGGACTTCCGTTCTTTGATTATGCCAGTGTCTATCACCTGAAGGTGGCCCATAACCCCTTGTAGTTATTACTATAACGCTCTGTGTCCCGTGATGTACAGTAAAGAAAGGGAATGCCATCTTACACAACTGACTAGGTAAGTTACTTGCTTAAAACACAGAATTGTCAAAGGAGTGACCCTGGTAGGTATGCAGTTATGCATTTATTTAAAAAATCTTAACATTTATTTTTTAATATAGATAACATAATTACAATTTTCAATTTTGAAATTTTCATTCAGAGCAGGATAAAGGCACTTTTTTTTTTACCTAAAACAATACTGGTCAAACTTCCTGTGGAGAGGACTGATCACACATTGTGTGCTGAGTCATCAGTCTTCCCCAACGCCCACTTTTAGTTTCACTTCCTGATTCAGTGGGAATGTGTATTCTAATTGGCAGAGCCATTTCCCACCCAGCTCCACCCACCTGCCTGCTGAACCCTCCCCCTGGTGGCTGTATAGAACAGACCTTTCAATGGTGTCACAAGGTAGTGCTTATGATGTGGAGGAACTGAAGGCAAAACTTTTTTTTTTTCATTTTGGATACAGTGCAGAGGGATAGAGTGAATTTTTTTCTGCAGTCTGTGCTCCCCATTAAAGGAACACTAAAGGTTCATTTTTTATTAGATCAATTGATTGCTGTAAGCTAGAGCATTTAAATATCACTTACCTTGTTTTCCTTTTGACCTCCAAAATACAGTAATCCAGGTTTGAAAATGCCATTTCCTGTCACTCCTCTTCTTGCTTTCCACCAGCATCTGAGCCGTTTTGCATGGTGGAAAGCAGAATGTGCTCACCCCCTCCCTATGACTACAGCCCTGCGTGAAGATGCTCTCTTATCCCTCACAGGCATGGAGGCTAAGCCTAATGGGAACTGTAGTTCCCATTAGGCCGTGATGTAGCAAGAATGAATGCGCACCGCAAACCAGGAAGTCAGTGAGAATAACGATTCAGGAGTGCTGGAGGTGAATAAAACAGTTCGATTTCAACAGGTATCAAACTAGTTATAATGCAAAACATTACTTTTTACTTTATCAGCTACTGTCAGACTTTAATTTAAGAGGAAAATATTTTTGTCTTTACAACCCCTTTAAGGTGACTCCCCCCTCTCTATTTGCCCTGCTTACCATTATCATTGAAAGTGAAAGTAAAAGAAAATTCCAAGTTTTGTGTTGTCCCCAGAAAAGTAATAGAGGGAAATCTTTCCATGGGGACACGAGTTCTGGGGATCTGGGAGTTCGCAAGAAATTCCCTTAATTTTCAGGGATTTCCTCTCACTTCCTGATTGGCTATGGGACAGGAAGTGAAGGGAAATGTCCGCAAAGGGACACAGATGGATAAAAAAAAGTTATAGCCCTCCAAAACGGAAAAAAAAAATTTTGCCTAGCTTGTACATCCAGGGAGACAACCTCTAAATACAGGAAAACATGGTCTTGCTGGCATTACATTGTAACCTCTAATGAATATGTACAATTGCTGACTCAGGCCCAGATTCTTAATGGCGTTACGACGGCGCAACACTATTTGCGCCGTCGTAAGTCCTAAGCAAATGAGGTCGGGGCGACGTCATTTAGCGCAATGCACGTCGGGTAATTTACCCGACGGAGCATGCGCAGAATGCTTGGCGCGGGAGCGCGCCTAATTTAAATGGTGCCCGCCCCATTTGAATTGGGCGGCTTGCGCCGAGCGCTTTTACGATACACCGCCGTAAGTTTACAGGTAAGTGTTCTGAGAATCAGGCACTAACGCTGTAAACCGGCGGCGGTGTAACGTAAATCACATACGTTACGCTGCCCAGGAGCAAGTAATTGTATGAGAATCTGGGCCTTAATGTATTGGCACTTCTATGCATGTTGGTGGAGGAGGAAGGAGTCCCCTTCCCCCTCTTTCCTTCACCCCCTTTGTTCTTTCCATGTCCATTTCTTCCCTTCCTATTTACTTATAGCTTTTTTTTCCCCCCTCCTCTCTATACCCCCCAACTCCCTCCCCTACACCTATTTCCCCTTCTTTCCTTTACCCCCTTTGTTCTTTCTATGGCCATTCTTTCCATTCCCTTCCTATTCGCTTCTAGCTGTTATTTCCCCCCACCTCTCTATACTCCCACCCCCACCCCAAATCCCTCCCCTACACCTGGGTCCCCTCCACCCACCCCTACTCCATTTTACCCCATACTATATATCTGTCTAATAATTCTTAATATTGGAAGAATTATAACCCACCGGCCTACATACTTGATCTAGTTTTACCCTAGATGCACTTTCTCTCAGACCAAGGTAAAAACTTGTCACGGATCTTTCGCCTCCCCTTTTTATCGGTGGTCAGGCGACCTTTCTCACACTTGGTAATACTCGCTCCAGCTTGACAGGATGAGTACAGTAAACTTAAATTCCATTCAGAACTTTAATCGGATTTACTACTTGGTTCCTTACCACCACCTTGGTGGTTAGTATCTTGTTTTGAGCTATGTATTTTTGTTATATGCATAGAAAGTTACAAACATTAAAGAACACTATACATTAGATAATTATTTTTTCATCATGATTAATATCTCTTATCTACATACACTATATTACCAAAAGTATTGGGACCCCTTCCTTTACATGCACATGCACGTTAATGGCATCCCAGTCTTTGTCCGTAGGGTTCTATTGAGTTGGCCCATCCTTTGCAGCTATAACAGCTTCAACTCTTCTGGGAAGCCATCCACAAGGTTTAGGAGTGTGTCCATGGGAATGTTTGACCATTCGTCCAGGGTTCAGGCATTGATGTGGACTAGAAGGCCCAGCTCGCAGTCTCCGCTCTAACTCATCCCAAAGGTGTTCTATTGGGTTGAGGTCAGGCCAGTCAAGATCCTCCACCCCAAACTCGCTCATCCATGTTTTTATGGACCTTGATTTGTGCACTGGTCCAAATCATTTGGTGGAGGGGGATTATGATGTGGTGTTGTTTTTCAGGGGTTGGGCTTGGCCCCTTAGTGCCGGTTAAGGGAACCTATAAGGTGTCAGCATACCAAGACATTTTGGAAAATGTCATGCTTCCAACTTTGTGGGAACAGGTTTGAGACGGCCTCTTCCTGTTCCAACAAGAAAGTGTACCAGTGCACAAAGAAAGTCCATAAAGACATGGATGAGCGAGTTTGGGTTGGAGGAACTTGACTGGCCTGACCTCAACCCGATTTGAGATTAATTAGAGAGGAGACTGTGAGCCAGGCCTTCTCGAACACATCAGTGCCTGACCTCACAAATGCGCTTCTGGAAGAATGGTCAAACATTCCCATAGACACTCCTAAACCTTGCGTACAGCCTTCCCAGAAGAGTTGTAGCTGTTATAGCTGCAAAGGGTGGATCAACGCAATATTGAACCCTACGGACTAAGTCCCCTTTCACACGGGGCGGATCAGTAATGATCCGCCTCCGTATGCTCAGCGGGGATCGCTCCGTTGATCCCCGCTGAGCCGGCAGATGACAGGGGCGGTCCCCGCACACTGTGCAGGGACCGCCCTGTCTTTTCTCCGCTCTCCCCTATGGGGAGATTGGATGAACACGGACTGTATGTCCGTGTTCAACCGATCCGCTCTGCAGACGGAAGAAAAAAATAGGGTTTTTTTAGGCCCGGATTTACTCCCTTTGCCGCCCCAAGGCCGGGTCCTTCAATGCCACCACCGCCTGCGCAGTACAAGGGGGACATTATTCGCCGGGGGACTTTTTCGGCAGGACATTGGGAAGCAGGGGGGGTGCTGCTGCCGAATATGACATTGAGAACCGGGGGGGATGTTGCTGCCAAAAATGACATTGATCATTGGGGGGTGCTGCTGCCGAAAATTACATTGAGATGGCCTCCTCTTCCCTCTGTTTTCTCTCCTCTCACCGTCCGTGACATGACGGGGGGGACTCCGAAAATGAAAGTGTCCTCTCCTCTCAGCTGCAGTGCCGCCCCTGTACCCACTGCCGCCCCGAGGCATGGCCTTGTTGGCCTTGTCTGGAATCCGGCCCTGAGGGTTTTCTTCCGTCGGCAAAATCGTATCTTTGCGGAGGCGGACAAGATCGGGTGTCAGCAGATGTTTATCCGCTGACACCCGCAATCTCATAGGGACCAATGTATGTCCCTTTTTCATCCGCAAACGGATGGATGAAAAAGCGGACATACGGTCCGCACGTGTGAAAGGTGCCTAAGACTGAGATGCCATTAAAGTTCATGTGCGTGTAAAGGCAGGTGTCCCAATACTTTTGGTAACATAGTGTATGTGAGATCTGTATACTACCAGGCTCCCAGCTGAGCATCCTAACTGCTATTGTTTAATGTAACACCAATTTCTGTTTACTGTGTTTACATTTTTGCAATAAATCTTTTTAAACAAAAAAAATGTAAACAAAAACACATAAATAATACAAAAAGAGAAAACATACATATACATATAATTATAATTTAAAAAAAAAAACTACACTACAGTTCAACAATCTGACTTTACCAAGGAAGGAAAGGGTTAAGTTTGAAACCCTTGCCCATTTGAACCCAACATTGAAAATGTTTAAAGACCATAATCGCTGTTCAATTGTATCTGACTAAATTACACACATCCTATGAATGATAAAAAGGAAGTTTTTGGAGCCACAAGATAATTATTGAGCACTAATACAGGACTCATTGGCAAAATGTTCAGTAATTTAAGCAATGTAGACAATGAAGGTTCTCAACCCTGCTACAATAGAGTGACCTACAGGATCCTGCGGAATGAATAATTATAGGCAATATCCATTTCAGCTTCTATTAGAACATCCAATAAAACAAGGTCATGACAACAGACAAGGATCACATCCCTGCTCGCCTCCGAGCGGACAGGCAGAGTCACCCCAGAGGTGGTGGATTGGATCGCACTTGCTTTCCACAATGAATTAGCTTTCTGACAGCTCCCTCAGGAGCAGAGCACTACTTCCTATTGTTCAGCCATCCGTGACATCACTTACATATCCGAAAATTCCCTGGAAGTCAGCTCACATTGGTCCTGAGCCACATATCCTTTGTCTTTACCCCTCGTCATACTGCTCCAAACAGGGTGCTGCAGTGCAGGACAACCATTTATTGTGTATCAGATAATAGTATAAAGTCCTAAGATATGTGTGGGTGAAATCGTATAAATATAAAAAGCTTTTTATAGTAATATACATGATTTGAATGTAAAGCGTTGCGTAAATTGACGGCGCTATATAAGTACCTTAATAATAATAATAGTAGCAATGCTGTTAATACAAGTGCTATAACAGTAACAAAATTAAAAATAAATAAACATACATAACTAGAAATTAACACTTTGCCTTGTAATTTAAAAGGACAAGAGGTAGAAGAAACAAAATAACCTTAATTCAGCAGCAGTAAATCTGTGCTGTCCAACTTCCTGGGGATCAAATATTGGGAGCAAAAAAAGTAGGGGACATACCTGTTAACTAGGTGTGACTTAAAAGGAAGCTAATAATCATTTTAGTAGGTTTTTGTTTAAAAAAAAAAATATATATATATATATATATATATATATATATATATATATATATATATATATATATATATATATATATATATATATATATATATATATATATATAGATAGATATATATCTATATCTATAATATAGATATATCTATATATCTATGCATATATCTATCTATACATATAGATCTATATATATATATATATATATATGTATATATCTATATATATCTATATCTATAATATATATATATATATATATATATATATAGAGATAGATATATATCTATATCTATAATATAGATATATCTATATATCTATGCATATATCTATCTATACATATAGATCTATATATATAAATATGTCTATATATATATATATATATATATATATATATATATATATATATTATAGATATAGATAGATATATACCAGTAGATATATATCTATGCATATATATATATATATATATATATATATATATATATACACACATATATATATATATTCTCTCACAATAACCAGGCAGTTAGTGTCTTTTTATGTTTTATTGAAAATTGAACTTGGTTAGGGTATAGGGGAGCTTTGGGATACTCCGAATTCAGTGCACAAAATAACTATTCATTCAGTCCACTCTCTTGGCTGAGACTAGGAACACGAGTCAGTAACTAAGGGGCAGATTCACAGAGCAGATACGACGGCGTATCTCCTGATACGCCAACGTATCTGTTGTTCTATCTATGCGACTGATTCATAGAATCAGTTACGCATAGATATCCCTAAGATCCGACAGGTGTAATTTTTTTTACACTGTCGGATCTTAAGATGCAATACCGCGGCCGCCGCTGGGGGGAGTTTGCATCGTAAACCAGCGTCGGGTATGCAAATTAGGAGTTACGGCGATCCACGACGGTTTTTCGCGTTCGCTACGTCGCCGCTAGTCTAGTTTCCCGTCGCAAAGTTAGTCGTTTTTTTTGGTGCCTTAACTTTACACAGCAATCGTATTGCTGTATAAAGTATGGCCGTCGTTCCCGCGTCGAAATTTAAAAAATAACGTCGCTTGCATAAGCCGTCCGGGAATACGGAATTACACTACGCGCGTTGCCGTTCGAAAAAATTACGTCACTTCGCGCAAAGCATGGCGGGAGTTCGGAAACGGAGCATGCACGGTAGGTCCGGCGCGGGAGCGCGCCTAATTTAAATGGCACACGCCCATTTAAATTGGCCCGCCTTGCGCCGGAGGCCGCCGGCGTAGGTTTTCATCGCAAGTGCTTGGTGAATCAGGCACTTGCGATGAAAAATTGCGGCGTTGTAACCTATCTACGATATGTTACGCCGCCGCTCATCTACGTGAATCTGGCCCTAGGATCCTGCTTTCAGGCCTCTACTTACTGAGACCTCCTGCCCAATATCAGCCATATATTTCTCCTGTGAATCTCCAGGCCACATCCTCAGTGCAACCCCTTGACTTGGTTCAAACTGTTTCCAAATACCCCCCCCCCATCTGAGCTGGGACCTCGATGAACTCTTTACAATAGGCCCCCAGTTCCACTGAGACCTTGGTAAACTCTTGTAGACTTCAGCTTACCCACCTGTAAGGGCAGCAGCCCTTCAGGCTAGGCTGGGATCTTCCCCTTCTGGATCAGAATCCTGCTGATCCAGGCCTCAGACTATTTATCTTCTTCTCAGCCACCTACTGGGCACCCCTCCCCCAGGGATTGGCTAAGACCACATAAATATTCAGGCCCATGGTCTGCCTCTCCCAGCCCACCACTTTCTAGAACCTACTAGAAGGCAGAGAGAAGTAGTTGATCCTTCAGCCTGTAAGACCCAGATAAGCCAAAAAATAACCACACACTGCTCCAATGTTTATAGAGGAGCCAAAAAGACTACATTTACTCGAACCTCTCTAGCAACCTATTCTAAGAGGGTGCTACATGTACATATAGTATAACAAGTATTAATACCCTTGTGCATTCTGAAGTGGCCACTGTAACCCTAAACTGTACTAATGTGTCCTTTTTTGGGCAGAACCAGGAACCTTGGCCCAGTGCTTCAGATGTGCTCAAGCCCCGGTGGCATATCAGTAGGTAATTGTTAAATTCCATGTCAGTGTTTTTTTTTTTTTTGCCATCTGTGTCCCATTAAAGGAGTTGTAAAGGCAGAAGCATTCTATGCATTAAGATTAAAATACCTTCTGGGTGTAGTAGCCACCCCAGCACCCCCCTTATTACTTACCTGAGCACCATCTCTCTCCAGCGATGTCCGCAAATGTCTAAAGCCTCGTACACACGATAGGTTAACCTGAGGACAATGGTCTGAAGGACCGTTTTCATCGGTCAAAACCGATCGTGTGTGGGCCCCATAGGTTATTTAACCATAGGTTAAAAAAAAAGCCAATTTGCTTTAAAATTAACCTATGGATTCCCAACCGATAGGTCAAAACCGATCGTTAGTAGGCACGACCATCGGTTAAAAATCCATGCATGCTCAGAATCAAGTCGACACATGCTTGGAAGCATTGAACTTCTTTTTTTTCAGCACGTCGTTGTGTTTTACGTCACCGCGTTCTGACACGATCGGTTATTTAACCTATGGTGTGTAGGCGTGACGGACCATCAGTCAGCTTCATCGGTTAACCTATGACAACGGTCCTTCAGACCGTTGTCCTCTGGTTAACCTATCGTGTGTATGAGGCTTACACTGTCTGGGACACTCCTCCTGATTGGCTGAGACACAGCAGTTGCGCCATTGGCTCCTGTGGCTGTTAATCAAAGTCAGTCAGCCAATCAGGGGAGAGAGGGGGTGGGGCCAGGCTGGGGATCTGTGTTTGAATGGACACAGGGAGCTGTGACTCGGCTTCAGTGCCCCCATAGGAAACTGCTGATTGTGGGGGGAACTCGATAGGAGGGAGGAGCAACGAGAGACACAAAAAAGAGGAGGATCTGGGCTGCTCGGTGCAAAACCACTGCACAGAGGAGGTAAGTATAACATGTTTGTTATTTAAAAAACAAACAAAAGAAAAACTAGACTTTACAATCACTTTAACTACTAGCCGACCGCGCGCCGTCATTATACGGCGGCAGGTCGGCTCTCCTGGGCCCGCTCTTTGAGCCGCCACTAGGGGCCGCTCGCCCCCGACTCCCGTGCGTGTGCCCGGTGGGCTCGATCGCCGCCGGGCACACGCGATCGCTCGTTACAGAGCGGGGACCGGGTGCTGTGTGTGTAAACACACAGCTCTCGGTCCTGTCAGCGGGGGAAATTCTGATCTTCTGTTCATACAATGTATGAACAGAGGATCAGTGTTTCCCCATGTCAGTCCATCCCCCCCTTGTATAGCACTGATCGCTATAAAAATGCCAATGGTCCCAAAAATGTGTCAAAAGTGTCCGAAGTGTCCCTAGAACAGGTATACCCTCAATAAAGACCCTTCCATGCATGAAATAGTTAAAGAAGGGCAAGCACTTTAGTGAACAGATATATTAACCATACTGCATTCTGTATAAACTTAATGGAACCTAATGCTAATATAAGGCAGGAAAACGGTTCCTATTAGGATCCCCGGTGGGTACTGCACTATTGCATTTTGTTGGAGTTGAAGATGTGTGTAAATGCTGTTTGAAAATTGTCTCGGTCTCTGGTGGGATTAGAAGCTTCAAATTCCATTAAAGAGAAAAGAAAAAAACATGTTTACGTACAGTACATGTGCATGCTAAACACAATGGTATATTCTTGTAATTAACACTAAAATAATAGCGTTCTAAAGTAACAATTAAAAAAAGAAACTGTAATAATGGTGGGGTAATTGTTAAAACAATGATTGATTTAAAAATTGCCAGGCTATCCCATGGTACACTGTAAACATAAAAACACATGCAGAAATGTATTGCTGTGTAAAAAAGACAAAAATACACTAATACAGTAAACCTGTATTTGTACGCAGTTAAAAAATTCATACATTGCGTATTCCTGGCATAACTAACAAAAGGTATCGTATATACTCGAGTATAAGCCGAGTTTTTCAGCAAAAATTTTTGTGCTAAAAATGCCCCCCTCGGCTTATACTCGAGTCACCTTTTTGCGCCTGATCTCTCGGACTTTGGGGACCCGGTACTGGCCAACTGTAGGTCCCCTGGACCCCAAGCTTGGCACACATATAGCCCCACTCATCCTCTACAAGCGTGCAAAGTTTTTGGCCAGGGGAGCACCGATTTTTCAAAGCCCCCCTTCCATAGACTCTCGTGTTAAATGGTAATTTCTCTGGTGACTTTGGGGACCCGATACTGGCCGGTTGTAGGTTCCCTGGACCCGAAACTTGGCACACATGTAGCCCCATTTTTCCTCTACAAGTGCGCAATGTGTGTTGTCTAGGGGCCCTACAGCTGGGGAGCACCGATTTTTCAAAGCCGGGCACCCCTTCCATAGACTCTCATGTTAAACGTCAGTCTAGTCATGGGTAGTGGTGCAACGGATTGTCATGGATCCGCGATCCGAACCGAAGATATTAGTGTGTTTATAGGTGCAGACATGAGGCCATATTCGGTTGTGCAAAACGAGGGCTTTAAACACATGCTGAAAGTGCTTGAGCCACGTTCCACCTTTTTTTTTTGCTGACCCGAAAAATTATCCGATCCGTGACTCTGATCCGAGAAACGATCCAAACCGTACATTTTTTGATCCGTTGCACCCCTAGTCATGGGCACAGTGAGTCATGGACACAGTGAGGCATGGACACAGTGAGGCATGGACTCCCGGAAGTGGGAAAGGATACCTGTCAAAGACAGATATCCTGTCCCCCCTCCCCCCGAAAGGTGCCAATTGTGGCACCAGAGGGGGGGAGGAATCTGATGAGCGGAAGTTCCACTTTAGGGTGGAGATACGCTTTAAGTGTGTCCTAGGAAGTTACCAGTGACACGACATTGATCACTGCTCCCAATGACAGGGAGCAGTAGATCAGTGTCCTGTCACTAGGCAGAACAGGAAAATAACTACCATATTTATTGGCGTATAACACGCACAGGCGTATAACACGCACCCAAACTTTAAGAGGGAGGTTTCAGGAAAATAACTTTCCACAGCCCCCTGCGTATAACACGCAGGCACAGTTTACCCTCTATTTTCAGGGTAAAAAAGTGAGTGTTATACGCCAATAAATACAGTAGTTTACACAGGCCTCTCCCTGTTCTGCAGCTCCGTGATACGATCGCGGGACACTGGTGGACATCGAGTCCTGCAAGCACGGTCACGGAGCTCGCGGAAGGGGCGCTCTCGCGCCGGCACGGCAGCAAATTTAAAGGAACGTACAGTTATGTCCCTTTGCGCAGCCGTGCCATTCTTCCGACGTAAATGTTCGTGTGGCGGTCGGCAAGTGGTTAAGTACACTTTAGTAAATAATTCACAAATTGTGAATCCTGTGCATTTTGCTACTCTAGGCAACTGGGCCGTAGGCACCTTATGGTAAGTATGGCCATACAAACCTGTCCTTCTTCTTAAACATTTAGCAAAGAGTGCAGCATTATTAACTAAGCCTCTCTATCACAAGCCTTCCTTGCCTGGCAGGTGCTGACTATCAGTGCTGCTCACTGATCTTCTTAACCTGCACGCTTGGCAGAATTAGAAGAGGGAAAAAAGAGAAGGAAAGAATCGGATCGTTTCCCTAAATGACGCCTACAGGGAGTCTTTAAGCTGGATTACTCGTTGGGTTTCAGCTTTGCCTCTCCCGGCTCCTCTGTCACGCTGAACATTGAGACCATATCGGATCTTTCTGCTTGGGGAGCTCTGCACAGCTGCATTCAGCAGAAATGGGGGAAGAAATTTACAAATACAGCATTTTCCTCTCCGTTTCCATCAATTTTAGGCTACCGTAAATGACTGTTTCAAATCTGACTCACTGATCTCACCTGTCCTAGCTCCGAGCGGAAATGCTGCTTGAGATGAGGGGGATGAGGCCTTACCTTTCCCAAGGAAAGATGAATGTTATCAAGTGAAGTCTGCTAATGCTCGCTTTACATGAATAGAAGGAAAGTGAACCTTTAAATAAAGGTTAAATTAAAGCTACATTAGCAGTCTAGATGAGATGGATAAATAAATGGATAATAAAAGGGCTAAAATACTTTTCCAGGAGACAATGTTGCCCTGTATCCCTCTTGTGATGGTCATGTGACCAAAGCCTAGGCCTTTGGTCATTTGATTTCTGCTCTAGGGGAGAATCAGTGCTTTTATTGACTGCTCCTCCCCATCTGCAAACGCTTTGGCCAGATTACAAGTCTTGTAACCAGAATTGAAAATAGCCCAGAAAAGCAACTTTTTTCCAAAAGGTATTTTCACCCTTCATCAACCATCTCATCAAGACTACTATAAAGATGTTACGTTTAAGCCTCGTACACACAATCGTATTTTCCGACGTTTGTATGCTCCATCGGACAATTGTTGTCGGAATTCCGCCAACAAATGTTTTATACAGTAGCATGCTTTAATAATTGCTGATCTACTGGGATTTTCACACACAACCATCTCTCGGGTTTACAGAGAATGGTCCGAAAAAGAGAAAATATCCAGTGAGCGCCAGTTGTATGGACAAAAATGCCTTGTTGATATTAGAGGTCAGAAGAGAATGGTTTGAGATTAGGGTTGTCCCGTTAACACTTTTTTGAGACCGAGTACAAGTACCGATACTTTTTTTCAAGTACTCGCCGATACCGAATACCGATACTTTTTTTAAATGTCATGTGACTTTATTTTTTTTTTTTACACAATTTTTATTTTTTACTATTTTTTTTTCATAGTGATTTTTTTTAAAGGGGAGGGGGGGTAGTGGATTGTCAGTGTGTTTTTTTTTTTTTATTATTATTTACATTTTATTTTTTTTATTATTTATTACAATTTTTTTTTTCATTTTTCTTAATCAGTCCTGTTGGGGGGGCTTTGGTGAGATATCAGGGGTCTTAACAGACCTCTGTCATCTCCCCTTTAAGACAGAGAAAGGACTAAGGACACAGATTCCCCAGTCCCTTTCTCTGCAGCCTCAACTGAAATGAATGGAGGGAAGCTCCTCTCCATTCATAAACTGAAGCATCGTAAACACAAGTTACGATGCTCAGTTATGTGAATGGACAGAGTCAGTGATCACTGACTCTGTCCATTCGGAAAAGGTAGGAGCCGGGTTTAGCGGCTCCTACCTCCGCTCTCCGTCCTGACAGATTGAGGGGGGAGAGCGGCACAGGGGCGACAAGATGGCATGGGGGGAGAGAGCTGCACGGAGGGGGAAAAGACGGCATGGGGGGGAGAGCGGCACGGGGGGGAGAGCGGCACGGGGGGGGGGGAAAGCAGCACGGGGGGAGAGCGGCACTGGAGAACAAGACGGCACGGGGGGAGAGCTGCACGAGGGAGAGCGGCACGGGGGAACAAGACGGCACGGGGGGAGAGCTGCACGGGGAGAGCGGCACGGCCTCATCAGCGTACATCAATGAAGGAGAAAAATTACCTGTTTGCAAAATTTTATAACAAAATATAAAAATATATAAAAAACATTTTTAATTCAGTCTTTTAAAAAAAAAAATTAACAAAAAAAAAAACACAGATGTAATCAAATACCACCAAAAGGCAGCTCTATTTGTGGGGAAAAAATGATAAAAATTTAATTTGGGTACAGTGTTGTATGACCGCGCAATTGTCATTCAAAGTGCATCAGCGCTGAAAGCTGAAAATTGGTCTGGGCAGGAGGGGGGTTTAAGTGCCCAGTAAGGAAGTGGTTAAACAGCAACGACCGGAGTGCAGATCATTATTTCTTCATGATTTATAAACTTCACTGCAGGCGCTCCTAAAGCTCACAACCAATACAAATACCTCCATTCGATATTTTGTATGAATTGCCTGAAAAGCTTTATTCTAAATGGCGTCTGTCATTTATTTCTGTTTTCACAACCAAACATGTACACTTTCTTCTCCGCCCCCCCCCCCCCCCCCCGGCCTAATGTAAGTGTACATTATCATGTTTATTCTGTGCCAGACTCAATGCAAAGTTCATCTCTGTAATCTTCCCACCGAATGACCTTCACTTCATAGCGGCAGTGTAATGCCATTCACTTCTTTTATTCCCTAAAAATAGAAATCAATAAACTGTCTGTTCGCAGCAAAGGGCCTGTGAAAGTTATGGGGTCCAACACCGAGGCAGCCACTGCAGATTTCTGATACAAAGCCAAAATCCTAATGAAATCGGAGGGCAGAGGGGAGCGTAACGTGATTCATTGTGTGAAAGCAAGCAGATGCATTAATAATCTCGGGCAAATGCACGCGTTTCACAAGTGAGCGGCATGGAGGAGATGTCTTATAAGTTCCCCCGAGGGACTCCTCTGCTCCCCAGTTCATCTGTACGCCCGCTTCTATTTTCATGATATGCAAATAATAAAATGTAGAAAAACCCAAGAACAAA
Source organism: Rana temporaria (assembly GCF_905171775.1). Classification (NCBI taxonomy): domain Eukaryota; kingdom Metazoa; phylum Chordata; class Amphibia; order Anura; family Ranidae; genus Rana; species Rana temporaria. The sequence goes on along the minus strand of NC_053499.1, from coordinate 134,440,599 downwards.
AATATCATATATTGTCATAGGTGTGCGCAGCCTATTGCATTAGGGTGTGCACCCCAAAGCTCAAACATTTGCATGTGTATATACAGTATACTGATGGTGTCAGTAGAGTGGAGGACGGTGTCAGTAGGGCAGAGATTGGTGTCAGTAGGGCAGTGGACAGTGTCAGTAGTTTTTATTTTTTTAATATTTTTTATTTTAGGAGCCCCATTAGGGAGCTTTGGTGAATATCTGGGGTCTATTACATGTGCGTTACTGCACGTTTAACACAGTATATTACTGTGCATTACTGCATGTTTAACGCAGTATATTTCTGTACATTAGTGCACGTTTAACGCAGTATATTACTGTGCATTACTGCATGTTTAACGCAGTATATTTCTGTACATTAGTGCACGTTTAATGCAGTATATTTCTGTGCATTCGTGCACGTTTAATGCAGTATATTTCTGTACATTAGTGCACGCTTAATGCAGTATATTTCTGTGCATTAGTGCACGTTTAATGCAGTATATTTCTGTGCATTAGTGCACGTTTAACGCAGTATATTGCTGTGCATTAGTGCACGTTTAATGCAGTATATTGCTGTGCATTAGTGCACGTTTAATGCAGTATATTTCTGTGCACATTTAACGTTGTGTATTTCAGTGTGTTATGTGCCGTTTAATGCTGTATTTTTCTGTGCGTTAGTGCACGTTTAACGCAGTATGTTTTGGTGCAATCTGCACCACACAGGGTGATTAGGGTGTGCCCAGGCACACCTGGAACACCCTGTGCGCACGCCTATGTATATTGTAGTTTACTAGTCATTTGGTGGCCCCACACACACCTTCTATATCTTAGGCTGGCCATAGACGGTTCGAATTTCAGCTGGTTCAGCAGGTACCAGCTAGGACTTGAACCGTGTGTGGGCAGGCTGAATGTATCAAGTTGATCAATCAATCCACTTGCGTACAACCAGCCTGCCAGATTTTTTTGAAAAAAAGCAATATTTTTTGCTATAATAAATACCCCCCAAAAATATATAAAAAACTATTTTTTTCCTCAGTTTTGGCCGATACGTATTCTTCTACATATTTTTGGTAAAAAAAAAAAATTGCAATAAGCTTATATGGATTGGTTTGCGCAAAAGTTATAGCGGCTACAAAATAGGGGATAGATTTATAGCATTTATTTTAATTTTATTTTTTACTAGTAATGGCGGCGATCAATGATTTTTATCGTGACTGCGACATTGCGGCGGACGCATCGGACACTTTTGACACATTTTTGGAACCATTCACATTTATACAGCGATCCGTGCTATAAAAATGCACTGATAACTGTATAAATGTGACTGGCAGGGAAGGGGTTAACACTAGGGGGCGATCAAGGGGTTAAATGTGTTCCCTAGGGATTGACTCTAACTGTGGGGGAAGGGGACTGACTGGGGGAGGTGACCGATCGGTGTCCCTATGTACAAGGGACACACCATCGGTCTCCTCTCCCTAACAGGACGTGGATCTGTGTGTTTACACACACAGATCCACGTCCCTGCTCAGTTACTGGGCAATCTCGGGTGCCCGGCGGACATCGACATATGACGTCTTTCCGAGCCACTAGGGGGCGCACGCCCCCTAGTGGCTTGGGAAGGCGAAGACGTCATATGACGTCCGCCCAGAATGAGAGCCTTATCGTCCCGCCGTTATATGACGGCGGGTGGTAGGCTAGTGGTTAAAGTGAATAACTCTACACCAAGTTCACTATATGGACCACTTATATATTTGTACATGTTGTTCATATCCCCCCTTAATCTCCTCTTCTCAAGCGAGAATACATTCATACCTGAGCTCCTCCATGCCTCTTATCAGTTTGGTTGCCCTTCTCTGCACTTTCTCAAGTTCCCCGATATCCTTTTTATGCACTTAAGGTTTATCCTTAATGTGAGTCTTTGTCTCCCTCTAGTCCTCAACCATCAAACGGAATAAGAGTGAGTTACAAAATGGATAAACCCTGATGAAGCGGATTCCCATACCGCGAAACATGTTGTAAATCTTGATGTAACACTGTGATTATACTTTTAACTGTAAATGGTTGGGAAGGTTTTGTGTTTTATATAAACCCCCTCATGTCTTTTATGCACAAATGTGAATAATAATCTTTTTCTATGTATTCAGCTAATAAAATTGTTTTGATACTATATCTTATGAAAGCCTGAGATGTACCATTTAATGCCCATTTCAATTGTTCCTACACTTTTTTCAAATGCTGTATTAATTCATACATACAATCAGGGCCGCTGATAAGGCAGTACAGCCAGTCCTGTTGTACCGGGCCTGGCCCTATAAGCTCGAAAGAGGGGGGCCCAGGCAGCTTTACAGTTCATTTCTGCAAAATAAAAAACGGGTTTCTAAAGCCCTGTAGGAGCAGCAATCTCAGTTTCATCAGATGATTTGGGGACTAGAGATATAGGGTTCAATAGACCCCAGATCTCTCCATAAAGAGGGCCTGTGGCTCATGCTATTACATGTTCAAAGCCAGGAGGCCAGAAGTTGGGTCAAGGGTGGGTCAAAGGGGGCCCCCGAAAGGTAGACTGTACAGGGCCCCATGATTTCTAACAGCAGCCTTCCTTACAACGTATTCTTCATTCTGGTGTTTTTCTAAACCGGTTTTGTAGTTGTCTGCATAGGCGTGCGCACAGCGTGTGCACACCCTAATCACCTTGTATGCTGCAGACACACCCCTATTTAGACCCGTGATATTTCACCAAAGACCCCTCATGGGAGAAGAAAATAAAAATTGTAAATAATAAAATTGTAAATAATAATAAATAAAATTGAAAAAAAAAAAATAGATGCCCCCCTGTTTAGACCCTAATGGGGCTCCTAAAAAAATTGTAATAATAATAATAATAATAATAATAATAATAATAATAATAATAATACAAAAAATAAAAAATAAATAAATGTCATTGTAAAAAATAATAAAATGGTAAAAATAAAAACTACTGACACTGTCCTCTGCCCCACTGACACCAAACTCTGCCCTGCTGACATCGTCCACATGCATATGTGTTTGAGCTTTGGGGTGCACACCCTAATGCAATAGGTTGTGCACACCTATGGCTGTCTGATAAATATAAATAACCTTCTCCCTAAACTAAGGTGACCAGATTTTTTAAATAAAATCCGGGGACATATTTTTTTTTTTTTTTTTACTAGTAATGGCGGCAATCAGCGACTCTTTGCCCATCGCCGCCGCTGCCCCCCTCACAGCCTGTCAAGTCTGGGTGGGGAGCGGAGGAAGATCACTCTGCCAGGAAAGGCAAGGAGATAGGCAGGTGGGTGGCTGGAACTTGAGCCAAGGCAGAAGAACATAGGCATGCACCCGAAACTGACAAAATATTCCCTCCACCCCGACCAGCACATGATCACCAGAAAGGGGCAGAGATAATGAAAAAAAAAAATACACCCCCTAAGCTAGTAGGAGCGGCGAAGAGGGGGGGTGTGTAATTCAGAATTTTTTATTTTTATTCTGCATAGTCTTTGAAATTGCCCCAGCCCCTGTTCAAATCCAATCAGGGGACAAAACCAGGGACAGACTTGGTCCAGGGGACAGTGTCCTCAATCCGGGGACTGTCCCCAGAAACCGGGGATATCTGATCACCCTAGTCAAAGGGGGCCCCCGAAAGGTAGACTGTACGGGGCACCATGATTTCTAACAGGAGCCCTGCATACAACGTAATCTTCATTCTGGTGTTTTTCTGAACCGGTTTTGTAGCTGTCTAGTAGATTGAAATAGCCTCCTCCCTAAACTCCAACCCAAAGCTGAGGCCTTAGTAAACACTACAACACTACAAACAACTGAGTTCTATCAGTCTACTGGTTCGGAGCCATGCTTTGAAATCTATTAGCTGGATTAAAAAAAAACGCCTTAACTTTGCGGCGGCGTAGTGTATCGTGTTTACACTATGCCACCGTAAGTTAGCGAGGCAAGTACATGATTCACAAAGTACTTGCCTGCTAAGTTGCGGCGGCGTAGCGTAAATCGGGCCGGCGTAAGCGCGCCTAATTAAAATTCGGCTGAGGGGGCATGTTTTATGTTAATGGGGGGTGACCTGACGTGATTGACGTATTTTACGGACGGCGCATGCGCCTTCCGTGTGCATATCACAGTGTGCATTGCGGCAAAGTACGCCGCACGGTCCTATTGGATTCGAAGTGGACGTAAATTACGTCCAGCCCTATTCACGGACGACTTACGAAAACGACGTAACATTTTCAAATTTCGGCGGCCATACTTAAAGCGGTGGTTCCCCCTTAAAAACAACATTTTTTTATTCCACTGCCCCCCCACATTCCATCACGATTAATGCTCTTAATATTTTTTTCCTGCTGTACATATCTTGATACAGCATCTTCACCCGTGCATCCGGGTTGCGAGTCCCGCGGGAGTGGGCGTTCCTCACAGGCTGTTGATTGACGTTTTCCCCAAAAACGAGCTCTCCCCCCGTCGCGTAAGCCGCGTCACGGTTGGCGAAAGGAGCCGAACGGCGAGTCGGCGCTATACTGCGCATGCGCATCGCCGTTCGGCTCCTTTCGCCAATCGTGACGCGGCTTACGCGACGGGGGGAGAGCTCGTTTTTGGGCAAAACGTCAATCAACAGCCTGTGAGGAACGCCCACTCCCGCGGGACTCGCAACCCGGATGCACGGGTGAAGATGCTGTACTAAGGTATGTACAGGAGGAAAAAAAATATTAAGTGCATTAATCGTGATGGAATGTGGGGGGGCAGTGGAATAAAAAAATGTTGTTTTTAAGGGGGAACCACCGCTTTAACATTACTATTCCAGCTATTTGATGGAATAACTTTAGGCCTGAAAATGCATTACGTAAATGGCGTATCTTTACTGCGTCGGGCAAGCGTACGTTCGTGAATCGGCGTAACTACTCATTTACATATTCTAGGCCGACCGCAATTGAAGCGCCTCCTAGCGGTCAGCCTAAAAATGACACTTACGCCGCTCGTATCTGAGCCTAATTTAAGCGTATCTGGTTTCCAGAATACGCTTAAATTTGCGTCGGCGCAGATTCTGACTTAGGCCGGCGTATCTACTGATACGCCGGTCTAAATCTTTCTGAATCTGCCTATATATATTTACATTAAGTTCAAATCACATAAAAAAAAAATCATTACAAAACTCAGCCACTGACAGCCCAGCTGAAATTACCACTTAAAGGGATTTCCCTTGATAATGGGAAATTATTAGAACTGTGACTCGCGCAGCCCCCAACTACAAAGGGCCCTACCCGTTTCATACTTGTATTTGATGGCAGAGCAACATACGACATGAAGAAATAGTTGTTGGTTTGGGAAGGCCAGAGAACGCACAACCTTTTTAAAGACGCATGGCGGCTCCCCTGCTGTGATTGTCTGCTGATTTGCACTTCATAAACGCAAAACATTAAGAGGCAGCGGAAAATAAAAATACCAGGTTAATTAGACTCGAGGAGACCACAGAAATGACTGCAGATGACATTCACAGCATATAAAGCACCAAAAAAAAACAATAAATGAGAGATTTACACTGCGGATCATGGCAGCGACTAGACCGAGTAAAAGGTTTCATTAAGCAATGCGTTTGGCTTTTTTTTGTTGTTGTTTTACAAGGTAGGACATCCTGAACTGTAGCTGCTCAATAAAAAGGAAAATATATTAGTCGGTTTGTGCGCCAGACTTGCTGTACAGATCTCCGTTCTCTTGACTCCATCTTTAATGCTATTTTGTCTTTGCTCCTGCTAATGTGGTTTGAACTGTCTCCTCCAGCAATAACAGTAAACGGTGTCCTGCCTTTTGTCTGTCTCCTGCATTTATCTTAATAATCCTCCAGTAATAAAATGCCCTTTCCCCCAATAATTACTACATTGTCTTAATTTATGGCTGCAAATGTTTTTGGGGGTCATTGTTAATTCATGATTACTGTAGACAGAGCGCACAAATGTTTTATTAAATGGGAAGTGAAAAATAAAACAAATTGCAATGTTCTGTATTTTATATATTTTTTCCTCTGCGAGTGAGTCACATTTGTTGTGTGTTGTTTAGTTGCTCATCAATATAGAGGGGTTGGCATCTATTTTAGTTCATTAAAGTGGAAAGCTACTTTGGATATAAATAAATTAATAAAAAAAATGCCTGTATATTTTTTAAACATTTAAAACTTTTAAACATTACGGGCCAGATTCACATAGAATTGCCCAGGCGCAGCGTATCAGTGATACGCTACGCCGCTGTATCTTTTCTTTCTCTAAGTCGAATAAGATTACGCGCCGTAAGTTACGGCGGCGTAGTGTATCTCTCGGTGCATATTTCAAATTGGGCGGGTAGGGGGCGTGATTCATTTAAATGAAGCGAGTTCCCGCGCCGAATGAACTGCGCATGCTTCGTTTTGAAATTTCCCGCCGTGCTTTGCGCACAAATGACGTCGCACCGCACATTTTTTTGTACTTTTTATCCGTATGTCTGCTCCGGCTCGAGCGGGGAATCCGTCGGGGAATGGGCGTTCCTAAGTAAAGCGCAGTTGATTGATGGGCTTGGATAGCGCGTCACACCTTCCGGAAATAGCCGACGTGACTCTCGGCTGCTTACGGCGCTATACGGCGCCTGCGCCTGCCGTGTAGAGCTGACTGCGCAGGCGCCGTAAATTGCAGAGAGTCACGTCGGCTATTTCCGGAAGGTGTGACGCGCTATCCAAGCCCGTCAATCAACTGCGCTTTACTTAGGAACGCCTATACCCGGAAGGATACGCCGCTCGGAGCCGGAGCAGACATACGGATAAAACGATAAGTACAAAAAAAAAATAATAATCCAGCATACTGCAGATGTCAGCAGTATGCTGGATCTAGTGACAGAAAGTGGATTTTAGGGTGAACCACCGCTTTAACTATACGCCGGGAAAAGCCGACTAGCGACGACGTAAGAGAATGCGACGGCCGCGCGTACCTTGATGGATCGACGGAAAAAGCGAATTAGCATACCCGACGCGGAAAACGACGCAAACTCCACCCAGCGGGCGCCGAAGTATTGCACCTACGATCCGAAGGCGTACGAAGACGTACGCCTGTCGGATCGAAGCCAGAAGCCGTCGTATCTTGGTTTGAGGATTCAAACTAAAGATACGACGCGGCAAATTTGAAAGTACGCCGGTGTATCAGTAGATACGCCGGCGTACTTGCTCTGTGAATCTGGCCCAAAAAAATTTAAAAATAAGGAAAAAATAAATGTTGCATAGTGCAGGTTAACCACTTCAGCTCCAGAAGGTTTTACCCTCTTCATGACCAGGCCATTTTTTGCTATACTTTAACTGGTAATTGTGCGGTAATGCAATGCTGTACCCCGACAAAATTTATATATATTTTTTTCACACAAATAGAGCTTTCTTTTGGTGGTATTTAATCATCACCTCTGCGTTTTTTTTATTTTTTATCTTATAAAAAGGAAGAGACCCACATTTTTAACAAAAAAGATATACTATATTCAGTGTCGATCCTGACCTTCCAGGGGCCCTAAGCAAAATGACATGTCACATTAAAGTCGAGAAAGAGCGAGAGAAACAGGGGGGGGTGCTACCGACAGGGAGGGGGTACTCTGCTGTCCGAAATGACAAAGTGAGAAGCGGAGGGTGCTGACTTCTTACCTCTTCTCCCATGCAGCCAGTGAGTTGAGAAGCGGGGTGGGGGGCCAAAAATGACTTCTCACCAGGCAGGGCCTCTAGGGATTTGAGGGGCCCTCCGCAGCTTTGCGGGGCCCTAAGCGGCTTGCATAGTGAGCCTATAGGGCGGATTGGCCCTGCTATATTAAAAAAAAGGATTGGGACACCTGCCTTTACACGCACATGAACTTTAGTGGCATCCCAGTCTTAGTCTGTAGGGTTCAATATTGAGTTGGCCCACCCTTTGCAGCTATATCAGCTTCAACTCTTCTGGGAAGGCTGTCCACAAGGTTTAGGAGTGTGTCTATGGGAATGTTTGACCATTCTTCCAGAAGCGCATTTGTGAGGTCAGGCACTGATGTGAAGGAGAAGGCCTGGCTTGTCGTCTCCACTCTAATTCATCCCAAAGGTGTTCTATGGGGTTGAGGTCGGGACTCTGTGCAGACCAGTCAAGTTCCTCCCCCCCAAACTCGCTCATCCATGTCTTTATGGACCTTGCTTTGTGCACTGGTGTGCAGTCATGTTGGCCATCCCCAAGTGAGGGATATGTAGACTCACACCACTTCTGAACAACTTGGGCTCTCCCATAACTTTCTCACAGCTTTCAAAGGTGAGCTTTCTCCTGACCCAACTGGATCCTTGAACTAGGACTTGTAAATAGGTCCCCCGGCTAAGCCTAGCTGGGACCTTGGTGTCTTCAGCCTGACTTCTTCCCAGGCTCCTGCCCCAGGGGCAAAAACCTCTGCTTTCTCCTGCAGGACCGGACCCAAGAACACTGAACCTGCTTGCTCAGGACTCAGACTAATTATGAGCTCTCCCTCCACTTTCTGGGCACACATCCTCAGGGATTGGCTGGAGTTCCATAAACATTTAGGCTGCCTGTTCTGTTCTTTTCCTACTATACTTCTAGAAGACAGAGAAAAGTAGCAGAGCAGCAGCCTGTGAAATACTGAACAGCACCATGCAATCAACCCCTGCTCCACCGTTTACAGAGGAGCTAATCTAACTTTACCTGGCAGCCTATTCTAAACTAAGATATATAACACCATAAGCTAAAAAAAGTTATTGTACAGGAAACTGATGATATGAAGGTCTGAAATACTGTATGTTTAGCCTACATACTATTAGTAAGGAAAGTCAAGGATTACTTTATTTTAAATACAGCCATTCCCATTCCACTAAAGCTGTCCATAGATGGACTGAATCTTGGCCAGTTCAGCAGAGACCGGTCAAGATTCAATCCATTAATGGACAAGCTGATTATTCCCAAGTTGATCCATTGAATGTCGGATATTTAGCATGTGATTATTGCCAGTGTCTATAGCTGCTAGCAGTAATCACTATGGGCTAGATTCAGGTAGGGGCGTGCAATCTAACGGCGGTGCAGCGTATCGTATTTACGCTACGCCGCCGCATTTTACAGGAGCAAGTGCAGTATTCACAAATACGTAGCGTAAATGGGGCCGGCGTAAGCGTGCGTAATTCAAACGTGTAAGGGGGGGCGTGTTTTATGTTAATGTGTGTTGACCTGACGTGATTGATGTTTTGTACGAACGGCGCATGCGCCGTCCGTGTACATATCCCAGTATGCATTGCTCCAAATGACGTCGCAAGGACGTCATTGGTTTCGACTTGAACGTAAATTACGTCCAGCCCTATTCGCGAACGACTTATGCAAACGACGTAAAAAATTCAAAAATCGAAGCGGGAACCGCGTCCATACTTAACATTGAGTGTGCCTCATAGAAGCAGGCACAACGTTACGCCGGAAAAGCCTTACGCAAACAACGTAAAAAAACGAACGCCGGGCGCACATACGTTTGTGAATCGACGTAACTAGGTAATTTGCATATTCTAGGCCAAAAACAATGGAAGCACCACCTAGCGGCCAGCGTGAGAATGCACCCTAAGATACGACGGCGTAATAGAATGTGGGCAGCGGCTCCAGTAGCCACTCCTCCAGCAGCTTCCTCCTCCCATGTGTCTCCTCTCTCTTCTGCCTAAGCGCTAGGAATCCAAAAGGATCGCCTAACAATTTGGCCATTCGGAAAACGGTTCTCACGACCTGCCTCCTGATTGGCGGGGAGGAACTTTAGTGTGAAAATAGCGAAAATATATTCAATATCGTCACAACAACTGGGTCGGCTCAGAGCATAGTCCTCTGTGCCCCAAGCCCACCCTTTTTTGAAGCCTATTAGAGCCTCTGGCTCTAATCATGTGCTTAAAAAAACACCCAACCCCCCCATTGGAATCCATAGTTCAGGGGCCAGATATTAGATCAGGGGGTCGGACGCATTGGATAGGGGGGCGGCGCCCGTGCGCCCTCTATGGAAGGGCCGCCACTGATTGTGTCAAGTTCCTCACTAAAGACTGATGGGATTTCAAGCACATATGTACTTGCCAGTCAGTCTCAGGGCAAATATCTACTTGTGTATGGCCAACTATAGACAGACTGCACAGCAGAAAGCTATATAATAAATGTTAATCAGAAGCTTCAGATCTGGAGTAAAAAGATATTTGATCCTGAAAAAATAATATGACTGGCTGGGTTATAGAATTTTAGACACAGAATTGCGTAAATGCTGATAAGAGCCTTTCATGCTGTGAGACTCCCATCAGACTTTTGACAAGGGAGGATCCTATCATTTCATACCTGAATTTTAATTGTGGATTTACAGTTTCTCTTTATTTACCCCTTACGGTCACTGCCCTCCTTTCCTCTTCTCCTAAATCATGCCTGTCCACATACAGTATATGCAGCTTTTACTGACTTTTCATTGTATTGTCTACTATGGCATACACAGCGATTTATATAATATTTACATTGTCATAATCTGCAGACTGAGGGCTAGATTCAGGAATAATTACGGCGGCGTAACGTATCCCCTTTACGTTACGCCGCCGCAAGTTTTCGGCGTAAGTGGTTGATTCACAAAGCACTTGCCTGTAAACTTGCGGCGGCATAGCGTAAAGCCGTCCGGCGCAAGTCCGCCTAATTCAAATGGGGCGTGTACCATTTAAAGCGGGGGTTCACCCTATAAACAAGAAAAAAAAAAAAAAATTCTTCTAGCATAAAATCAGGCATTGTAGCGCGAGCTACAGTATGCCTGTCTCGAATTTTTTATCCCCGTACTCACTGTGTAATCGTACATAGACGATTCCGACTGCCCACGGGGAATGGGCGTTCCAATCCAGACGGAAGGTGATTGACGGCCGGCTCTGGCGTGTCACGCTTCTCCGGAAATAGCCGAAATAGGCTTGGCTCTTCACGGCGCCTGCGCATAGCCTGTGCGCAGGCGCCGTGAAGAGCCGAGACCTACTTCGGCTGTCTTCGGGGAGCGTGATGTGCCAGAGCCGGCCGTCAATCATCCTCCCTCTCCATAGGCACGCCCATTCCCCGCGGGAGTCGGAATCTATAATGTACCAGTACACTGTGAGTACGGGGATAAAAAATTCGAGACAGGCATACTGTAGCTCGCGCTACAATGCCTGATTTTATGGTACAATGTTGACACTGAGGGTGAACTACCGCTTTAAATTAAGCGCGTTCCCGTGCCGAACGTTCTCCGCATGCTCCGTTAGGAAATTTCCCGCCGTGCTTTGCGCAAAATTACGGCGCCCCGACGTGTTTTTTGAACGGCGACGTGCGTAACGTACTTTCGTATTCCCGGACGTCTTACGCAAAAAAAAAAGAATTTGAAATTCGACGCGGGAACGACGGCCATACTTTAACATGGCTGGTCTAAATCTAAGCCATGAAATAGCAGGCTTAAGATTGCGACGGGAAAAACCGACTAGCGACGACGTAAGAGAATGTGACGAATTCGCGTACCTTCGTGGATCGCCGTAAACAGATAATTTGCATACCCGACGCTGGAAAACGACGCAAACTCCACCCAGCAGCCGCCGGAAAATTACACCTACGATCTGAAGGCGTACAAAGCCGTACGCCTGTCGGATCTATGCCAAAAGCCGTCGTATCTTGGTTTGAGGATTCCAAATCAAGATACGACGCGGCAAATTTGAAAATACGCCGGCGTATCAGTAGATACGCCAGCGTATTACTGCTGTGAATCTGGCCCTATAATGCTTACTAAATTCTACTGGTACTATTACTATGAATACTACTACAAGTAGACTACTACAAATAATAATATGATCAAGCCCCTTTATAAAGTACTATACTTAACCCTTATTATCCAGTTTATTTTTAGGGCCAGCTTTCAAGGTCTACATTAGCTTGGGTTTTGGACAAACCTTTGGTTCTGCAAATCTCGGAAGGCAACTTTCATTCCTGGACCAATCAGTGGTGGCCAAGACATTCTCCACCCCGAAGTTGCATGTACAAAAAGGAGTGGGCATCTTCATGACATAATTGACCTAATGGCTATACAATGATGTCACAAGACTCCCTAACCCCTTTGTGTATCTGTAGCATTGGGGTCAGGGACTTTCCCTGCTCATTGGACCGGCAATAACCAGCTTTGACTAAGAATCTATCCATGATGTGAAACATGTTAGCTTTTTTGTCCCCTATGTCCACTTTCTACCATTGATTGCAGTGTTGCATGAATTTTTGGATGTTATACAGCTTTGGATTTTATCCTTTGTTCATTTTGTTTCAATAAATCACGTATCAGAGTGCGGCAGTCCAGGAACATTTCTTTTTTTCATTGGACCGGCAATAACTGGCTTACAGGTTCAGTAAAACATGGGGTTCATGCGTGTGTAAAGACAGGCGTCCCAATACTTTTTAAAATATAGTGCGTGTCAATGCATAAAACAGCATTTGAAACGGAACATCTGGGTTGCCTTAAAGTGGATGTAAACCCCAAAAAAATTTTTATGTCACAATGTAGAGCAGGTGGTCTCCAAACATTCTAAACAAAGGGCCGGTTTATTGTCCTTCAGACTCTTGGAGGAATGGACTTTGGCAAGCGGGGGGGGTGGAAATTTTCCTGGCATCAGTAGGACTTAACATATGGTATTAGGGGGAGAAATAGTGCCCCATCGTTTGTATCATAGGGAGAAATATTACCCCATTAGTGGTGTCAGTGGGAGAAATGGTGTTCCACTGCCGGTGTCAGAATAGTGTCTCGTATCAGTGGGAGGGATACTGCCCCAAGGGCCAGATATAGGTAAGCAAAGGGCCGCATTAGGCCGTCGGGCCACAGTTTGGAGACCACTGATGTAGAGTATAAGATTTCCTATCATCTGTGCCCAATCTTGCCACACAGAGTTAATCCAGCTCTGAGCAATCCTGTTTTATTGTTTAGTGAAATAAAACGGACTTACAGAGAAAAACCTTAGTCCGTTCCGCCCCCTTGCTGTGAATGACAGGTTATTTACATATCTCATGCACTAGCCTGGAGACAGGCATTATTTTTTAATTCCCACCCTCACTCCTTTTCTGAAGTCATGTGGTTACTTTTCTGGATTTTGGCTGGATGTTAGTGATCATAGCAGAATTTAGTGTAAGGAATACATAGGAAAAAATGCATGTTGACAAGGGGAGTGTAGAGCCTCAAATGATACACAGAGATTAACCAAATCTCCCTATATAGGTTTTATATGTATATCTGCTGTCTTCACATTTATATAGTGTTTAGAAAGTTCAGATTTTGTTAGGAGATTTTCTCTTCCTGTTTAACACAGAGTGTGATGTCTGGGCACACAGCCAAGATAGCTAACATTGCTGATTGGAGGAAAGGCACACACCCCCTCTCATCATAGGCAGAGACTCTAAGGCCCCATACACACGAGAGAATTTATCCGCGGATACGGTCCAGCGGACCGTTTCCACGGATAAATCCTCTCAAAGATTTCCGCAGATTTCTATGCGATGGAGTGTACACACCATCGCATTGAAATCCGCGCGGAAATCCTCTGGCGATGACGTGTCGCGCCGTCGCCGCGATCATGACGCGGCGACGGGCGCGACGCTGTCATATAAGGAATTCCACGCATGCGTCAAATCATTACGACGCGTGCGGGGAATCCCTTTGGACGGATGGATTCGGTGAGTCTGTACAGACGAGCGGATCCATCTGTTGGGATGGATTCCAGCAGATGGATTTGTTGTGCATGTCAGCAAATATCCGATCTGCTGGAATCCATCCCAGAGGAGATTTCTCAGCGGAAACAGATCCGCTGGCGTGTACACACCATAGGATCTATCCGCAGAAACCCATTTGCTGGGATTTATCTGCGGATGGATTCTATCGTGTGTATGGGGCCTTAGAGCTGTTTTGTAATAGGTGCTGCTCTCTGCTAATCTATATTATTCACAGGCTGATAACAGAGGAACCGTTTAGAAGAGAGCTATGAGGCCCCGTACACACGTCCGAGGAAATAGACGGGCAAAACTCTTTGTTTTGCTCGTCGAGTTCTGTGTGAAGCCGCCGAGGATCTCGGCGAGCCAACTTTCCTCATTGAACAACGAGGAAATAGAGAACATGTTCTCTATTTGGCTCGATGAGGAACTCGTCGGGTTCCTCGGCCGAAAGTGTACACACGGCCGGGTTTCTCGGCAGAATTCAGCTCCGATCGAGTTTCTGGCTGAATTCTGCCGACAAACTCGGTCGTGTGTACGGGGCCTAAGGCCCCGTACACACGAGAGGATCGATCCGCTGAAATTTATCCGCGGATCGGTTTCAGCGGATAGATCCACTGGTGTGTACGATCCAGCGGATATTTATCCGCGGATATATTTCGGGCCGACCGATTTCCAGCGGATAAAAATTTCTTAGCATGCTAAGAAATCTATCCGCTGGAATCGGCTCCAGCGGATCGATCCGGTGGTCTGTACAGACTCACCGGATCGATCCGTCCGAACCCATCCCTCGCATGCGTCGTAATGATTCGACGCATGCGTGGAATTCCTTATATGACAGCAGCACGCACGTCGCCGCGTCATCATCGCGGCGACGGCGCGTCACGTCATCGCGATGGGAATTTGGCGCGGATTTCGATCCGATGGTATGTACACTCCATCGGATCAAAATCCTCAGAGGATTTATCCGCGGAAACGGTCCGGAGGACCGTATCCGCGGATAAATCCTCTCGTGTGTACCCGGCATAAGACTTAGCTCATTGAAAAGAGATAACAAAACACTGCAGATATATGTGCCCAGCTCAAATTTTTTGAATCGGATTTACATCCACTTGAGGTTAGGCACATTCAACCCCAGGTTCGATAGACACAGATCGCTATTGTCACCGTCATGTCGAATCTTCTATCTATATCGAACTGTTGTCGCAACGAAACGAAAATAAATCATTTTTTATGTCGTATCTTTCCGATTTTAGACATTCGTTATCGTTTGTTAAAACGAACGCGAAAATCCCAGAAACTCAGGCGAAAATGCATTCGGACGAAAATGAATGCACATGCCTATGTAGCAAGATAAGGGGAAATTGAAGGCTTGGGTGGTCCAATTGCAAAATCAATGGTGGCGCCATCGGATCACAAAACACACAAAATTGTTGATTTTCAAAAGAAAATTTGTTCAGAATTCGGCCTTCATTCATGTTGAAGCATCCAAGACGAATTAGAAACATACACAGACCACCAGGCTCCACCTCTGCCTAAAATATCACTTTTGGGTGGACCTACCCTTAAAACAAACATGCAAGAATAAGGAATATACATCAGAATTATCATGGGTTATACAGGCTATGAAGGTGAACTTGTAATTTAATGGCTTGGTTGGTTGAATTGCAAAATCAATGGTGGCACCATCGGATCACAAAACACACAAAATTGTTGATTTTCTAAAGAAAATGTGTTCAGAATTCGGCCTTCGTTAATGTTGAAGCATCCAAGATGAATTAGAAACATACACCGACCACCAAGCTCCACCTCTGCCTAAAATATCACTTTTGGGTGGACCTACCCTTAAAACAAACATGCAAGAATAAGGAATATTCACATAGGCGTGCGCAAGGGGTGTGTCAGGTGTGCCTGGGCACACCCTAATCCTGGGGTTAGCAACCTGTCAATGGTGGGCAGGTGACAGGTAAACCACAATCCTCCCTTGCTGACCCTCAGAACCTGGACAGGAGGGGTGGTAGGGTGGAATTTAGTGGAACCGATCTGTATTTTCCTCCTGCAGCAGCTAAAAGTAGGCTTCTCCTGCTCTCCCTTTTGTCAACATTCAGCTGCCACAGGAGGAAAATATAGGGGATCGGTACCAATATATGCCACCTCCACCTAGGGTGACCACATTTCTAAACTACCATTAAGGGACACCCTCCCTTCCCAAAAAATCAGCTTGTGCTGTAACGAATCACAGCACAGTGATTGGACACACGAGCAGGGCTGTCTTAATGAGAGGGAACACCTGGGCACTGCCCGGGGGTCCCAGCTGCATTGGGAGCCCCTGCACTTTTCCCAAAGCAGCTGGTCCTTGAGCCCACGCTGCCTCGAAATTGGGGGCCCCATGATGGCACTGAGAGTGATAGATGCAAAGGGGAGGCAGGCTGCCTCCTACCTACTTAGTGTCTGTTTACCTGCACTGTCATCATTGTAGGGGCCCCAGAGCATTACTTTGCCCAGGGGCCCATGATGCTATTAAGACGGCCCTGCACAAGGGGCGGGATTTATGATTTCTCCAATCACAAGCAGGGGGCGGGATTGTGTTCCTCCAGGCATTCCCAGCCAGGACAAGTACTGTCAGTGAGTAAAGCAGTAAAGTGGCAGCCTTTGTTGGGGGCATCAAATTGGCCTGGGGGGTGGCTGTGTCAGTTTCACTTTCCGGGACACTGTATTGTGCTGGAATGAATGTGCCTGGGACAGACCTGCAAAATGCGGGACTGTCCCGGGCAATCCGGGGCACGTGGTCACCCTACCTCCACCACCCCTCCTTTCCCTGTTCCTCTTCCTTCTGTTGCACGGGCCCCCCCTTCCTCCCATTGTTTCAGGATGGAGAATGGGGAAGAGGCAGGTAAAAATGTTAAACGCACGTGTGTTGGAGCTTTGGGGTGCACACCCAAATCAATAGGCCGTGCACACCTATGAATATACATCAGATTTCTCATGGGTTATACAGGCTATGAAGGTGAACTTGCAATTTAATGGTCACCAAACCAAATGGCTAGCAGCCACGGGAGCAGGCCCAGATTTCCCACAAGGCCACCGAGGCCAGGCCTCGGGGCGGCAGGGTGCCTTAGGGCGGCAGCAGCATTGGCGACGACGTCGCCAAAATCACTTGTAAAATGTGTGCTGCCATCCGTCCTCCCCTCCCCCCCCACATACCTCTCTGTCTTCGGGACTCCGTCCTCCCCCCTGGCCAACGAGTCTGTCTCCTGTCCTTGCCACCGATGTACACAGTGAGAGGGGTGAGCTGTGCTCTTCCTATCTCAGCTGTGACAGGAGTTCTAGCACAGTGCTAGGACTCCTGTTTTGGAGGTGACAGGGTCAATAAAGAGAACCTGTCACCTCCAATTGCTATCACACAGGGAATTGTTTTCTCCTGTGTGATAGCAATAAAGTTAAGTGAAAAAAAATTGATAATAAAAAAAAAGAAAAGAAAAAAAAAAGAAATAATAATTAAATTAATAAAATAAAAAATAAATAAAAACTAAAGAATAAGAAAAATAATATTAATAATAATAATAATAATAATAAGAAGAAAATTATACAAACATAAAAAAGGAAATGACAAGCTCCAAATAAATAAAAATAAAAAAAGTAAAAAATAAAAACAAAAAATATTTGAACTAACCGTGCCGCGGTTGCCATACTCCGTTGATTGGGGGGGGGGGGGGCTGCATTGCGGAACCTGGCCTTGGGGCTGCAGGGAGAGAAAATCCGGCCCTGCACGGGAGGGTTAATAACAAGACAAGCCAAGCTCTGAGCATACTTAGGCACAAAAGCCACAGAACAATGGGCACGGAATCACAGACTTTTCCATGCCATTATCCTCTGCCAGGGATGTGACTATCTGCATAGCCCCATCCTCCTGCTCTGCTCAGTACTAACATTAGTATGACCTTTTTCTGCTAATTGGAAAATGGAAGGCATATAAACCCTGTCACTGAATGAGAAGTGTTCCCCCTTTAGGCCGGCCAAACGACCTCCGAGGGGGGAAGAAGTTCTGATTCTCAGCTCCTTCTGCTCACACTGCAAAATCTTTATTACTTTGGAGAGCCTTGAAACGTGGTAATGCCCCTCCAGTGCAAGCAGAAGTAAATAAATTTCGTCTTATGACCACTTTGGAGAAACACACAACCAGATTTGCTCAGCAGGGATAGATACTGGACAAGATAATGAAGAGAGAACGCTTGTATGACAGGGGTTTACTGCGCTGGCTGTCGCTTTAAAGGCTTTTAATACTCCAGAAATGGGATAGCGGGCCTATTTCCTTAAAGATACAGTGTCTCTTCTGGGATGAGTAATGTAATAAAAAGATTCAATGTTACAGTGATGGAAACCGAGGATGTCTTTTAGCTGGCACCATGAGAATACAAGCTAAATGGCTTCAAGAAAAAAAAAAACGAATATATATAAAGTTTTAAGTATAAAATAATGTACTTTAGGGCACCAGGCATAGAAGCATGAATAGGGTGCACTTACTATGAGTTTTTCAAGCCTGTCAAGCATTCTCTAGGTGTTGGGGCTAAAAGGGTTTATTATACCAAAAGCCCAATAAATATAAGTGTAACCAGGCAGCCTGGCAGACAACCATGCCGTGACATTCGTTACTGTCAGGTGGCTTCCTTTAGCTGGGCCCTCCACCCAAGGGGCCGATGACTGAAGCCTTGGTTTTCATTGCTAGGAGCAATCGTTTTTGTCCTGGGGCTCTGAGCTATTTAATGGAGAATATCAGACTTCCCTTATGAGTGAAAACAGCTGCAAACAATTCCTTTGACCAGTGGTCTCCAAACTGTGACCCTTTGCTGGCCTTTATCTGGCCCTTAGGGCACTATTCCTCCCACTGACACCAATGATGGGACACTATTCCTCCCACTGACACCAATAATAGGGCACAATTCCTCCCACTGACACCAATGATGGGACACTATTCCTCCCACTGACACCAATAATAGGGCACTATTCCTTGAGCTGACACGAATGATGGGACACTATTCCTTCCACTGACACTAATGATGGGACACTATTCCTCCCACTGACACCAATAATGGGTACTATTTCTTGCACTGACACCAATGGTGGGCACTATTCCTCCCACTGACACCAATGATGGGAAACTATTCCTCACACTGACACCAATAATAGGGCACTATTCCTCCCACTGATACCAATGATGGGACACTATTCCTCCCACTGACACCAATAATAGGGTACTATTCCTCCCACTGACACCAATGATCAGGGCCGTCTTAATAGCATTATGGGCCCCTGGGCAAAGTAATGCTCTGGGGCCCCTACAATGGAGACAGTGCAGGTAAACATAAATCAAGTAGGTAGGAGGTAGGGTATATCAAGGGTGTAGAGGGGTCAGAGTGCTGGGGGGATATCTGGGATGTAGCGGCAGCCGGGGCTGCCCCAATTTTGGGGCAGCCTGGGCTCAAGGATCAGATGCTTTGGGGAAAGGTCAGGGGCCCCTCATGCAGCTGGGGCCCCTGGGCAGTGCCCAGGTGTGCCCTCTCATTAAGACAGCCCTGCCAATGATGGGACACTATTCCTCCCACTGACACCAATGATGGGACACTATTCCTCCCACTGACACCAATAATGGGCACAATTTCTTGCACTGACACCAATGGTGGGCACTATTCCTCCCACTGACACCAATGATAGGGCACTATTTCTTCCACTGACACCAATGATGGGGCACTATTCCTTCCACTGACACCAATGATGGGGCACTATTTCTTTCACTGACACAAATGATGGGGCAGTATTCCTTGCACTGACACCAATGATGGGGAATTATTTATTCTCCTAATACTAACAATGGGACACTATTCCTCCCACTAATGCCAATGATCGGGGATTTTTACTCCCATTGATGCATGGGCATTTTCTTCTAAAACTGGCCACAGTTTGGTCCCCACAAAGTTTGATGGACAGTAAACTTTCCCTTTGTTTAGAAAGTTTGGAGACCCCTGCCTTGTCCTAAGATGCCAACTAAATGTCATTTTCCTTACTGTAGCCCCCAACTAGAGAGCTGCTGGTAGTTTGGGCCTAGCTCCTTCCCTTAGGGTACACAATATTTTCAGTCTCTCTTTGGATGAAGAAACAGTCTAGGGGTTTGGTTTTGTGTTTTTTTTTATTAGGGAATGCATACTTGCCAACTGTCCCATTTTTAAAGGGACAATCCCGTCAAATAGGACCTAGTCCCGGCCAATTTAGCCTGCCGGGACTTGTCCCGGCTAGTGGGGAAGGAACGCAGACCGAAACAACATTGGCCGCCGCAGCTGTCCACGATCCGTCCGCGGCGCTGAGTGAGGATCAGGGGCCCGGTGGGGGGGCGGTCAGCTCAGTCCGCCCCTGAAGGTTCCCCCCGAAAATCTGACTGCAGTCCCGAGCCGCGATGGTGGGACGAGGTCGGTGGAGCTGCGCTGCTGGCTAGTCTTCCCCTGCCCTGGTTGCTAACGCCTGTGCCGCTTGGCGTGTAGCAACCAGTGACGTCACGGCTGCAACCCCCAATCAGCGTTGAAAGCCAGGCACATGAAGGATTTTACTTCCTCCTCCGCGCTACTGCTCCTGGGAGGCTGGGGTCCAACACAGCTGAGCTCCGAGTCAAGTGTGAGGCTGGCTTGAAGAAACAGCAACGAGAGGGAGTGGGAGAATCGCCACCCTGACCTGAGGCTGAGCAGCAGTAAGCGCGGCATCCCCGGGACCTCCCAGAGCATGTACACCACCTCCACGTCGGCTCCCAGTCCCAGCTGTGACAGCCTGTCATCAAGAAGAAAGATGGTCTGGCCGAGTGCCCAGGGGACGAGGATGGGCGGGAGGTAGGTGCATCACACACCTACCCACTACAGACAGGGGCTGGGACAGGAAGGACCGCAGGCCAGGCTAGGGGGTCAATTTCACTCACCCCCTCTCTCTCTCTTTCTCACCCCCACACCGTCCCCCTGTGCCTTACACCCCCACACTATCCCCCTGTGCCTTACACCCCCACACCGCCCCCCTGTGCCTTACACCCCCACACTATCCCCCTGTGCCTTACACCCCCACACCGCCCCCCTGTGCCTCACACCCCCACACCGCCCCCCTGTGCCTCGCACCCCCCACACCGTCCCCCTGTGCCTCGCACCCCCCACACCGTCCCCCTGTGCCTTACACCCCCACACTATCCCCCTGTGCCTTACACCCCCACACTATCCCCCTGTGCCTTACACCCCCACACCGCCCCCCTGTGCCTTACACCCCCACACTATCCCCCTGTGCCTTACACCCCCACACCGCCCCCCTGTGCCTCACACCCCCACACCGCCCCCCTGTGCCTCGCACCCCCCACACCGTCCCCCTGTGCCTCGCACCCCCCACACCGTCCCCCTGTGCCTTACACCCCCACACTATCCCCCTGTGCCTTACACCCCCACACCGCCCCCCTGTGCCTTACACCCCCACACTATCCCCCTGTGCCTTACACCCCCACACTGTCCCCCTGTGCCTCGCACCCCCCACACCGTCCCCCTGTGCCTTACACCCCCACACTATCCCCCTGTGCCTTACACCCCCACACTATCCCCCTGTGCCTTACACCCCCACACCGTACCCCTGTGCCTTACACCCCCACACCGTCCCCCTGTGCCTCGCACCCCCCACACCGTCCCCCTGTGCCTCGCACCCCCCACACCGTCCCCCTGTGCCTCGCACCCCCCACACCGTCCCCCTGTGCCTTACACCCCCACACTATCCCCCAGTGCCTCGCACCCCCCACACCGTCCCCCTGTGCCTTACACCCCCACACCGTCCCCCTGTGCCTTACACCCCCACACCGTCCCCCTGTGCCTCACACCCCCACACTGTCCCCCTGTGCCTCACACCCCCCACACTGTCCCCCTGTGCCTCGCACCCCGCACACCGTCCCCCTGTGCCTTACACCCCCACACTATCCCCCTGTGCCTTACACCCCCCACACAGTATCCCCCTGTGCCTCACACCCCCCACACTATCCCCCTGTGCCTTACACCCCCACACTATCCCCCTGTGCCTCGCACCCCCCACACCGTCCCCCTGTGCCTTACACCCCCACACTATCCCCCTGTGCCTTACACCCCCACACTGTCCCCCTGTGCCTCGCACCCCCCACACTGTCCCCCTGTGCCTCGCACCCCCCACACCGTCCCCCTGTGCCTTACACCCCCACACTATCCCCCTGTGCCTTACACCCCCACACTATCCCCCTGTGCCTTACACCCCCACACCGTACCCCTGTGCCTTACACCCCCACACCGTCCCCCTGTGCCTCGCACCCCCCACACCGTCCCCCTGTGCCTTACACCCCCACACCGTCCCCCTGTGCCTTACACCCCCACACTATCCCCCTGTGCCTTACACCCCCACACTATCCCCCTGTGCCTTACACCCCCACACCGTACCCCTGTGCCTTACACCCCCACACCGTCCCCCTGTGCCTCGCACCCCCCACACCGTCCCCCTGTGCCTTACACCCCCACACCGTCCCCCTGTGCCTTACACCCACACACCGTCCCCCTGTGCCTCACACCCCCCACACTGTCCCCCTGTGCCTCGCACCCCGCACACCGTCCCCCTGTGCCTTACACCCCCACACTATCCCCCTGTGCCTTACACCCCCACACTATCCCCCTGTGCCTTACACCCCCACACTATCCCCCTGTGCCTTACACCCCCCACACTATCCCCCTGTGCCTTACACCCCCACACCGCCCCCCTGTGCCTCGCACCCCCCACACCGCCCCCCTGTGCCTCGCACCCCCCACACCGTCCCCCTGTGCCTCGCACCCCCCACATCGTCCCCCTGTGCCTCACACCCCCCACACTGTCCCCCTGTGCCTCGCACCCCCCACACCGTCCCCCTGTGCCTTACACCCCCCACACAGTATCCCCCTGTGCCTCACACCCCCCACACTGTCCCCCTGTGCCTCGCACCCCCCACACTGTCCCCCTGTGCCTCGCACCCCCCACACTGTCCCCCTGTGCCTCGCACCCCCCACACCGTCCCCCTGTGCCTTACACCCCCCACACTATCCCCCTGTGCCTTACACCCCCCACACCGTCCCCCTGTGCCTTACACCCCCCACACTATCCCCCTGTGCCTTACACCCCCCACACCGTCGCCCTGTGCCTTACACCCCCCACACCGTCGCCCTGTGCCTTACACCCCCCACACCGTCCCCCTGTGCCTTACACCCCCCACACCGTCCCCCTGTGCCTCGCACCCCCCACACCGTCCCCCTGTGCCTCGCACCCCCCACACTGTCCCCCTGTGCCTCGCACCCCCCACACCGTCCCCCTGTGCCTTACACCCCCCACACAGTATCCCCCTGTGCCTCGCACCCCCCACACAGTATCCCCCTATGTCCTCCTCCACCCACCGTGTCCCCTTGTGCCTTACACCCCTCACAGTGTCCCCCTGTGTCCTCCACCCCCCCACAGTGTCCCCCTATGCCTTACACCCCCCACAGTGTCCCCCTATGCCTTACACCCCCCACAGTGTCCCCCTGTGCCTTACACCCCCCACACCGTCCCCCTGTGCCTTACACCCCTCACAGTGTCCCCCTGTGTCCTCCACCCCCCCACAGTGTCCCCCTATGCCTTACACCCCCCACAGTGTCCCCCTATGCCTTACACCCCCCACAGTGTCCCCCTGTGCCTTACACCCCCCACAGTGTCCCCCTGTGCCTTACACCCCCCCCACAGTGTCCTCCACCCACCGTGTCCCCCCACGGCTGCCCTGAGAGACACTGTGCTGTGTCTGGAGGATCCCAGTGCTCTGCCCCATGCCCTGTGATGTTCTGTGTACTCCCTGATGTGCCCTACTGTGTGCCCCATGGTCTTCTATTGCCCGGGGGCCCCATGAGTTGTCAGTCCGCCCCTGGGCCGCCCGGTGAGGATAAGAGCATCGCCGGCATGGTCTCCCAGCCAGGGGAAGAGAGAGGAGAGGAAGAGGCAAGCTGTCAGCAGAGAGTGGAATTGCCCGCTGTAATAGCTTTCATTAGAACTTCCAGTGTTCCCGGGGCTCATGTCACATAGCTCCACCTCTTGGTCCGGCACCATTGATCGACAGAACGCCGGTCCAGTGTCGGACATGTGATGTCATCAAAGGCGCTGGGCTAAGAGGTGGGGCTATGTGACGATGAGCCCCGGGAAGATGGGAAATTCAAATGAAAGCTATTACAGCGGGCAATCTCGCTCTCTGCTGCTCCGGCCGGCTTGCCTCTTCCTCTGCACAGGTGAGGCTGTATTGGGCACAGGCAGGCCAGGCTGTATTGGGCACAGGCAATGCTGTGCCAACCGCCATTGGTCGCGAGCGCGGCGGCATGTTCGCGACTTGGTTCGGGAGCTTAATAGCTGTGCTGCAAAGTGTCCCTGGAAATTTTTTTCAAATGTTGGCAACTATGGGAATGGTGAATTTGGATGGGGATTGGGAGCATGAGAGGCCCCAGAACTTGAACTTGATCAGGTTGAGGAGGACTACTCACTTTCTGGCTGCACTTGTTACTTCTTTACACACACACTTGTACTCCTTAAAAGAAATGTATAGGTTTTGTGTTTGTTTTTTTTTTTTTTTTTAGATTCATACTTACCTAGGTGGATGGAGCAGCATCATCCCTCTGCACTGAGAACCGAGCCACCTAACACCGTCAATGGCTTGGTTCTCACTCCTCCGCGAGCGGAGAGATGCTGCCTGTCTGTCAGTCAGCATCTCTCCTGCTCTGATCCTCCACGTCATTGGAGTGATGAGCTGTGGAGGGGCGGGAAGCGGCCATCTCAGCAGCTCACTGAGAAGCTGAGACTGCCATCAAGCAAGGCAGCTGGCGGATCCAGACATAGGAAGTCGGGATGCCGCGCTGACGTCAACGGAGAGCAGACTTCAGACCGTTCTCTGCTGAAAACGGGTCACAGGAGTGCAAAACGAATTGCACTCCTGTGACCCAGAGGAGAAGCCCAGCCTAAAAAGCTCAGGCTGGACTTCTCCTTTAAGCTACATCTAATCAACACCCAACAGTATTGCACCCCTGCTTGGCTGTACCTGCATGCTTTAGGCTGTTTTTTCCTTAGCAAAGAGTCCCATAGAATCTCTATGCTGCCTGTGTTCCTGTCTTCTTCCCAAGACTAAAGCACCACATACTTTACTCCTGCAGCACTGGGGTTTTGTACTCCCTCAGCCACAGGATCATCGGTTGCCTCCATCTGATGAAGCCAACTGGCTTTTTTCCTTTGAGGGAGATGAAGACTCACTCAGCCTCTTGGACAGCTTGGGCTCTCTCAAACAGATTCCTTTCTGGCTCTCCTCCTGTGAGCTTTCTCCTGAACCCTGGATGTTCCTTGTCAGGTCTCCCTAACTAAGCCTAGCTGGGACCCACAATGCCTACTAATGGCTCCTTCCCTGGCTTCTGCTCAGGAGGGTAAGGCCCCTCAGTAGGGGTCTCTCCTGGATTGACCCTGAAATGGTGTCTTATTCCAGCATGCTGCAATATCCCCTTGCTGCTCAAACTATTTATTGCCTCTTCTCTCACCTTTTGGGCACACCTCCCAGGGATTGGTGTATGCCCCATAAATATTCAGACTGCAGCCTCTTTACTCCCATCCACTATGGTCCTGCACATTCTACCCCTCAGGTGCACACGGTGTCCCCTTTTCAATCCTAATGGACCCCCAAGAAATTAACATTATTATTATTACCCCATCAGACTTTTACCTACTCTTTGTTCCCCCTTGTTCGCTAAGGTGGACTTTGGTCAGCGAATTTGCACTGCGGTCCTTGACTCCGGGTAAGCGGTTGTGTGGTGTAATGTGTCATTTTTTGACTTCCCTAATGTTTTTATTGTTGTTTCTTATGTTTTATGTATTGCTAGTCTTGACAAATGTATTGTTTATTGCACAGACCATTCCTCCTGAAGAAGCGGTTCGCAGCAAAACCGGTAGAGGTTCTCCTAGGACTCCCCCTCACATCTGCTGATACCTCACGGCTCCTTCCGTTTTGAAATAACATCTTCTGTATCTCTATGTGGGGTTGTTAGTCCTAGCCTTGTTTTATTTACGGAACATTGTATGTTTTTATGTATAATAAATGTAATTTTTTATTATATCGACTCATGTTATCAGTACCGAGAAAGTCCATTGATACACATCTTTACTAGGTAATAGTCTGTGTGAGTCTGTGGTACTAGCAGCCACTACCCCTCTATTCCTGGTGTCCCTTTATTTCCTAATTAATTTCGGATGATGGTACATTTTAAATTTTTCCCATTAAACCAATCTGAGGCTATACTCAAACTCTTTGCATCCCATCCACTATGTTCTGGAAACCTCCAGAGAGTTCTAGAATACAGGGGGAAGTAGCAGAGCAGCAGCCTGTGAAAACCTAAACAGCTCTAACCAATCAACCCCTGCGCCCTGATTACAATGGAGCCAGGCTAAATTTACCTCACAGCCTTCTCTAAACCCAGGAGAGTGTTACATAACATAAACCCATCCTGAAAGGAGACCTCATAACTCCTAACTCTCTCCCCCTAACATGTAACCCCTGAGTTACCCCTTAGGGCTTGTTAACACATAATAATTGGGGGGGGGGGGTTACTGCAATAGTGGTGAGAGGCTTCCTGACCACCTGTATAAATTCAGCTATTGCTGCTGTTTGCTTAGAATTGTTGCTGCCATGTGGAGAGTCAGCACAGAACTTTTGTAACCTTCCCCTTGAATTACAAGTACTTTCCAGAAAGAGTGAGCACTCTAATGGAAGATCACAGGCCCCAACGCGACGCGAACGGCTGCATCGGTTGTGTCAGTTTTATCCCGGGATAAAGGTGCCTGGGACCGGAACAGAGCTGCAAAATGCGGGACTGTCCCTTGCAATCCGGGACACACAGTGGAAGATGTCCGCTGTGTACTCGGAGTGCTGATGCCAAATCAGGGCATTGTTCTGAGGTAAGTATTTCATAATGAGCTTTTATGCAATGCATACAAGCTCATTATGCCTTTGTCTTGCAGTTTTTTTTCCCCCTGAGCTCTACAACCTTTTTAAGCGACTTTGACTTTCTCCCTGGTGTGGAGTGTCGTGCTCGCCCCCTCCCTTGGACTACAGGAGAGTCAGGATGCTCTCTACATTGCAGATAGAGAAAGGAGTTGTGTGTTAGTGGGCATCCTGACTCTCCTGTAGTCCAAGGGAGGGGGGGCGAGCACGACACTCCACACCAGGGAGAAAGCCTTGCATTACTGTGTGGAGTTGCAGACAGAAGAACAGGAAGTGATGATTTCTCAGAAGAAATAAGGACATTTAAAAGCAAAATGGAAGGATGAGGTAAGTGAAGGAGGACTGCACTAAGGTAAAGGAAGCTACTTAGGAAAAAAACATTGTACCTTTACAACCCCTTTAACCACTTCCCGACCGCCGCATGTAGATATACGTCGGCAGAATGGCACGGCGGTCGGGTTCCCTCGGGGAGCGATCCGGGACGACGGCGCGGCTATTTGTTTATAGCCGCCCCATCGCGATCGCTCCCCGGAGCTGAAGAACGGGGAGAGCCGTATGTAAACACGGCTTCCCCGTGCTTCACTATGGCGCTGCATCGATCGAGTGATCCCTTTTATAGGAGAGACTCGATCGATGACGTCATTCCTACAGCCACACCCCCCTACAGTTGTAAACACACACTAAGTGTACACTAAATCCTACAGCGCCACCTGTGGTTAACTCCCAAACTGCAACTGTCATTTTCACAATAAACAATGCAATTTAAATGCATTTTTTGCTGTGAAAATGACAATGGTCCCAAAAATGTGTCAAAATTGTCCGAAGTGTCCGCCATAATGTCGCAGTCACGAAAAAAATCGCTGATCGCCGCCATTAGTAGTAAAAAAAAAATAATTAATAAAAATGCAATAAAACTGGGGACTATTTTGTAAACGCTATAAATTTTGCGATAAACGCTTATTGCGATTTTTTTTTACCAAAAATAGGTAGAAGAATACGTATCGGCCTAAACTGAGGAAAAAAAAATTTTTATATATGTTTTTGGGGGATATTTATTATAGCAAAAAGTAAAAAATATTGCATTTTTTTCAAAATTGTCGCTCTATTTTTGTTTATAGCGCAAAAAATAAAAACCGTAGAGGTGATCAAATACCACCAAAAGAAAGCTCTATTTGTGGGGAAAAAAAGGACGCCAATTTTGTTTGGGAGCCACGTCGCACGACCGCGCAATTTTCTGTTAAAGCGAAGCAGTCCCGAACTGTAAAAACACCTTGGGTCTTTAGGCAGCATATTGGTCCGGTCCTTAAGTGGTTAAGGCAATTCTGAAAGCAAAAAGGGGGCCCACCCCGGAACTAGCAAGGTATACACAATAAAGTGGCCTGGGGAGTGTATATCTTTGCACACAAAAGGGATTTTTTTTAAAACTTTAAATTCATTGGTAGGACATTATGATTACATTCACATGCTGTATATCTAAAAATAATCTTTAAAAACAACAGAGTTCCCCCTTAATTTTTAAACTTTAGTTATAAAAAAAATCAGTTTATTCCTCCAGACATAATCATTTTAACTTGTGTTGCCCCAAAGAGTTTTATAATTATTCAGCTGTTCCTTCTAATAAAATGCATATTTATAAGATGGATATACAATCACAATGTACTGTAATTCCCATGGAGAACCATGTCATTTTTATAGCGTTATTCTTTGTACCTGCGGATCTCTTTGAACAAACCCTCTGTAATACATTTGCTTGTTGTGAAAACCTGCAGTTTTAAATGGCTGATTAATTGCTTTTTGAGACACTGCCCTGAGCAAAGCATCACACAACAAATGCTGCAAACATCCAACATGTTCCTTCTTGGCAAGCAGAGCAAACAAAAGCTGAAAAAGAGTATTAATCCCCTGCTTGGCCAAACTTGAATCCGCGTTTATAGCCCAAGCCTTGCAGGACGCGGTCTTTGGCCAGAGAACAGAAAGCACAGCATTCTGGGAAATGCCACATGCAATGTTAAAGACTGACAATTGGTTGACAATTTCATGTTGTTACAAATCAGTTCAGCTGCTTTGAAGCTAATCTCAACCGGGAACTCTGGTGTTCGTTTGAAAATGAAAATAAAAGGAGTGTTTGTTACAGGTTAATACAGACATTGGCCCAGATTCAGGTAGGGGCGCGCACTGATACGGCGGCGCAGCGTATCGTTTTTACGCTACGCCTCCGTAAATTACTGGAGCTACGCTGCATTCACGAAGCATTTGCTCCATAATTTGCGGCGGCGTTTCGTAAAAGGGGCCGGCATAAGCGCGCGTAATTTAAATGATCCCGTAGGGGGCGTGGATCATTTAAATTAGGCGCGTTCCCACGCCAAACGTACTGCGCATGCTCCGTCAGGAAAATTTCCCGACGTGCATTGCGGTAAATGACGTCGCAAGGACGTCATTGGCTTCGACATGAACGTAAATGGCGTCCAGCGCCATTCACGAATGAGTTACGCAAACAACGCAAAATTTGAAAATCGCGACGCGGGAACGACGTCCATACTTACCATTGGCTGCGCCTCCTAATAGCAGGAGCAGCCTTACGGCGAAAACAACATAAAAAACGAGCGCCGGCCGCGCGTACGTTTGTGAATCGGCGTAAGTATGCAATTTGCATACTCTACGCTGACAACTACAGGTGCGCCACCTAGCGGCCAGTGTCAGAATGCACCCTAAGATACGACGGCATAAGAGACTTATGCCAGTCGTATCTTAGGCTACAGTCGGCGTATCTAGCTTTCTGAACACAGAAAGTAGATACGCCGGCGCTACTTAGCAATTACGCTGCGTATCTATGGATACGCAGGCGCAATTGCTTTCTGAATCTACCCCACTGTTCTTTAAAAAAAATGCATAGGAGTATAGAAAGCCTTGGAAAAGTGTTCATCAGCTCAGTTCTGTCACCATTAGTAACAAATGACCATCAGGGCAGGACTTAGGGTGGTGGGGGCCCCTGGGCTTGAGTGTTGATTGAGGGGCCCCCTGGAGCCGAGAAGCGGGGGGTCGAAGTTGTTGAGCGGGGGGGTGCCGCGATCAAAGCTGATCGAAGTTGTTGCGCGGTGGGGGGGGCGGCCGCCGATCCGAGTTGCTGAGCAGGGGGGGGTGCCGAAGATCGAAGCTGACCAAAGTTATTGCGCGGTGGGGGGTGACACCGTTCGAAGTTGTTGAGCAGGGGGGGTTCGCCGATTAATCGAAGTTGTTGAGGGGGGCGCTGCCGATCGAAGTTGTTGAGCAGGGGGGGCCCGGAGGAGTGAAGAGGACTTCTTACCTCATCATCAGCAGCGGCATGGCTCTTCCTGCTTCCTCCTCCCGTGTTCCCCCTATTGGGCTTGAGTATTGGGCTTGAGTGTTGATTGAGGGGCCCCCCTGGAGCCGAGAAGCGTAGGGGGTCGAAGTTGTTGAGTGGGGGTTGCACAGTGGGTGGGGGACTGCCACCAATCCGAGTTGCTGAGCGAGGGGGGTGCCGGCGATCAAAGCTGATCAAAGTTTTTGCTCAGTGGGGGGGGGCTGCCGCCAATCAGAGCAGGGGGGGTCGCTGATTGATCGAAGTTGTTGAGGGGGGGCACTGCCGATCGTAGTTGTTGAGCAGGGGGGCCCCGAAGGAGTGAAGAGGACTTCTTACCTCTTCATCAGCAGCTGCATGGCTCTTCCTGCTTCCTCCTCCCGGGGCCCCCTATTGGGCGGGGCCCATGGGCTTGAGCCCAGTCAAGCCCAATGGTAAGTCCGGCCCTGCTGACCATCAGCTTGTTGGACATCCCCTTCGAAAAGCATGGGCATTATTATAAAAGAAGCCATCCTTTGTAGTCTCCACTTCAGTTCTATAGTAAATACATATACAAATCCTTCTATAAATTTAATGACGGTAGAAGCTTTTTTTTTCAATTTCTTTATTAGATTCCAAAATTAATACCTCCCCCCGGAAAAAAAAAACACAAACTCCACCCCCAGCCCAGATCTCTCCAAGTACCAGACTTTTGTTCCAACCCACTCAGACTCTCTCCTCTACCCTTCCCTCTACCATCCTTTCAGCACATCTCAGTGATTGCCTGTACGTTAACCAATCTTTCGACAGACGATATAAGCTTTGACCTCTGGCATCCTAGCTGTTTATCCAGACAGTAAACAAAGAAAGAGAAAAAAAAAAAGAAAAGAAGATTTTTTTTTTTTTTTAAGATGGGCCTCTATTTCCCCTCCACGAGCGCACAGCCATATTCTCTAGAGCAGGAGTCTCTAAACTATCTAAACAAAAGGGCCGGTTTACTGTTATTGGGCTAGATTCAGATAGGTGAGCGGATCTTTAGATCCGCGTAACCTATCTCATTTACGTTACGCCGGCGCAACTTTTTCAGGCAAGTGCTTTATTCACAAAGCACTTGCCTGTAAAGTTGAGCCGGCGTAACGTAAATCCCCCGGCGGAATTCAAATTTCCGCGAGTAGGGGGCGTGTAACATTTAAATCAGGCGCATGCGCCGGCCGCGATTTAATCCCAGTGCGCATGCTCCATATGACGTTGGCAAATCGTCATGCTTTCGACGTGAACGTAAATTACGTCCATCCGTATTCACGAACGACTTACGCAAACGATGTAAAAAATTCAAAACTCGGCGCGGGAACGACGGCCATACTTAACATTAGCTACCCCTCATATAGCAGGGGTAACTGTACGCCGAAAAAAGCCGAACGCAAACAACGTAAAAAAAATGCGACGGGCGGTCGTTCGTTTCTGAATCGGCGTAACTCCTCATTTGCATATTCGTCGTGTAAAAGATACGAAAGCGCCACCAAGCGGCCGGCCTGGAATTGCAGCCTAAGATCCGACGGTGTAAGTCACTTACACCTGGCGGATCTTAGGGAGATCTATGCGTAACTGATTCTATGAATCAGTCGCATAGATACGACCGTCGGAACTCAGAGATACGACGGCGTATCAGGAGATACGACGGCGTATCAGGAGTAACGCCGTCGTATCTCTTTCTGAATATAGCCGATTCTGTGAATAGTGGGAGTAAACAATGCCCTATCATTGGCTTTAGTGGAAGGAATAGTGCCCTATTAATATCGGTGGGAGGAATAGAACCCCATCCTGGGTGTCAATGGGAGGAATAGCGCCCCATCCTTGGTGTCAGCGGGAGGAATAGCGCCCCATCCTTGGTGTCAATGGGAGGAATAGCGCCCCATCCTTGGTGTCAATGGGAGGAATAGCGCCCCATCCTTGGTGTCAGTTGTGAATGCAATAGTGCCCCAAGGGCCTGATAGAGGCAAGCAAAGAACCACATCCGGCCCCAGGGCCACAGTCTGGAGACCACTGCTCCAGAGCATACAAAGATGGACCATTGTGTCAATTTTTTGTTGAACTTCTCCTCTCAGAATTCCTTCAGTTTCCGACAACACCAAAAAATATGGAGCATATTGCCCTCTACCTCTCCACAACGCCAGCACATATTCATCCTTTCCAGATTGATTTTATGCAGCAATGATGGAACTCTATACCAGGGATCTCCAAACTATGGCCCTCCAGCAGTTGCAGAACTACACGTCCCATGAGGCATTGTAAAACTCTGACATTCACAGACATGACTAGGCATGATGGGAATTGTAGTTTCTGAACAACAGGAGGGCCATAGTTTGGAGACCCCTGCAATACCATCGTGTAAGAAGTTTGTAGCACAGCTCTTGATACTTACTAGCCGTTGAGGAGTGGTGGGCAAAGTATAGGATAGATCTCCGCTGCTCCTTAGATAATATAATGTTTAAGTCCCTTTCCCATTTCTGAAGGAAACCCGGAACATAGCCTTCTGGCGGCTGTACTAACAGTTTGTATACCTCAGATACCCCATGGGCCGGAGGAGCTTTTACCAAACATAGATTTTCCAAGGACGTACTCCTAAGAAAATCAGTAAGTTGCTGCATCCGCCACGGATCCAATAGTGGATTAAACATCAACTGTATTTCCGCCCTGGTCTTCAGCCTGTATTCTTCAAGGTAGTCACCTAGGCAAAATGTACCTTATCTCAGAGTTTGTCTTAAACAGCTATCTGTATAGCCAGGGGGAAATGCCCGGATTTCCCAATATTGGGTAGAGCCAAGTAATTTCTCCATCTGCCTTGGAGAAAAAATTGCTTTGTTGTATTACTTCAGCCAGAAACTCGGTTCAGAGCTTTCGGCCGAGGAAGCCGACGAGGACCTCGGCGAGGAAATAGAGAACATGTTCTCTATTTCCTCGTTGTTCTATGGGAGAACTCGGCCCGCCGAGCTCCTTGGCGGCTCCAGGACTGAACACGCCGAAGAACTCGATGTGTTTGGCACGTCGAGTTCCTCGGCCGTGTGTACGGGGCCTCAGAGTTGCCCCCATTAGAGGATGGTGCCTCAAGGTACCGAGTGTGCTTGACCTTAACCATGGCACACATTGAATTGGGATCTGGGTACATGATTGTTCAATCGCTACCCATGTTTTATGGCCCCCATCTCTGCACCATGCTATTACCCTGGCGAGGTGTACTACCTGGTATTATCGAATCGGGTCATGCCTTCCTGGGTTTTAGGCATAGCCAAAAAGGTGGTAGGATAACCGTGGATGCTTTTTTGCCCAGATTTTCCAAGCTTGGGATATTGTTTTTATAACCTAAACCTGCTTTAAACTTCTCCACAACTTTTGCCCTGACCTGTCTGGTGTGTTCCCTGGCCTTCATGATGCTGTTTGTTCACTAAAGTTCTCCAACAAATCTTTGAGGGCTTCACTGAACAGCTGTATGTATACTGAGATTAAATTACACAGCACACAGTGGACTCTATTTACTAATCAGGTGACTTCTGAAGGCAGTTAGTTCCACTAGATGTTAGTTAGGGGTATCAGAGTAAAGGGGGGCTGAATACAAACGCCAAACTTTTCACATATTTATTTGTAAAAAAAATTAAAACCATTTATCATTTTCCTTCCACCCTACAATTATGTGTCACTTTGTGTTGGTCTATCACAAAAAATCCCAATAAAATACATTTACGTTTTTGGTTGTAAATTGGCAAAATGTGGAAAATTTCAAGGCACTGTAATGTAGCATGTTGAAACTTGTAGCAGCAGCTTACAGCATCTTGCCTGTGCCGGAGCTAAAGGGACCCAGTTTGCCTAAATGCCAATATATCTGTGAAATACACATAAACCTATTAAGAGATTATTTGTTTTATGGTATTATTACTTCTCATTATTTGAGATCCTTCAGTTCTTTTATTGCATTATTCCCGCACGGTGGAGGATTCATGTAATTCTGGGATATTAAAATCCGCTTTTTACAACAAGCAGGTTATTAAGTGATGAGAGTGGAATGAGGACAAAGGAAAATATCCGTCAGACCCCTGGGAATCTATTGCATATCTAATATATTTACTTACTGTATGTTCAGAACTCACAAACATTTCCCATCGCAAACCCAGATGGAATGCTAGTAAAATCAATCCCCTCCTTGGCCGTATGTCTGGCCACAGATGTATCATAGGTTTTTTACCCATTGGTTGCTGGTTTGACGTATTTACACCTAAGGGCATAGTGAAAAACCACTGTAACCAAACTGTATCGTGTGTATAGCACACTCTGTGTTGACCATGTTATATAACTCAGGCCTCGTACACACGACCGAGGTACTCATCGGAAAAGACACATCGTTTTCCTCGATGAGTTCCTTGTTAGGCTTGTGGAGAAACTCAACAAGCTTTCTTTGCGTACACACAGTCAAGACCAAATCTCCTCGTTCTCAAACGCGGTGACGTACAACACATACAACGGCAGGGGAAGTTCGATTCCACTGGCACAACCCTTGGGGCTACTTTTGCTAATCTCATGTTACTGCGTGTTAAGTAAAAGTTTGGTGAGAGACGATTTGCACTTTTCAGTCTGTTACAGCGTGACAAATGTGCTATCTCCATTACAAACCCTACTTTTCCCGAAGGTGCGCTCCCGTCTCATACTTTATTTTGAGCTAGCGCGGGTTTCTAAGCATACACACGAACGTGTTTCTCGTTGAAAACCAGCCTGACGAGGAACGCGACGAGGAAATTGAGACTCCCATCGAGGAAAAAGAGAGCACACGCGATCGCTCGTTACAGAGCGAGGACCGGGAGCTGTGTGTGTAAACACACAGCTCCTGGTCCTGTCAGGGAGAGAAATGCTGATCTTCTGTTCATACAATGTATAAACAGAAGATCAGTCATTTCCCCTAGTGAGGCCATCCCCCCCTACAGTTGGAACACATCCAGGGAACATACTTAACCCCTTTCCCGCCCCCTAGTGTTAACCCCTTCACTGTCAGTGGCATTTTTATAGTAATCCAATGCATTTTTATAGCACTGATCGCTATAAAAATGCCAATGGTCCCAAAAATGTGTCAATAGTGTCCGAAGTGTCCGCCATAATGTCGCAGTACCGTAAAATCGCTGATTGGCACCATTACTAATAAAAAATATATATTAATAAAAATGCCATAAAAATACCCCCTATTTTGTAAACGCTATAACTTTTGCGCAAACCAATCAATAAACGCTTATTACGAAAAATATGTAGAAGAATATGTAAACTGAGGAAAAAATATTTTTTTTTATATATTTTTGGGGGATATTTATTATAGAAAAAAGTAAAAAATATTCATTTTTTTTTAAATTGTCGCCCTATTTTTGTTTATAGCGCAAAAACTAAAAACCGCAGAGGTGATCAAATACCACCAAAAGAAAGCTCTATTTGTGGGGAAAAAAGGACGCCAATTTTGTTTGGGAGCCACGGCACATGACCGCGCAATTGTCAGTTAAAGCAACGCAGTGCCGAATCGCAAAAAGTGCTCTGGTCTTTGACCAGCAATATGGTCCGGGGGTTAAGTGGTTAAGGGCCTGATTATGCCCATGCTGCTGAGGATCCTATCTTGGGAGGCATCCAGGATTGCTGACTTGTACTAAAAGGAGCTGCTGCCTTTTCTCTATACCCTTTGCTGTTGAAGAGCCGCTATTGATGTTGTCTTGCGAGTTTTTATCTTCCTTTTGGTAAGAAGCAGTGTGTTTGGGTGTTGATGGCGGTGTCCGAACCAGTGATCTCCACAAGAATTTTTATATGGACTTTTTTATTGTTCAATTACATTTAATGTTATGCGTGATTCAGTTCCCATATAAGCACTGCACCATTTTGTACATATCCCTATTGCAGTGCTTGCCTATTGACCTTGAACATGGTCAGAATTCGTTTTTCTGGGGGTTCTCTGTTTGGTTTAGGTTTTGTGAATTTCAAACAGGACCCCTTACGAAGTGAACCTGGGCAGATTCAACCATTCCTACTGCTGACCCTAAAGTCTCTGGGCCAGATTTTTAAAAGAATTACGCCGGTGTATCTACAGATACACCGGTGTAATTCGAAAATCCCGCCGGCGTATCATTGCTTTGTATTCTCAAAACAAGATACGCCGGAATTAGGCTAGGATCCAACTGGTGTAAGTCACTTACACCGTCGGATCCTAAATGCAATACTACGCTGGCCGCTAGGTGGCGTTTACGTTGATTTCAGCATCGGATATGCAAATGAACCGATACGCAGATTCCCGAACGTTTTTGCGCCGCTTCGCCGTAGTTTATGTCGTTTCCGTAAGCGTAAGGTTACCCCTGCTATATGAGGGGTAACCTTACGTCGGTCCGCCGTATGCCATGTTAAGTATGGCCGTCGGGACAGCGTCGGGTTTTTCCGTTGTTTACGTAACTCGTCGCAAATAGGGCTGTGCGTTAATTAAGTTCATGTCGCAACCAATGTATTTGTGGCGTACTACGGAGCATGCACAGTGGCCTACGTTTAAGGCCGCCGCATGCACAGTTTGTTCGGCACGGGGGGGCGCGCTTAATTTAAATACAAGCCGCCCCCTTTGATTTACGCGGGGATACGCCGGGCCATTTAGACTACGCCGCCGCAAATTACGGAGCAAGTGCTTGGAGAATACGGCGCTTGCTCCAGTAAGTTGCAGCGGCGTAGTGTTAATGGCATACGCTACGCCCCGCTCGTAGATACGCTGATCTACGAGAATCTGGCCCTCTGTTGTCTTCTGTAGCTCTCCACCTCTTTGTGCTTTATAAATGTGTGCACCAGTAGAACTTAATGGCTCTGCGGGAGTGATTCCCCCACCCCCCATGGTTGCACGAAAAAGAAAATCGCTCCATCTATAGCCGGCTTTAGCAAATTTTCACTTTGCTAAGTATGAAGTCTCTGTTCCTTTAGTAAATCAACCCTAATGCATTTGACTTTTAGTGATGAACAAATCTCCTCATAACCAAGTGGTGATTTTCAAATGCTTTGCTCCTCCTAATTACATGCCTGCAGATTTGTTTGATCCTTAGAGAATAACTGGATTCCTAAATGGTGCAATTCTCCACAAATACACAGTCCGAGGCGCAATTTTCAGCAGAATCAAGCGAATCAGTGATTCTTCTGATTTGATCATCTGTATTTCAATATTTGAGCATTACCTTGTGTCTAATAGGTTTGTTATGACCCAGAGACAATGCCTAACATCAGGCACCTCTCCAGTCCTGGGTCACACAGCACTTTTAACTTTTGAAGCAACAAGGGAAGTGCCTAAACACATTAATAATGAATCCTCTTCTAATATACACTGCACTGCTCATTAGGTCAAGTCAATGTTCCAAAGCTGTACAATCTGTCCACTTTGTGAGATTTTACGCTTATAAAAAATGCATGAGAATAAGCGGATGGGGGATGCCAAGCAATATTATACTATGTTAGGAGGTAGGTGTTTTTTTTTTTTATTAGATACATAGGGCCAGATTCACATAGAATCTGGCTGCGCTGCGGCGGTGTAATGTATCCCATTTACGTTACACCGCCGCAAGTTTACAGCGTAAATGCCTGATTCACAAAGCACTTACCTGTAAACTTGCGGTGGAGTAGCGTAAATCTGCTCGGCGCAAGCCCGCCTAATTCAAATGGGCATGCTCCGTCCGTAAGATTACCCGACATGCATTGCGCTAAATGACGTCACAAGGACGTCATTGGTTTCGACGTTAACGTAAATGGCGTCCAGCGACATTCACGGACGACTTACGCAAACGATGTGAATTTTCAAATTTCGAAGCGGGAACGACGGCCATACTTAACATTGGCTAGACCACCTAGAGGGCAGCCTTAGTTTTACGCCGCGTATCTCGACGGAAACGACATAAATTTAGAGCGACGGGTAAAGCGTACGTTCGTGAATCGGCGTAACTAGTCATTTGCATATTCTACGCCGACCGCAAGGGAATTGCCACCTAGCGGCCGGCCTAGAATTGCAGCCTAAGATCCAACGGTGTAAGTCAATTACACCTGTCGGATCTTAGTGAGAACTATGCGTAACCTGATTCTATGAATCAGGCGCATAGTTACGACGGGCGGATTTCAGAGATACGACGGCGTATCAGGAGATACGCCGTCGTATCTATTTTGTGAATCTGGCCCATAATCTTCATAGAGGACCTTTCACTTTCCCTATTCTTCCAGCTGTATTGAGATAAGTATACTCCAGTCAAAATCAAAGTGAAGTCTAAAGCCCTGTACACACGATTGGTTTGTCTGATGAAAACGGACCGATGGACATTTCATCGGACAAACCGATCGTGTGTGGGCCCCATCAGTTTGTTTTCCATCGGTGAAAAAAAATAGAACATGTTTTACATTTTTCCTACGGATAAAAAAACGATAGAAAAAAAACAATAGTCTGTGTGGAACTCCATCGGAGAAAAATCCATGCATGCTCAGAATCAAGTCAACGCATGCTCAGAAAGCATCGAACTTCATTTTTCTCAGCACCTTTCTCAGGCCTAACTCTGAATTAAGCCCAACTTCAGGGATTTACCATTTGCTGGCAGGGACCACAGGCCCCTTTGGTGTAGCAACCAATGATGAAAGAAAGTCTTTTAGTGCTAGCGGTATTTGAGGTGGTCTACTAATCCCAGTCAGTCCAGTGCAGACTCTGACAGCCCTCCTGGCTGCAGCAGCTAGACTTCAATGCCAGTAACATCACAGTCACTTCCGCTGGCTCTACATCCACTCCTGGCATGCCTCTCCCAGCTCTCCCAACTTTGCCTGTCACTCCCCAACACCTGGCGGATCCCTCCTGAAGTCTTGCCCAGCATGTTCCCCGCTGTCCACTCCTGCTCCTGTCTAGGGCACCCCTTTGGTTGTGTGGGGTTCCTTCATAGCTCCGAGCCCCTGGCCCAAGGTCACCCCCCCACCAGACTGGGGGGCTCCCTCCAAGGCCCTGACAGCCTAATACTCCATCTCTCAGTTCTTCCACCTAAACAAATCTTCCCTTGCTGGGGCTGACCCAAGGTATTTAAGGAGGCCTGCCCCCTGCCAATTCTAGTTGGGAATTGGTCAGGTCTCCTAACCACACCCCAGACAGCTCCACCCCTCTTCCCCTCCTCTGCTTCCAGAATCTTCTGACAGCCAGAGGGAGGTAACCAAGAAGTGACACTGCCTGTGAGTCATCAACAAAACAGAAAATTTGCCCTGGGACTTTAGATGAGGTGAGCATGGTTTTGCCAATAAGAGTAGCAAGAGTAAATACAGTATGTATTTATTCCAGTGAAAAATAATGCATGAATTGATATTATCAATAAAAGCCAATTCGCATGGGAAACATAAACATAAATAAAATGATGGTACACATATGTGTGAACAATCGGATAGCAAACAGGCATCAAGTGTACCCAACGTGTTTCGCGAGACTCAGCTCGCTCCTCAGGAGTAGATGCGTATAGAATGTACCTAGGATGATAGGATACAAATTGGGTATGTAGCATAATATTAGTACTATAGGCACAGGGTAAGAGGGGCCTTATTGAAAGGAACCCCATACTCACCACTAAACATGACCGATACAGCAGATGTATAGCTACCAGACGGCAGCAGCGTGAATGTGAGTTATCAGCCTACTCTAAACCACTCCCTGCCCCACAAATCAAAACAAACATGCCTAGCTTTCAGCTAGACCTGCCTAAATTTACCTGCACTGGCCAAAATTCTATCTCTAGCACCTACCTAAGGTAGAGGGTGCTACATGCTACAGCCTTATATGTAGCTGTCGAGTAAGGAGCAAAGAGAAATTTAGAGTGGAGCTGCTGACATCACATCCAAGATGGCCGTGTCCATTAGCAGTCTCAGGCCTTTTGGATGTCTACATAAGATAAGCTTTTATGGGTAAACAACAAGTTTACAATATGTTAAATGCACATATTGGGCCTGATTCACAAATGACTTACGCCAACGTATCTTTATATACGCTGCGTAAGTCCATGGATGCGCCGTCGTATCTATGCACCTTATTCTCAATGCAAGATACACCTGAATTTCGGCTTGATCCGACCGACGTAAGTCTCCTACGCCGTCGTATCTTGGGTGCATATTTACTCTGGCCGCTAGGGGCGCTTCCGTTTGATTTACGAGTCGAATATGTAAATGAGCTAGATACGCTGATTCACGAACGTACTTGCGTCCGTCGCAGTAAGCTATGTCGTTTACGTAAGGCGTACGTCTGGCGTATAGTTATCCCTCATAAAGCAGGGGTAAGTCATGTTAGGGTATTGACGTCGGAACAGCCGTTGGATTTTACGTTGTTTGCATAAGTCGTACGTGAATGGGGCTGGGCGTAGGTTACGTTCACGTTGAAAGCATTGAGCCGACGTATCTTAGGGAGTATTTGCGACGTGATTCTGAGCATGCGTGCGCATGCGCTGTTCGATCGGCCATTCATTTACATGGGGTCACGGTTAATTATAATACAACACGCCCACTGCCTTCCTAATTTGAATTAGGCGGGGTTAAGCCGGCCCATTTACGTTACGCCGGCGTAAATATGGGAGCAAGTGCTTTGTGAATACACAGCTTGCCTCTCAATGTTACGTCAGCGTAGCGCATATAAGATGCGCTACGCCGGCACAAAACTACGCCACTGTCTCTGAATCTGGCCCATAATCTATTGCCCCGTACACACGATTGGGATTCCCGGCGGTAAAAAGTCCGCCGGGCATTCCGAGGGGAAAACCGAGAACCTGCTCATTCACTTTCCCCGTGTACACACCAGAGGTTTTCTCGTCGGGAGAACTGTGGTTAGAGCTTTGGCCGGCCATGTGTATGCTCCACCACAGTGTTTCCCATAGGGAATCTGCTGGCAAAAAGAGCGCCGGGAATCGCGGCAGGAAAAAAGAGAACATGTTCTCATTTTTCCTGCTGGGATTCCCGGCGGTTTTCCTGTCGGGAAACCGATGGGAAAACCGGTCGTGTATACGAGGCATTAGAAGAATTTATTGCAATAAATGATTTGGTGACAGGGTCTCTTTAACTTGGTAGTAAATGTGTTAACAGATATTCTCCTATTTAAAATGTGGCAAGGCGTGTTCCTCTTGTAAATGGCATTCTGTTTTCTCCTTCATTTTTACATACTGGAGAGTTTGATAAATGAGACTCTTTTGTGTGAAGGCGCAGACAAAGATTGACAGGTCCCCGTGAAGGTGTAATGTTTCCCCAGTCTTTGCTTGCAGCAGCTCTACAAGATAAGGATCAGTAATTTGAACTAGATGAGAGTGCTAAGTGTTAGAGGTTAAGCTGTTGTGTTCCTTCTTGCTAATCAGACTTCGACACCTCACTTTTACATTATCAGTCCCTGGTAGGAAACAGTAAATTATTAAAAGCCTCCCCATCACGGGTTTACACCATTTTTTTTCTTGCTCTTGCTTGCTGGTGTGCTCACCTTACAAATTGCTTACGACCCCTCTTGTTCATAACAGGAACAATTGTTTCTGCAGGAATGAGACTACTATTAATCTGAGAACTGCAGAAGGAACCATTATACTACAATAAGCCCATAAAGTGAGTTCCCTGTTGAATTTCTGATAAATCCTGTTCAGGTTTAAAACACTTGCAGCTGTATATGTTTAAAGTAAGTTCATGCTGTACAGTTGCATTTGCTGTCAGATGCATAGTTGACGCTCTTGGTACCTCTATTTCGGGAAGGGTTTATCTGTTATTGTTGTTATAATTTTTCTGTTATGAGGTTCTTTAAGCTTATATAAGGCTGGGGATCTGCACCCACTAACCCGCCTTTGCCCCCAAAATCCCCATGTAGGCAGGTGATGTCTGTATTCTCCACTGTGGATGGCGCTCAACCTAAGCGGCAATGTAGAAGGGGAAGTAAGTCATGAGGAACTTCCTCTATGATTTAATGTGGTTACCAGGGGAACAGCTATCCGGTTGGGCACTGGTGCCCCTTGTGACCTCAGTGGCCATCTCGGGAGAGAACAGAGCCTATTTAAAGAGATTGTAAAGGTAATATCTGTATTCTGTTTCCGGCTCTCCGGTGTCAATACTGGTAATTTCCAGTTTCCGTCTGCAGGCAATACACTGGGTGATAGATTCAGATAGGTTACGCCGCCGCAAGTTTTTCAGGCAAGTGCTTTATTCACAAAGCACCTGCCTGTTAAGTTGCGGCGGCGTATCGTAAATCCCCGGCGGAATTCAAATTTGGCGGGTAGGGGGCGTGTATCATTTAAATGAAGTGCGCCCCCGCGCCGACAGAACTGCGCATGCGCCATCCCAAAAAAATCCCAGAGTTCATTGCTCTAAATGATGTCACAAGGACGTCATTGGTTTCGACGTGAACGTAAATTATACGTCCCTCCGTTTTTGCGAACGACTTACGCAAATGACGTAAAATGTCAAAACTTGGCGCGGGAACGACGGCCATACTTAACATTAGCTACGCCTCATATAGCAGAGGTAACTATACGCCGGAAAAAGCCGAACGCAAACAACGTAAAAAAAAAAAGCCGGGCGGTCGTTCGTTTCTGAATCGGCGTAACTCCTCATTTGCATATTCCTCGCGTATACAAACGGAAGCGCCACCTAGCGGCCAGCGTGAGATTGCAGCCTAAGATCCGACGGTGTAAGTCACTTACACCTGTCGGATCTTAGGCTGCAATCTCACGGACTCAGAGATACAACGGCGTATTAGGAGATACGCCGGCGTATCTCGTACCTGAATCTAGCCCAGGATGTTTACTTTGTTGGTCTCCGGTGTCACTTCTGGTTTGTAACTGATGGGTTACTTCCTGTGGTTGGAGCACATCAGTGATATTGGACATGATTGCTTCCGGCACCTAGCAGTATATAATAGGTGACGTGTAAACGTGAGGCCACCTGATGACGTCTTTATGACAAAACGCGTTGACTGGAGCTTGGTCACGTGATGTTGCCACGCAGCGTGAGTCGGCCATCTTAATGGTTGGAAACATTCTTGATGGTAAATGGACTGACATGCAATTTTTTACATCTATGTTTGTGAGTATTTTGGTGAATTTTTAAATACATTTTGGCTATTAAGAATATTACACAATGAAGTATCTTTTACCTATCCCAAATCCGGCAGGATCTGAGGTACATCTTTGGTGGAGATCCTTATATTGATAGAGCTACAGCTATCTGATGGTCCTGTGGATGTGATGGTGCTGAGTTAATTGAGCATGTTTGACCACTATATACAGATAGTAGGTGGAAACCATGCAGGTGAGAGCATGAATATTCATACAGCCCTGAAAAATTACAAGGGGAGATGCCCCTATGCATGCTGGGTGCCTGTATTTATATTCTAGGATCACATAGACTCTGTGTCTTTCCTAGCAGAGGATTGTACTAGGCTGGGGGAGAGGCGTTGCCTCTCTGCACTTGCTGCCATGTGGCCTTGAGGTTGGGCGACCTGAGGAACTGAAGTCTGTGTGGCTGACCCTGGTCCTACCACACGTGGGGTCATGCTTAATTTGCATAAAACACGCCCACCTCTTCCACATTTGAATTAGGTGCGCTTACACCGGCACATTTACACTACGCCGCCGTAACTTAGGACGCAAGTTGTTTGTGAATACTGTACTTGCCTCTCTAGCTTACGGCAGCGTAGCGTATATGAGATACGCTACGCCTGCCTAAAGTTAGGCACATCTACCTGAAT
Source organism: Rana temporaria (assembly GCF_905171775.1). NCBI lineage: Eukaryota > Metazoa > Chordata > Amphibia > Anura > Ranidae > Rana > Rana temporaria. The sequence continues at coordinate 134,396,767 of NC_053499.1, read as the reverse complement.
CTGGCTAAATGTCTCTAGTTTTATGTTCATTTTTATTATTTGACTGGTCTGTTCCTTTAAATGCCATGTAAAATGACTCTCAAGCACCCTATCAGCCCACAGAGTGACATGGAAAGTCACATTTTTTACAATCAATGTATCTTTCAGACAAATTCCACTTTAGAATAGCCTTATCGGGATTCCAGTATGAGACAAAGATATAAGTTTTACAACAGCACAGGGAATGGGGCTTTAAATATTTCTAATTAAGTAGTCAGATTTTGTGATTAACTCAGGTTAAAAAGGAACATTTGCAATATTTTCCTGCAATAAAGAAAAGAACATTCAGGTAACTATTAGGGGCATTAATTAAGTTCAGCGTTTAAGTGCGCGTTGTAATTCAGCGATTTTCCGAAGCCATGCTCACGGGGTATTCTCTTTCTCTCTCTTTTTTTTTTTTTTTTACTTCAATGGAATCAGTTTGTTACTTCACAAAGGGTTTAAAGAGACTGCCAGTGCTTTACTGAGAATTGCATAAGAGCTAGTGTTCATTTCTGTTTGTAGAACGGAGTGTGAGCCTATTAATTAGCAGAAAGGCTCTTTAAAATGTGGATTTAACAGAAACTGGGCCTTGTTGAGAAGAATAATGAGGAGACGCAGGAACGGCAATCAGGCCAATTATAAAGCATTCTGAGACTGGCAGAGAATTGTGATTCTGTAATAAGTGTAATAATATTTGGACAGACAAGAGTGCTTTATGAGGGCAGTTTGATAATTACAACCCAGTGGAAGCTATAGATAGGCTCAGCTACACAAATGAATTTCAATCGTCCTGTGCAAAACGATAAAATGTATGCTGTGGGCAGGAAAGTAGTTGGTGGTCTTGGATTCAGTCCCCACCAAGAACAGGATTGGCAGATATCTTTTTTCTTTTCTTTTTTTTGTCATTAGTGCTTTTGTTGGATTCCTCTTGGGCTTCAGTCTCATTCAGCCTTTCAAAAAATACTAAAGCATTTTTAAGACACAAGGTATCAAAAATAATGACAACCAGATGTAAACATACATAATTTTATTTTTACATAATACAAAAAGATTATACATAACATGATTGGGTAGTTCAGATATCTTACTACCCCAAGCCAAACCATGCACCAAATCATGCACCAAACACTCCCTATGACTATTGGCACTGTATTGTATTTTAATGGCCGGTTCGGCCTTTATTAACACATAACCAAATAAATATATAAACAATATTAAATACTCCAGCTCCAATCCGAATAACTGGTTGCCGATCCCTGACGACCCCATCTTCCCAAATCTGTGGTACCTTTAAGGCCTCATACACACGATAGGGTAAACAGAGGACAATGGTCTGATGGACCGTTTTCATCGGTCAAAACCGATCGTGTGTGGGCCCCATAGGTTATTTAACCATCGGTTAAAAAAAAGCCAACTTGCTTTAAATTTAAACAATGGATTCCTAACCGATAGGTCAAAACCGATCGTTAGTAGGCACGACCATCGGTTAAAAATCCATGCATGCTCAAAATCAAGTCGATGCATGCTTGGAAGCATTGAACTTCATTTTTTTCAGCACGTCGTTGTGTTTTACGTCACCGCGTTCTGACACGATCGGTTATTTAACCGATGGTGTGTGGGCACGACGGACCATCAGTCAGCTTCATCGGTTAACTGATGACAACGGTCCTTCAGACCGTTCTCATCGGATGGACTGATCATGTGTACGCGGCTTAAGTTAGCATCTGTCCCCAGCCACCAAAACCACCTTGAGGACTCACTAACTGACCACAGACCCCTACTACCTTACTACCCGGTAGTCGAGACTGAAACCAGACCAACCGGGAGGACTCCATACCTGAGATGGGTCCCACCGTTTCCTCAAATACCTCATTTTTTATACCCACCATCAAGGACTCGTAAGGACCATCTTCTTCATTACAGCCAAGCCACTTCCACTAGGGCGGGAGGAAGAGACGTTCCACTACGATTTCTGCCTCCGACTGCTGTGCCTCTGCTCCACCCCCACCCTACTATCTATACAGCTCCTCCCGTCTCTCCCTGATGCCTTCAAATCCGGTAAGAGCAAGTTCTTTTACTTTGACCACTCTGACTTAACCTATACCTTTCTGGTAGTTACTTCCAGCCCTTCATGTATGTCCTGCGCTTATACTTCTTTCCAGCTCCGTACATGTCTTATAAAAAAGGAGGGGAAAAGATATAGGTGTACTGAAAACAAATATCCAGCCCTCTACAAGCTTATTACAATTGCAAGTCCAGATAACCAACTGCTGTACAGTGCTATAAATATTTTTTTTTACAAAGAGAGAGGAGACGAGGGTCATCCAATCATCTCTACGTGTTTCATGTTTTGTTTTATAGATTGCCATATAGATTCTGATATGTACTTCTCCTGATGAAGCAGCTTGGACCACTAAACGTGTAGAGCTCATCAGTGACCCTCTTCTCTGCCCTTCTTGTATAGAAATTATTTATAACGCTGTACATGGTCCATTTTTTGGGCAAAACAGTTGGTTATCTGGATTTACAATTGTAATAAGCTTGTAGAGAGCTGGATATTTGGTTTTGGTACCCCTACAATAATGATTCAGAATCCCCCCCCCCCTCATTTTTGAATGTGTTATGTATAATTTTTTGTAGCACCATTTAGTGTGCTAGAATAGGGTTTGTTTGTGTAGGAAAATTGTTGGTTTGGCAGCCAAGCCAGTGTTTTTTTGGGTCAGGGTGAGTAACTCAGGAAGGGATGGATGACTCACAGGCAGCATCTCTGAGACCTTCTCCTACTTCTGGAACTTGCTGGAAACTTCTAGAAGAATGGGAGTGGAGGTGAGGGGGAGTTGCCTGGAGTATTCATCAAGGCCCTGACCAATCCCCAACAGATTGGTTGGCAAGGGGCAGGACCCCTCAAATACTCAGGGTCAGCCCATCTGGGGCTAAGTTTGGGTGGAAGCTGGAAATGGAGTGTTAGGCTGTCGGTGGCCCTTGAGGGTAGCTTTACAGAAGAAGTTTGTCCCTGAAAGTTCTCCTAAAGTCAAGTGAGGATCCCATATTACCCTTCCTCCTATCTAAGTTTAACCCCCTAATAAAAATACAGAACAAAGCACTGGACTGTTCCTTGCCTCAAAGTGTGCTGTGAAGATGCAGTGTGCCTGGCTGTGAAGAGTGGGGAATCCCTTTCACTTGCGACTCCTTATGGGGTGCGCAACATTTTTATATTATGTAATAAATAAAATGATGTATGTTGACGTGTTGTTGTCATTATCTGATACCCGGTGCCTTAAAAGCCCAAGTGTGTTACTATTTTGGGATTGTAACTAATAATAGGGTAATAATAATAATAAGGTATGGCACTTTTTATACCACCCGTGTATTGAATTTAAAAAAATATACTTTTATGGTGAAGGAAAACCTGTAATGAAAGAAATGAAGAGATGTTGACTGTTTTGTGAAGCCAGAAGGTCAGTATGACAGGTACACAGCTGTGACAGGAAGAACGTTGTTGTGGACTCTCAGGCTGCTTTCACACGTGCGTGCGCCGTAAACAATCATCAAAACAAACAAATATTTGCGTTTTGCTGTGTGTTATGGAGATGCGCTGTAATCGTGGGTCATGCTTGCAGTGCCATTTTTGCCAAGCATGGGTAGCAGATGAGTGTTTTGCCTCGTATTTATCACATGCCAAAATGCATCCAAACTCACACTGAAAAACACCTGTCTATCTGAAAAGGTTCTGGAGCAACTTTTGGGAGTTTGACGTTCGCAGAGCAGTCGACTCAAGTGAATAGGTTGCCCTAGGTGGGGCGCACATTAATGTGTAGAACGGACACAAAAAAACAAAACAAAACAAACGGGAAAACGAGTTCAGGTGTGAATGCAGACTTAGGGCTCCATGTACTTCACACTGCAAATATAATATTCCCCCCATTTCAATTTGAGAGACCACCCTTCTTGTCACAATAGAGAAAGGAAGGAAGTGAATATTTGTGGATGAAGATTTAGGAATGAAGGGGACAGCACCAGCAGATCTATGATAAAAGATTGTAATTGGTTGTGGGATTTTTTTAACTCTTTTCACTCCCTCCTCTCATGTAAATCTCATCTCTATGCTTTTTTTCTGTGTCATTTGTATATTAGCTCCTTCATCTCCCTTATGCTGCACATTAACCCTCTCATCTCCATTCACCCACTGTATGTGCCTGACTAAGTTGTTTTGGCTAAACATTCCTTTGTCATAATATGATGACATCAGACGTTGCTGACGAAACGTGTTGGACTGGTTAGTGCGCGATACGTCAGTTCCACCATCTCTCTGGAACACAGGTGGAATGCAAAATTTTACATGGTGTCCTAGTCTTACTGAACTGTAGTGCTTACTATTTTTTTATACATAAAAACATTTAATACTACACCATGAGGAGCTCTTTCTTTCTCCTTGACATATACATTGATTACCTTCACTGACGGATTATCGTCTTCGGGGTGATTTTTCACCATTGGAGATTGCATTCCTACACCAATGCTTTGTATGACTCCCTGTAATGGGTATCATATCCATCTGGTGAGTAGGATGTGTGCCTAGTTATTGAAGGGAGAAGACACCGCACTTTACTTCACTGAACTAAGAAAGGATTTCACTTCACTGTTGGACTTTTTTTTGGTGGTGGTTTATGGACTTTATTATTGTGTAGACACATATTTAGGATTTATTGTTTAATGGTATCAAAAAAAGCACGGTATGGAAAATTGTATTTAATTTTTCTTTTTACTATTATATCTTCTGGTCTCACTGCAGGCTGCTTTTTTGTTTAATTTCTTTTTATTTTTTTTATTATTATAATTATACATTTTTATATATATATATATATATATATATATATATATATATATATATATATATATATATATATATATATATATATATATATATATATATATATATATATATATATATATATATATGATCCAGGAGGTTAAGGGTTTATGAACTTGTTCACAAGACCTAATTTATTCATTTCTTTTGTCATAAAATTCTCTATGATGTAAAGTGGTGTGACGTGAAAGAGTCCAGAAAAATGATAATAGTTCATTATTTGACCAAAAAAACAAAACATAAACCAGCCAACACACTTTGGGGGTAACAACTTCATCAGGGCACAAAACATACATAAATGGAAATTGGATCAAGTTTTATTTTTATTTTTTTCTTCCTTTCTCTGGATCAACTACTGTACATGTATTTGGGTAGTGTGTTGGCTTTCTTTTTTTCCTTTGTTGGTTAAACTGGATGGACTTGTGTCTTTTTTCAACCAGATTAACTATGTAACTATAAAATAGAAAAAATAATAAGATCTTGTGTTTATGTGCAAATCAATAAAAATGAATAAAAAGCATATTGTGAAAGGTGTACCATTTCAAAATGAACCATACAGAGCATTGGTAAAAAGAACAGAGTAATGGAGTTGAATAAATATTAATAAAAATAGAACATAACATATACTCGGAACCCCCCATCACTTTTTTGTTTATAGCTATTTTATCATATGTTTTCTGCATGGAATGGGTGGAGGTCTTTAAATGTAAGGAATCACAAGTCCAATTTAAATTTTTTTGGCAGTTTGGTCAGACATCAGTTGTGATGAAACACGTAGGGAGGAGCCTGCTGTGATTTCATTGCGCTACCAGATGTTTACGTGGAGCCATTTTGTAGACTGGCCAGAGTCCCTATACAGAGTGTATTTTTATTACATTTTTACTGTGAAGCCTCGTACACACGATCGGATATCTGACGGAATCTAATCTGATGGATTTTTTCGTCGGATATCTGATGAAGCTGACTTTCATCAGTCTTGCCTACACACCATCAGTCAAATATCTGACCGTGTCCAAACGCGGTGATGACGAGCCGAAAAAAAATGAAGTTCAATGCTTCCGAGCATGCGTTAACTTGATTCTGAGCATGGATGGATTTTTGACCGATGGACTTCCACACAGACGATCGGATTTTTCTATTGTTTTTTTATCCATAGGAAAAATTTTAAAACATGTTCTATTTTTTTTCACCGATGGAAAACAAACCGATGGGGCCCACACACGATCGGTTTGTCCGATGAAAACAGTCCATCGGTCTGTTTTCATCTGACAAACCGATCGTGTGTACAGGGCTTAAGTGTTACTCTTTTCTACGTTTTTATGGGTACACACTATGTGAACTTTTTATCTTTCTTTTGGGTATGAACATACCCTCACGATCAAGATCCAGACTTGAAGGACTTCTAATAGCCCTTTTGTGCAGATGCGTTGTCCGACCTTCCTATTATAAGAAGCTCATGGCAGGACTTTCTACCTTTCTTTCAAAGACACTGATATCACTTATTCTTTATCAAAGAAAGAAGCCGAACATGCAGAGCGCAGGCGCGGTATAGAGCCGACTCACATCTCCACATGTTCTGCAATACGGGGGCGGGGCCTTATCCTCCGGGGTGAACAGACGTCAATCATCTGGGCGACCTCCCAGATGACAATCCCCCTAGGCATAGAAATGCCTACTCCCGCGGGGAGAAGTAGACTGAAAAAATGGATTACAAGGTACGTACAGCATAAAAAAAACTAATTGCGGACAGGCCCCGCCCCCCATATTGCGTAGGTGCACACGAGTTACGGGGTTTCCGAAAAAAGCTGAACATGCAGAAATGTGAGTCGGCTCTATACGGCGCCTGCACTCTGCATGTTTGGCTTCTTTCGGAAGCCCCGTAACTCGTGCGCGCCTACGCAATATGGGGGGCGGGGCCTTAACCGCCGGAGGGAACAGACGCCAATCATCTGGGCGAGCTCCCAGATGAGAATCCCCCTAGGCATAGAAACGCCTATTCCCGCGGGGAGAAGTAGATTGAAAAAATGGATTACAAGGTACATACAGCATAAAAAAAAAAATTGCGGACAGTACTTGTTACGAATATAAGGGAGTTGGTCAGATATACATGCTATTAGGGTGAACCTCCGCTTTAAAAAGAGTAAATACAGTTGATTGATAATAAATGGCTTCAGCCAAATACTAAGCATGAGTGAAAGAAAAGTTTGTGTGTTATCATTCATATTCTCTGAAAAATGGCCAAGAAATCCTAAATTCTGCCAGTGTATGTACACTTATGAGCACAACTGTATATCCTAGCCTTGCAAATGGGCTTAAATCAATACCAACATGATAACATAGTGTAGGCAGGTAACAGAATCAAATAAGTGTGTGACAACAATAGTCATATATTCATAAAATTCCCCTCCGACTGCCACCATGGGGTTGCACACTCTAAACTCACAGTGAACTGCATAAAAAATAAAAAATTATAAAATCAGCTTCTAATAAGAATTATTTCTTTCAGACAGGTACAATATGGCCATGGTCATGAAGGAGTTAAAATTGTTGCGCTCCTGCGTGGGTGATGATCCCAGTATGAGTATGTGAAGATATTCTTGCCAGTCCTTTCCTTCGGTTTCATTAGTGACACCCACTGGCTGTACTACAGCTGTGACTGAGCGTGGATCTCCGTCCGCAGTAAGAAAGGAATTTGTAATCATTAGAGCCAAAATACTCATGATCGGTGCGGCCAACAGCAATTAGGACGTGTATTAGAATTTCTTTGTGTACTGAAATTTAATTCTGTTTCATTTATAACGTGCTTTCTGTCTCAGATTGTTTACAGGAGTTCAAAAAAGAAAATGCTGTCGGTTCTTTAAAGGGAAACTGTAATCACTTTGGTAAATTTTATTTTATTTTCAATATCACCCTGCCATTGTAGTTTGTAAATGTACCGTATTTATCGCGGTATAACGCGCTCCCGCGTATACCGCGCACCCCCAAAGTTGACCCGAATCCTGTGGAAAAAAAGTTTTTTTTGTACTTACAGTTTTGGTGTCTTGCGCGGCGTCCATCGACGGGTCTGGCGTTCGTCTGCGGCTTCGGGTGTCCTCTTCGGCGGGTCCGGCGTCCTTCTGCGGCTTCGGGTGTCCTTCTGCGGCTTCGGGTGTCCTTCTGCGGCGGGTCCGGTGTCCTCTTCGACGGGTCCGGTGTCCTCTTCGGCGGGTCCGGCGTCCTTCTGCAGCGTCCTTGCGGCCTCCCCGCTTCCTCCCCGCTCGTTTCCTGCGCCGAGTTTGAATACTGCGCCGACATATACAGAGCGCAGTACACTCGTGTATTGTCGGCAATGCTAGGCTACCCGCGCTGGCGTCCTGTACGTCCAGGACGTGAGCGCGGAAGGAGCCGAGACTGCCCGACTATACCCGAGTGTACTGCGCTCGGTATATGTCAGCGCAGTATTCAAAACTCGGCGCGAGAAAGCGGGTATCGGCGTATACCGCGCACCCACGATTTTGCCCTGATTTTCAGGGCAAAAAAGTGCGCAGTATACGCCAATAAATACGGTAATACGATTTCAAATTTTTTTAATTCCTGTTTAAATTCTATATTTTACAAATACATTTTTCCCCGTTGTTTTGTTTGCACAGCATACTGGCCTTTGTAACAAAAAACCCAAACAGTGCCTGGTTCATTTTTTGACTGCCTCTCTATATTTGACAATCCATATGTTTTTTTTTTATGAGCCGGAAAAAGGATGTGCTGCTCTACTGACTTTCTCACCTTCGTGCATGTTATAAATGGACCCGAACAGCTGGAGAGCAAAGTAATCACAGCATAGTAGCAAAATGTTCTGTAGAAGTACAGTGTATATAAAACATCTCTTTAGTGCATCACCTGCTGGCTGCAAGTGGCAAATATAAATTATTCATAAGCAATCATTTATATTTATCTCAAAGAAATAATTAGCATTGTCATGTTATTTTTGAAATGCATGTAAAGCTACTTTTTTTTTAAGTTTTATGTAGCGCCCCTTACTTTCAGTATGGGCACTACTCTAACGTTAGTGGGGAATGGGAGAGTTACCTTGCTCCCATTCACTATTTGTTCAAATTGTGGGACTTCTGTCATTCCAGAAATGTCCACTGGGTCAGTCTGTGGTCCAGGGATGCAATGTCATCCCTGGCCAGCAGTTGGCACCAGAGGGGTTCTGGCAGAGTAAGTTTCTCCAGCAGACAATCAGAGGAGTTTTTCCCTCAAGGGGCGTGCTGGAGAGGAGTATATCTGTGACAGGTGTCATGTGTTCTAAAATCTTTGCGGGGTCCCCGTTCCAGATGCGGCATCCACCTTCAGGCCTCATACACATGGACGGACTGTCCGATGAAAACGGTCTGCCGGACCGTTTTCATCGGACATGTCCGCTGCCGGATTTTGGTCCGATGGTTGTACACACCATCAAACCAAAATCCGCGTGGAAACGATACGCTGTGACGTGGCAGCACCATCGCCGCGTCATCGTGCGCGGCCCTGGAAGGTCAATGCTTCCACGCATGCGTCAAATCACTTGGACGCATGCGAGGGCTTTCGGCCGAGCGGACATGTCCTGTGAGTCTGTACAGACGACCGAACATGTCCAACGGACAGGCTTCCAGCGGACATGTTTCTTAGCATGCTAAGAAACATTTGTCCGCTGGAAACCTGTCCGATCCGCCGGAAAATTGTCCGGTCGGACGTACAGACGACCGAACATGTCCGCTGAAACTGGTCTGTGGACCAGTTTCAGCAGACATGTTCGGTCGTGTGTACGGGGCCTCAGGGTGCGCGCATCCATGGACCCTGCCGGCGTGGCCCACCTGGCCATAATTGCAGACCACTCGGAACCTCATCCGGAGGTACAATGGGACCCCAGTGACTGGCTGGGTTCCCGGTTCTATTGAGAGGATCCCAGGCTGGGTGCCGTTCGATTGGGGAATCGGTTTGAGGAGGACTCGGAGGCATGTCGTCCAACAGAGCTTGAACGAATCAATTGGGGATCCGCTGACCAGAGTATCGACAGGTATGTTTGCTGTCACCTGGTGACCGATGCAGAAATCTACTATGAGGATTCGCTCCATCTATCTATCTAGCTCAGTTATTGTAATTGGCCTGTGGCAGAGGCCCAAGCCGGGTCTGTGAGAGAGGCCTGTTCCTCCCAGAAATCCTAAGTGACGTCTCGGCTGCTAGGCCTGTAAAAAAGGGTCTGTCCGGGGGCACTTTACCCACTCAGTTGGAGTGGCGACGAGTTACAAATTGGTACTACGCAGAGCAGTACTGACTGCTCTATTTAATATCCAGGCCTGATACTGCAAGGTTCTTCCTCTCTCTGTATTCATCAACTTTGTGCTTCCCAATTAATGTTGATGTTGGCTGTGTTGGCCTGGAAAATAAAGCATTGGAAAAAACCCTTTATTCACTGTCTGGACCTTCGCTCACTGTTCGTCTCTACAATTGCACCCCTAGACAACGCCAGGGTAACTTAATAGGCCGATCCCAAATCAAACAGCCGCTCCTTCGGGTGTAGCGCTACATTTAGATTTTTTTTTTTAATTAAAACCCCTGCAAGTTCATTTTCTGTTTTGTGCACCCCATGACACCCATGACCCTCCATTCCCAGTTAACCTTGTGTGACAGCCTTGCACCCCCAGCCCCCCGTTTTACTTACCTGAGCCCTGGAAAGTCCCACGTTGCAAACGTGTTAGATTGTTGCCCGGGCTCTTCATTGGATAGATTTATAGCAGCGCAGCCATTGGCTCGCGCTGCTGTCAATCAAATCCAAAGGTGTGGGGGGCGGGGCAGAGTCCTGCAATTGACGGCTATGGACACCAAATGCAGGACTTAGGAGTGCACCCGCAAGGTAACCCCCTTGGGAGAGTGCTTCCCATAGTTATCTGAAGCGGGGAGGAGCCGAGAGAGCCGCCAAAGGACTCCAGAACTGGAGGATCAGGGCCACTCTGTGCAAAATGAACTGTACAGTGGAGGTAAGTATGATATGTTCGTTATTTAATAAAACAAATGTAACCTTTACAACCCCTTTAAGCTGGCCACCTTGAGCAACAAAGCCACCTCATTTCTTACATAGGTTATGACTTAGATGTCCAATGAACTAAATCGGAAGTATTAACAATAACAATCATGATTCGCCTCACAAAATGGCTGCCAACGGATTGTGCAATAGACAGGTTCACTTGAAGATAAATGGCCCATCTTTCTCTAGACAAGATGGCTCCAGAGTATTAGATATTAATGTATTTCTTGTGGACATGTTTGCAAGAATGACTCCCGCTATCAATAGGAAGAAGATATAAGCCATTAATACTCAGAATCTCATGGTTTATGTACACAGTCAACTGACTTTTCAGTTTGAAGAGTGCAAATGAAAACACGACGGGTAACACAGACTGGAAACACACAGATTAACAATTAACTTGCATGAAATTAGTTTTTTGTGTTAATAATAGATGTTAAAGAATGGAGAGGAATAAAGGAAATACACTTTGTGCATGGAGATACTAAGTGTAATGTCTGTCATTAACTATAATAAATGTCTGTGTGGAGACCAGAGCAAGAAAAAGGCCAATTTTTCTTAAAAGCATGCTAAAATATTAATAGATAGATGAAACTGTGTTGTTATGAGTCCTACCAGTCTACCCAATGATTGCATCACTGCAGAAACACAGCTGTAGAAACCCAATTATTCTGAAGCAGACATATCACTTCCAACTGTGCCTGACAGTAGGCTCTCAAAGCCGATTAATCCGCTGTAGAAATTGTGTGGTACGGGAAAGCCTGGGCTTACACTCCCTTCTGCCTCGGACTTTTACACTTGTTAAACAAGTTCTTCAGTAAGGAGAAAACCATAGGCAAACTATAGTGTATGTCCAATCAAACATTTTTTCATAGTATTGCAATAGTAGAGAAGGGTTAGTTTCCCGCCAGCCATACCCGCCTGAGGGACAGCAGCAGCTGCCAGAAATACCCACCCTGTGGGACAGCAGCAGCTGCCAGAAATACTCACCCTGGGGGACAGCAGCAGCCACCAGCCATACCAGCCTGGGAGACAGCAGCAGCCACCAGCCATACCCACCCTGTGGGACAGCAGCAGCTGCCAGAAACACCCACCCTGGGGGGACAGCAGCAGCCACCAGCCATACCCACCTGGGAGACAGCTGCCAGCCATACCCACCCTGGGGGACAGCAACAGCCACCCGTAAAACCCACCTGGAGAACAGCAGCTGCCGCCAGAAATACCCACCCTGGGGAACAACAGCAGCCACATGCCATACCTTCCTGGGGGACAGCAGCAGCCAGCCATGCCTGCCTGGGGAACAGAGGCATCTGCCAGCCATACCCGCCTGGGGGGACAGCAGCAGCCAAGCCATACCCGTCTGGGGGACAGCAGCAGCAGCCAAGCCATACCCGTCTGGGGGACAGCAGCAGCTGCCAGTAATACCCACCCTGGGGGACAGCAGCAGCCGCCAGCAGTACCCACCCTGGGGGACAACAGCAGCCATCAGCTATACCCGCTTGGGGGACAGGAGCGGCCAGCCATACCTGCCCAGGGGACAGCAGCAGCCAGCCATACCCACCTGGGGAGCAGCAGCAGCTGCCAGCCATAACCACCTGGGGGACAGCAGCAGCCGCCAACAATACCCACTCTGGGCGACAGAAGCAGCCACCAGCCATACTCACCTGGAGAACAGCAGCAGCCATCAGCAATAACCACCCTGGGGACAGCAGCAGCTACATGCCATACCCGTCTGGGGGACAGCAGCATCTGCCAGCCATACCCGCCTGGGGGACAGCAGCAGTCAGCGATAATTGCAGGAAACCTGGGGAAGAAGTGAAGATTGAGTTCAGTTTTTAATTAAAATCAAACAGCAATGGGCATATCTGTTCTCTACACTGGTACACCAGCTACACTGGGCTGCTTTCAAAACTTTCAAACTGATCCACAGGTGCAGTGAAGAGGACCTGCAGTTTACCTACACAGAGTCATAGACTTCTGTTATTACATGTGGGTTTGGTGTGCTTTCAGAAAGTGCATCACACCTGCAAGATATAATAGAATTCAATGGCAAAGTGCAGCTAACCCAAAGAAAGCCACAGGTACACTGCACTGCACCCGCATCAGTGTGAAAGCAACCTAAAAGGGGTTGTAAACCCTAGAGGTTTTTCAACTAAATACATTCTATGCATTAAGGTGAAAAACCTTCTGTAGTGCAATAGCCCCCCAGAGCCCGCCTTACACTTACCTAAACCAGATTGTTCCAGTGACGGGGATGAGCACACCAGCTCCAGCCGCTGTCTCAGGTCCTCAATGGATAGATTGATAGCAGCAGGAGCCATTGGCTCCCGCTGCTGTCAATCAAATCCAGTGACACGGCAGGCAGTGTTGGGAGCTGGGCTGAGTCCTGCTGTCTGTGTCAATGTACACAGCAGCAGGATTCGGGAGCGCGCGAGCACGAGTTTCCCCATGGAATGCGGCTCCCCGTGGGGGCACTCAAAAAGAGCATGCCAAACCCCAGGTGTCGGAGTCTTAAACAGACTCTGCCTGACAAACGCTCCGACATTGGGAGCTCATGTCGCATGACGTGTGAAAATGAATGTTTCCCTATGGGAGACGTCTTAACTGGTCCGTCACATGTCGGACCGACTTTGGTCCGACTTTGATCCTACTTCACTCCATTGAATATCATTGAAGTCGGATCAAAGTCGGAAAGGCATCTTGCATGCTCTGACTTTGACATGCGACTTGTGCTCTTCTGATCACCAGGACAAAGAGGGAAGAAGACGGCGGAGAAGATGCAGTATGCATTGTGGCAGCACGCCCAGTAATTCACACCTCCTTGAAGGCTCTAACACGTAGAGAGCGTCCTGCCACACAGATGTAGTTCCCAGGAGGGGGTGAGCACGTTACTGACCACCACAGTAAAGCCTCCCTTCACGGTGGTCAGTAAAATCAGACAAGCAGGAAGTGAACAGAACAGAGAAGAAATAGAGCAACTTCTGAGCAAAAATTAACTATGAGAAAGTGAAAAGAGGAATGTCTGCAGATAAAGGATGCTTATTATGAAAAAAAAAATTCCTTTACAAACCCTTTAAAGCCCATTCAAATATGACAAAATAGGGATTGCACTCTAAACCTATCTATAAAATAATCTTTGAAGACCTGTGATTCAATAATGTTTTTTGAATACAGTCACTTTCAACTGCAGTAAAGGAACCCAACTGAAGAATGTTTATGAGGCACTTTGGGGGAGATTTACTAAAACTTGTGCACTCAGATTGTGGTGCAGGTGTGGATGGTAGCCAATGACCTTCAGACATCAGTTTATTTGGCAATAAAACCTGGAAGGTATTTGGTTTCTATGCAGAGCTGCGCCAGATTTTGCACTCTCCAGTTTTAGTAAATAATCCCCTTAAATTTGAGCAATTATTGAATGTGGACATTCAGGGGTTGATAGACTGAGCTCTTTGCAAAGGGCAGTTGCCCTGCCCTCAGTGCCATGTGCAAGTGCAGTTCCTCCAGAGCGTAAATGAGGTAAGGCTTCTCTTTGAAAAGACATACCTCCCAACTTTTTGTGATGGGAATGAGGGACACCTATCAACAAAAGTATGCAGGCATAGGACACACCCCTTGCCAAGCCCCCTTAAAGGAGAAGTGTACAAAAAAAGATAAGTTAAACCCACAAGTGCTTTTTTTTTTACCACTACTATTCCTTTATATTGGCTTTTGGAATTTACAAATGCAGACATTTAGAAATCAGATGAAAGGTTTAGCACTGGAAAACACTTTTTGATAGATAAAAAGTGCATTTTATATACAACTATATAAATAAGACCAAAATGAGGGACAAATGAGGAGGATTGAGGGACATTGCTTCAAATCAGGGGCAGTCCCTCAAAATTGGGGACAGTTGGGAGCTATGCCAAAGAGTACCCAATCACGTGCAAGGAAAATAAAAACAAAACAGCATTTTTGCTTGCACATGATTGGATGATGGAAGTCAGCAGAGTTTCAGCTCATTTAGGCTGCATTCACACCTGAACGCGGCGTATTGTACCGTGATTTGCCGCGTCAAATTGCGGCGTTTTGTCCCGCGATTTGCCACGACAAATCGCGTCGTTTTTTAAGCCTAAAATACGCCGGAGGGGTGATTAACATTGTTGGCTATGCCGAACACCGAAAGCCGCCCGAAAAAAAGGGTCCGGGACTTGTTTTGAGCTTCAGGCGTACGGCGTTTCGGAGTTCGGCGTGGAGATGTGAACCATCTCTATAGCTGACAATGTTAAATCACCCCTCCAGCGTATTGCAGGCTGCAATAGTGTCGGACTTGCCTAAGGCTCCATTCACACCTTGGCGACAAAACGCCCGACGCCCGACGCTCGATACGCTGGAGGGGCGAATTTCCATTGCTGTCTATGAGATAGTTCACATCTCACGCCGAACGCCGAAACGCTGTACGCCTGCCGCCTGAAAACAAGTCCCGGACCCTTTTTTTCAGGCGGCATTGGCGTTCGGCCATAGACAGCAATGTTTAATTCTTTGTAAAAAAAAAAAAGTAAACGAAATTGCGGCAAAATACGCCGCGTACGCGGCGTTACTTGTCGCCTAGGTGTGAATGCAGCCTTACTAAGCTCTGGAGCAACTGAACTTTGCACAGTCTTTTTCCCTTTAGTAAATCAACCCCTCAAGCTTTAGGAGTTCAAACCATACCAGTCCCTCTGTCAACTGCCAGAGTTGCCAGACGACCTGCTTTATATATGGGGATACAAATAGATGTAGATCATAAAGTAACAAGTATTTTAGATTTGCTGGTCCTTTAAAATCTCTAATGTGGGATGTCTACGCTGGCTTTACACAGTCACTAACAATCACTAATTGCAGTTCTAAATCATTTGGGACCCATCTGCCTTTTCTGTTCTTTATGACTCTACCTCAGTTATCTCTTCCGATGTTGTGTCTTCTCCTTTATTCATTTCGCTTACATAAATCTGTTCCTGGTACTCCACTTCATCATGGAGAAGACATCGCGGCCCTCTCCATCTCAGCCTTGAAAATGGCTCCTCGAACAAGCAGCACATGTAGAAGGCCCTCTGAGGCATTCCTCCAGGCCCCCGTGAACGTGCCTTATGTCTGCTATTTAGGGGTAATGAAAATTGTAGCATCTCCAGCAGTGAAAGGATTCTGGGAACCAGCAAATCTGTTTCCCCAGTGACAGTTTAAACAGCCCAGGCACCATGTGTGCTAAACGGATTCAGCTGCCGCCGGTTGCAAATCCATTTTTAAACTTGATAAATGAAGTATTGCTGTTGGCACCGCACACGGGAAAAAACAGAGCTGTGCGTTTCAGACTGAGGATCATTATCCAAAGGTGAAATGTTCAGATCCAGCTTCGTGTCCTGGTGTCCATTAATGTGAAATCGTTTTCAGTTGCTCTGAATGGCAAAGGGTGGCTTACATAAGTTATACCAGGACTGGACTTTTAGGGAGGCCCGGAGTAAAGGAGAGAAAAGTCATGGACGGAGGGCCGGAATGGGTCAAGTAGGAGTTTCAGCCTAGTCTGACAGGAAATTTAAGTGGTGGGAATCATTTGATTGGTGGCTAGGACAGGAACAGGTGGAGCTACAGGGAGTAGCCAAGCTAGGGGTCCTCGGAGGTCTTCAGTCGGAGGGAAGCTACGTTGGAAAAAATGTCCACCCTCCCTCCCTTTTTCGTGTTCTGGATTTATTTTATTTTTTTGCATAAACATTTTATTGATTTTTTTTTGAAGATATAGAACAAGCAGAAGAGAAAAATGTCACATACATTGAATAGCTATGAAAATAGACAATGATAAACCAATAAGGTAAGAAAAATGAACATTGTCTTTCGTAATATGAGATTAGGGTCTTATGTCCACAAGACCCTTGTTCTGGATTTTGGTTCTGGGGTCCTCCCCTCCTTCTTTTTTTAAGGACGTTTTTATAGTTTTATTTGTCATGGCAGCAAGCGGTGTACAAGGTTCTGGTAGGTTAATCTAGGGCAAATATATACTTGGTAGGGACCTGTCTGAGGTACAGCTCCCAGTATTTGGTATCTGCGACTGGTTGTCTCCGAGTCAATGCTGTGGCGGCTGGAGGCCTAATTGAATTGGACGCAGGTACTTTCTTCTTTTATGCCTACCAGGGGTGGTGGGGTACAAGGTCATGGTATGTTAATCTGGGGCAAACATTTACTTGATAGGGACCTGTCTGAGGTACGGCTCCCAGTATTTGGTATGTTGGTATCTGCGACTGGTTGTCTCCGAGTCAGTTCTGGGGCGTCTAGAGGCCTAATTGAGTTGGACGCAGGTACTTTCTTCTTTGATGCCTACCAGGGGTGGCGGGGTACACAGTCCTGGTAGGTTAGTACGGGGCAACACATATACTTGGTAGGGACCTGTCTGAGGTACAGCTCCCAGTATTTGGTATGTTGGTATCTGCAACTGGTTGTCTCTGAGTTGGTGCTGTGGTGGCAGGAGGCATAATTAAGTTGGACGCAGGTACTTTCTTCTTTGATGCCTACCAGGACATTGAAGCTCCAGTAAAACTGGGTTTTGACATGGTATGTACCTGTTATGTACTGTATACAGTTTGTTAACCCTCCTGGCGGTGTTCCCGAGTCTGACTCGGGGTTAGATTTCTGTGCTGAGATCGATAACCCCGAGTCAGACTCGGGCTTGCCTCGCAGCATCCACAGACAGTGTTTACTTACCTTGTCCCTGGATCCAGCGATGCCATCGCGCTGTGTGAGCGAGCGGGACCTCGCTCGATTCACACAGCGTCCTCCTGTGCCGCCGATCTCCGTTCCCTGCGACGTTACGACGCACGGGAGCGGAGAACGGCGCCAAATTCAAAAACGTAAACAAACACAATACACACAGTATACTGTAATCTTATAGATTACAGTACTGTATGTAAAAAATACACACCCCCCTTGTCCCTAGTGGTCTGCCCAGTGTCCTGCATGTACTTTTATATAATAAAAACTGTTCTTTCTGCCTGCAAACTGTAGATTGTCCATAGCAACCAAAAGTGTCTTTTTATGTCAAAAATGGTTTTAGAGCAGCTAGAAAACAGCGATAATAAATTATAATCACTTGCAGAATTGTGCGATAGCGATTTGTGGGGAAATTCGTCATAAAAAAATAAAAGTAATGACAGCGACAATTCTGCAACTGAGCAAATTTCAGTGATTTTGAGTTGATTACATTATTGAATAATTTTTATTATAATTATATTATTATTTGTTATAATTATTTATTATATTATAATTTATAATTTTGTTTTTAAAAAAAATGTCATACCCGGGATGCCTACAAGACTCTTGTTTGGTCAGATTTAAGTGAGTTATTCCTAAAAATTACAGGCCTACAGTATAAAACGCCAAATTTCTTTGCAAATAATGGTACCGCTTTCAGCACCTTTTCTCTGAAAGAATCATACCGCCAGGGAGGTTAATAAAAGGCTTTTTTTTTGGCCATTTTTCTCCAGCTTGTGGTCATGTGGTTATTTATAAGGGATGAGGGGAGTTATGGTCTGAGCAGAATTGAGAAAAATCATCTTTAATACCCTAGTTAAAGTGGCTGTATAGTCTGTTTTGTAACTTTTACCTACAGGTAAGCCTATAATAAGGCCTATAATTACGGTTTAGGAGATATTCCCCTCGCAATGAGCCGCTCACTGTAGCGGCGCATGCGCACAGGGGATTCTCGGCTTAAGGCCCGGCAGACGCCGGACCTTCCCGGAAAGAAGTCTTTGCACGCATGCGCGGCAGTGACGACATCCCGGCTCCAGCCACTCACAGCGATGGAGCCACGATACCCGGACGAAACACTGAGGCAACATGTCAGCTACCTCAGCGTGGACCAGGTAAGTTACCGACGCCTCGTTCTAAGGTGCATACTAGCTCATTATGCCTTTTGTCTTACAGGTGAGTAAAATAAAAAAAATTGAGCTATACAACCGCTTTAAGGAATTTCAATGAGCTTGTTTAGGCAACCATAAACACAATCCAGGGAGACTATCATTGGGAAACACCATGCAGTAGGTCTATGGTTCACTCAGTGGTGTCCATATCTACATTTATATATCATAACTGTCCTTTTTTTGGATCCCTCAGTTTTTACTCTGATGACTCTCTGTTTGGCCTAATGTAATGATCCCTATAAACAAAATAAAAAATTCTGCACTAAAGCTTTTATCTACTGTAAAATTCTAATTACTCTAATTTGTTATTTTGGAAAGCTAAAATAAAGAAAAGTTTGTGTTAAATCAAAAAAATGTTTGCATATTAATCCTCATGGTCCGTGTTACTGAAAGTATATCAGGCCCTTTGCCTAGAAACGTCATGCTTAATTGTGTTCCTCCTTCTTATCTCACAAAGTTGAGACGTATGTACAAAATTTTCGCAACTTGTCATCACTGATCCTTTGTCCTGTAATAGTAGCAGGCAATAATATATTGTATTGTTACTATATTGCTGTCCATACAAAGACAAATCAGGTCAACTTGGTCTTCTTGATTAGTGGTGGACTGGTCTACAGCAGGTTTGGAATGCCAGGGTGATGGCAAGATCTGAACAATATAAATAATCAGTAAGGGTACCAAACATATCTTTCAAGCCCTTTACACACGGCGGTAAAAAGTCTGCCGAGAAAACCAAGAAGAAAGCCGAGAACCCGGCAGGAAAACTGCCATGGAGCTTTGTGTATGCTCCATGGGCCTCGCAGTGTTTTCCATAGGTAAGTAGCAGATCTGGCGGGAAAAAAAAACCGATGGGAATCCCGACGGGAAATTAGAGAGCAGGTTCGAGATTCCTGGCTGTTTTCCTGAATGGAAAACTGCGAGGAAGAATACACACGTCCAGTTTTCCCGGCCAAAAGCTCTCCTGGCAGTTTTCCTGCCGGGAAAACCGGTCGCGTGTACAAGGCTTCAGAGTGGGGTAAACAAGGCCACTCTTGTTTTTTTTTTTTTTGCCTGTGCAGTATTTAAGTCAATATAAAGCTTTGAAGAGAAGTGCTAGCACGAGGGATGAGTTTATGATTCCTGCCTTTGTAGAATGATGTGCTACCTTTCTCCTACCCCAGTCCACTGGCTGGCTGACCACCGTATTACATCATAGGTGTGTGCACAGGGTGTGCCCGGGCACACCCTAATCATCCTGTGCAGTGCCGATTCCCCCTGCTTCTTGGCACCCCCTGTCTCCCCCTAAAGTGCTGCCAGTTTCCCCTCTCTCCCATCCCATCAGCTGCTGCGGGGGATGGTTCAGGATGGATGAATGAATGAACACATTGAGTGATCTGTACCATTCACTCCTGTTTTCATTCTTAACTCAAGCATACTAAACCATGTTTAGTATTCTTCAGTTTGTGAATGAAAAGGAAGCCGCTTGGCAGAGAGCACTTCCCATTTGTTCACTGTCCAGTGCAGCTGAGGTTGCAGGCAAAGGGACTGGGGAAGCTCTGTTCTCAGTCCCTTTCTCTCTGTTTAGACCTTTGATATTACATCAAAGCCCCCCAATGGGCTCCTAAAAAAATATAATAAAAAATAACATTGTAAAAATTACTAAAATTATAAAAACAAAATAAAAAAATACAAATAAAAACAACTGACACCGTCCACTGCCCTACTGACACCGTCCACTGCCCTACTGACACCGTCCACTGCCCTACTGACACCAATCTCTGCCCTACTAACACAGTCCAATGCTTTGCTGATATACATGCATGTGTATTTGTGCTCTGGGGTGCACAACCTAATGCAATAGGCTGCGCACACCAATGTATTACATATTGGAAACTAGGAAGAACACACTGATCATGCACCCTGAAAAGGATACTGGGGGTAGCCAATTTATGGGAGAGTTGATCTGAGCTTTATATGTCTGGATACAGTATCAATAAAATGAAGTCTCTTTAATTGATGGCCGTGAACTTATGTTGCTAAATATCTATGTATTGGTCACAATGGGCCAGATTCACAAAGAGATACGACGGTGTATCTCTGACTTTTCCCGGTGTATACTTACCCCTGCTTCTATGAGGCGCAGCCAATGTTAAGTATAGCCGTCGTTCCCGCGTCAATTTTTTTTTTACGTCGTTTGCGTACGCCGCCGCAAGTTTGGAGGTAAGTGGTTTGTGAATTAGCCTCTCAAACTTGCGGCAGCGGATCTTAAATCACATAGATCACGCGGATCTAAAGATCCACTGATCTATGTGAATCTAGCCCAATATATTCTTGTTGTCACCACGATACCGACTCTATCGGTCAGAAAGTTTCCTTTTAAACACGCTCCCCTCCCTCTGAATGTTGGGATTTCCTGGAAAGCATTGCACTAAATGGTGATGTGAGCAGAGGTCACTCCATGGATATGTACATGAGGTCGCAGAAGAAGCAATAAAATTGGACGGTCAGTCTGTAGCCTCAATCTATACTCCTCCACATTATTGTAGAGAAGACATTAATGTGGTGATTTCCTACTTAGATCATTCAAATGTATAGAAATTTCAACAATGAACTCAGTGATGCTTGACTAATATCTCAGTCTTTGTTGACGACTACTTATAATGGAAAGACTACTAAGTTCATTCTGGATAGTTATCATGGATCTAAACTCTACACTTTTGTTTTAGAAATATAAAAAAAATATGTTCATATTCACAAGTGTAATTTAAATAAAAATATTACAATTATTTTAAAGCGGAGGTTCACCCTAAATTACAACTTTCTCTTAATGAAACCACTACCCATCGACTATACACAATCCGTTGTTTTTTTTTTTTTTAATCTGAATCTTTACCTTTCTAATGCAGCAATCAATGTGGTGTCAATCAGCCTTTCCCCGCGGGAGTGGGCGTGTATTAGCTTTTCCCCGACAAGCGATATGTCTCCTGGGAGTGAGTGATGAGAATCCCAGGAGACGATATCTCACGGGTCACGTGACTCGGCAAGCGGGTCACGTGACTCGGCAAGCAGGTCATGTGACGTGGGTGGCTACGAATTCTCCATTTTAGGTATAGAAAAGGTGGATGTCGTCACAACTGGGCGTGACCTCAGTACGACGGCCGTTGTGATGGAAACTGTGCAGTGTTGATGGCGACGCTCGCCGTCAACACTGCACATGCGCGGGATAGAGCGGTGAATGCTGGGACGTCAGCATTCACCGTATCCCGAAAGGAACTCCAGGTGGGCTTCAGAGTGCCCACAATCAAGATGGAAACGTCCATCTATGAATTATATAAAATATGTTTTGCGGGACAAAGATAATCGTGGCGGCTAAGACATTAGGACATATGAGGAGCAGATTACTACAGGTAAGATCGGCAGAACGATAAAAATAAAAAAATAATACCCCCGGAACCCCCGCTTTAAGTAATATTCTAAGGCTGACAAAATCATGATCTTTATATGTTACATGGCCTATTAGGTGCATTAAAAGTTTACCTAAACCCAAAAAGATAAATGTAATATATTGTAGTTTATCAAGCACCAGATGTGGTGGCTGTTTTTGTTTTCTTTGTTCAATATTTTTTTCCCTTTATTTTTGCCTGATGCTGCTGCAGCACCTCTTTGATGTAGCCAAGTTGCATCCACAGCCGCTATAACCAGGTCTATGAGCTCCGGTGGAGGATTAGGACCATACTGTGCCAGTCCTCGTTTGACAGCCCGATCAAAACGTTCTTCCTCGGGTGTCCTGTCTGTTACGCTGGGCCTTTCAGCTCTATCCATTTCGACAAGTTCTGCGATAATGTCCCTTTTCTTACGGTTGCTGGCCGGTCTGCCCCGGCTCTCCAGCAAGTCCTTGAAGGAAGAGATCTTTAGCCGTTCATACTGTGTCTCCATTGTCCTGTGTCCTTGTAGCTGTTCTTATGGTGATGGAATCATCCCACTGCTAGCCAACAATTGTAACGGTCAGGGGTTAACGCCGTTTACGATATTCCATTACACCAACCCAAGACAGCTTATCTGACACTCCAACAATCCAGCAGACACGGCCCATTCCATTCCCCAGAATAACGAGACACACAGCTCTGTTCTCTGGTTCCAAATGGATGAACACTTTAATGGTAAACTCAGCTGGTTATATACAGTTAGAAACCAAATCTGGACAATGACTCACTCCACCCACAACATCACACAATGGGTGCTTAACGAGTCCCCCTCAATCCACATCTTAGACAGACTTTCTGGCACAGACTCTACATGAATCAATTACTATAGCTGACATGGCAGACATCATTACTTTTAGAGTGTGTTAACTCACAACACATATTAGCATCAATAGAACTTTCACACAATACAGGGTTAGTTAGCATAGCACAATGAAATATCTTAGGAGCCAGACTTAATTAACACAATAGACAATAGAATGCAAACACAGCAAGCTTTTATCACTACAGCCAGGTAGACTTAATTAGCACCTTGACAGTCTATGTGTCCCCACATGAATGAGTGACTCTGCTATTGACCTGTTGGGGTCAGAATTAACCACCTGTAATATTTCAAGGTATCCTGCAATACATGAATTATCATTACTGTCCCATCTCATGTAATCCGAGATATCATTTCTCAGTCATCCTATGCCCCTATTGGACATAGGATGACCCTAGACCCAAGAGTCATGAGTGAAGCTGGCACAGGAGTACCCCGCATCCTTTAAAATTCTCTGGGTATCACGGGCCATTCCGTTACATGCACCTTCGTCGTTTTTTGACACTTCCTCGAGATCTGTAACTGTCTGCCGGTTTGGAGGTACGGACAGGCAAGCTGTAGGAGCCTCATGTTGCACTTGCGATCTACTGATCATGGGTGCAATGCTCTGCAGGCTCATCGAAATTTTTTATTCATTTTTTTTGCTGCAAAAATATGCACATTTATTATCTTTTTTTATCTCGTTTAAACTACATTTCCTGACAGGTAGGTAGCTTTACATCAGTGGTAAGTGTTATTAGCAGCTCTTTGAGCTACTTTAGGTGTAACAGTCCTTTAAATCCAATCCACTTAAAAATCCAGACACAGAATTAAAGAAAGAAGTAAACGCTTCCCTTGTTATGTATTGTTTTAAGTAGAGCTGTCAGGTTTCCATTTACCTTTCATCTTCTAAAAAGTCTTATCATCTAGCAAAGATGCGACTTGCACAGCGAAGAGTGGAGACCATTAGTGGAAATAAATCCCTGACACCAAGAACTCGCAATCCAAATATTATGCGCTAGTGTAGCGTGTACACCAGATGTGACACTTCATATGTTATGTGCGTCTCTGGAGGTGCTGCCAGTATTGCTAATACGAAAAAAAAAAAAAAAACTGAAGACAAATTAGGGCGAGAGAGTCTAATATTTAGACATTTCATGAACATATGTATTTCAGCTCCTTATTAACACACCAAGTTATCACTTCATATCACCGGCTGACAACACGCGGAGCCGGGCTGATTCAGAGTGTTACTGTCTAGCGGAGACACATTTTATAAATGACTCTTAAGTGGCAGATCTTAGATCTCCGCAAGTCTGTGGCTGTCACTTTGTCTTCCTGTCTTTACAAGCAGTAAAAATTAGATTTCCTGATCAGTCTTCTATCTTGAGCACTCTGAAGTTAAGGGGAAGAATGGCTAATTATATAATTATGGATATGCGTGTGCGTGTTGCGTTATATGTCATACCCCGCCTCACCTGCTTTATATACATTTGACTCCAAGCAGATATTGCAATTACATTTAAAATGATGTAACCTAATAATAATTAACCTAGCATGTATTTTGTGCAAATAGATGACCTATTTACAACTTCTCTAGGGTTGTAGATATATATTTACATTTTTTTGGTGAAGTTGTCTTCTTAACCACTACCCGCCCGGCCCATAGTCATATGACGGCCGCAGGAACCTTTCATCCCTCCGGGCGGCCGTCATATGACGTAGTGTGGAGCGCGCGCGCACTCGCCGCATCACTGGGGACTTTTTGTTTACAGCGCAAAAAATAAAAACCACCAAAAGAAAGGATTATAATTGTGTTTGAGTACAGCGTCGAACGACCGCGGAAATGTCAGTTAAAGCGACGCAGTATCAAATTGTAAAAAGTGCTGTAGTCAAGAAGGGGGTAAAATCTTCCAGGGCTGAAGTGGTTAAATCACATTGCTAATTGCCCTTTGAACTTCTTTGTAGCCTAAGGGGCAGATCCTCAAAGAAATTACGCCGGCGTATCTGTTGATACGCCGTGCAATTTCAAATTTTGCACGTCGTATCTTTGTTTTGGTATCCACCAAACAAGATACGACGGCATCTGTGTTAGATCCGACAGGCGCACGCCTTAGTACGCCGTCGAATCTAAGATGCAATTTTCCGGCGGCCGATGGGTGGCGTTCACGTCGTAATCCGTGTCGAGTATGTAAATTAGCTTTTTCCGACGATCCACGAACGTACGAGCGGCCGTCGCATTCTTTTACGTTGTTTCCGTTCGGCTTTTTCCGGCGTATAGTTAAAGCTGCTTTCTGGTGGCGTACTCAATGTAAAGTATGGCCGTCGTTCAAGCGTATAATTTTGAAAATTTTACGTCGTTTGCGTAAGTCGTCCGTGAATGGGGCTGGACACCATTTACGTTCACAACGAAAACAATGACGTCCTTGCAACGTCATTTGGAGCAATGCACCCTGGGAGTTTTGACGGACCGGACTTGCGCAGTTCGTTCGGCGCGGGGACGCGCTTCATTTGAATGAAACACGCCCCCTACTCACCGCATTTGAATTCCGCGCCCTTACGCCGCGAGAAATACACTACGCCGCCGTAACTTACAGCGCAAATTCTTTCTGGATTCAAACCAAAGTCAGGTATGGCACGGCGGCGTAGCGTATCTCTGATACTCTGCGCGGGTGCAGATCTCTGTGGATTTGCCCCTAAATATTGAATTTTGCACTCAAAACTGTAATTTTTATTATTTGAAAATGCCAGTAAAAGCTTGGCTGTGCCAGTAGATTTTAGGTGTCGTGTCAGTAAATTTCAATCTGGTAGGTTGGCAACACCGGAAGGCATGCTTATTTGTTCTTTAATAAACTTTGCTTGCGTGCACGCAGAATAATAGGTGTGATGCTTTGTGGAACAGTGTCAGCGTACATTTCGTAATTTTCCATAACTATTACTTATTAAGAACAATTTTGGTATTGTGGTAATGTGACACTTTATTTCCAGATTGCAGCATTTATATTATTACAAATAAAGAACAGCTGGTAAAAGTCATTTTGTGTGTGTTTCAGTAATGTGCTACTTTTTACTGACCCACATACAAGCCAATTGGACAAATACCGTATTTATCGCGGTATAACGCGCTCCCGCGTATACCGCGCACCCCTAAAGTGGCCCCCTAACCTGTGGAAAAAACGTTTTTTTGTACTAACAGTTTTGGTGTCTTGCGCGGCGGCCTCGTCGGGTCCGGCGTCCTTCTGCTGCTTTGGGTGTTCTCTTCGACGGGTCCGGCGTCCGTCTTCGGCAGGTCGGGTATCCTTTTCTGCGGGTCTGGTGTCCTCTTCGGCGGGTCGGGTGTCCTCTTCGGCGGGTCCGGCGTCCTTCTGCGGCGTCCTCACGTCCTCCCCGCTCGTTTCCCGCCACGAGTTTGAATACTGCGTCGGCATATACCGAGCGCAGTACACTCGGGTATCTTCGGGCAGGCTCGGCAACTGTCGCGCTGACGTCCTGTACGCTCAGGACGTCAGTGCGAGAGGCGCCGAGACTGCCCGAAGATACCCGAGTGTACTGCGCTCGGTATATGCCGGCGCAGTATTCAAACTCGTGGCGGGAAAGCGGGTATCGGCGTATATCGCGCACCCACGATTTTGCCCTGATTTTCAGGGCAAAATAGTGCGCGGTATACGCCGATAAATACAGTAAGTTGTTTTAGATGGTTGGCCTATTAATGGGAGACCAACTATTCAATACCTACTCAATACTTGAACATGAAAACAGATCTAAAATAAAAACATTTTTAAATCATACTTACCTAGGTGGATGCATCATCTGTCCCCCACTGGCTCTAAGGCTGAGAACCGAACGATCAAACACTTATTTTTTTGTTGTTTGTTTTTGTTTTGCTCCCGCTCACCAGAGGAGCTTCCACCAAAATCCCTGTGTACGTTTCTTGTGAGCTATGGGCAGTGCCGATCCTGACCTCCCTGGGGCCCTAAGCAAAGCAGGGGTGGGGGGGGGGGGGTGCTGCCGACAGTGGCATATCACATAGTTGAGAAGTGGGGGGAGGGGGTGTTACAATAAAGTGAGAAGCAGGGGTGCTGACTTCTTGCCTCTTCTCCCATGCAGCCAGCGAGTTGAGAAGCGGGGTGAGGGACCAAAAAATGACTTCTCACCAGGCGGGGTCTCTAGTAATTTGGGGGGCCCTCCGCAACTTTGCAGGACCCTAAGCGGCTTGCATAGTGAGCCTATAGGACGGATCGGCCCTGGCTATGGGTAGAAACTAAAAACAGGGATAAGCCAATCTCTGACCACATTCTCCCCACCAACACAAGCACACCCACCCCAAACTACTGATTTCTAGGGAACAATGTTTGTGAGGCACAGAGGGTCAAATCTAAACACCACATCCCATGAAAATATTAAAGAAGGAAATGGGAAGGGTAACAAACCCTGGGATTTTAGAGGTGTCAAAATCTACATCAATAAGTCAAATAGATATGATAAAAAACAAAATGTATTGTTTAACATATATGAATTGTTAAAAAGATTGAACAGAACATGATATAATCGCAAAGGACATGGAAGGCTCACAAGGAAACCTGTAGCAAGGATGCCCAACATGTTTCGCTCTGATAGAGCTTCATCAGGAGCTAATACAGGTCATACTAGAAAATATAAAAAACAATCCATAAGGAATAAAGCATTGAAACAATAAATCGCTACATATTCATTGGGATAATTAGATTTTTTTCAGAGAAAATGATGATGATAACAATATTGGATACAGATACAAAACAGATGTAAATACACCAAATATTTGATATTGAGAAACCAACTCACCAATCTGGGCCATGTTCAATCCACACATATTGAATACGAAAAAATTATTATCATTTAAAATAATCATGCAAATGTATTTTCTATGAAAATAATCTATTTATCCCAATGAATATGTAGCGATTTATCGTTTCAATGCTTTATTCCTTATGGATTTTTTTTTTTCTAGTATGACCTGTATTAGCTCCTGATGAAGCTCGATCAGAGCGAAACATGTTGGGCATCCTTGATACAGGTTTCCTTGTGAGCTCTTTTTGTTGAGCCTTCCATGTCCTTTGCGATTATATCATGTTCTGTTCAATCTTTTAAAAAATGTATATATGTTAAACAATACATTTTGTTTTTTATCATATCTATTTGACTTATTGATGTAGATTTTGACACCTCTAAAATCCCAGGGTTTGTTACCCTTCCCATTTCCTTCATTATTACTGATTTCTAGGATTAAATAAATGGTTGTTTGACTCACTAGATGCTGAGTTTTCTATTTTCTGGACTGCAGAGAGAGAAACCTTGCTGCCACGTCAGAATCAGCTGTCCAGTTGCGAGTTCCTTTCAGGCTCCAAAGGATTGCAGTAGTGTGGTAACATCATGATGAGGGGGAGGCAGCAAGACTGAGCAGCCGATGTCCCAGAGTTAAACACCGGATCAACAGTCCCCACTACCGAAAGAGAAGCCAGCGAGGGACATGGATGGTGAACTGGGTATGGGTATAAAATGGGACTACATGGTCCCTTAAGAGTTCCCTTCACTGGATCTAAGGGGCCAAGCCCAACCCCTGAAAAACAACCCCACACCACAATCCCCCCTCCACCAAATTATTTGGACCAGTGTACAAAGCAAGGTCCATAAAGACATGGAAGAGCGAGTTTGGGGTGGAGGAACTTGACTGGCCTGCACAGTCCTGACCTCAACCCGAAAGAACAACTTTGGGATGAATTAGAGCGGAGACTGCGAGCCAGGTCAAGGTCTTGTTGTCCACATCAGTGCCTGACCTCACAGATGCACTTCTGGAAGAATGGTCAAACATTCCCACAGACACACTCCTAAACCTTGTGGACAACCTTCCCAGAAGAGTTGAAGATGTTATAGCTGCAAAGGGTGGGCCAACTCAAAATTGAAACCAATGGACTAAGACTGGGATGCCATTAAAGTTCATGTGCGTGTAAAGGCAGGTGTCCCAATACTTTGGTAATATAATGTACGTTGGTGTGGCACTCCCATAATATAGTACAGTGGAACCTCGGATTGCGAGTGATGCGGTTAACGAGCATTTCGCAATACGAGCACTGTATTTTTTTAAATCCTAACTGGGTTTGCGAGTGTTGTCTCGCAAAACAAGCAGGATTCAAGCCAAAACGGTGTGCAATACCACGTTTGGCCTGAGGTGGAGGGGGCGTTGAAGCCGATCAGAGCCGAATGGCACCGATCGGAGCCGATCAACGCTGTTTGGAAATGCTCGGAAAATCTTGAAAGTACTCCGTTCGCAAACGTTTCCAAGGTTTTCCAAGTTCAGCCGAGCTTACCTTGGGACTTTCCGAGTGATTCAGAGGCTCTCTGGTGCCCCCCACCTCTGGCCGCATGTGGTATTGCGTGTCATTAAACTCAATGCGCATACAAATTATTTTAGTTTCCATTGACTTCAATGGAGAAACTCGCTTTGATATGCGAGTACTTTGGATTACGAGCATTCTCCTGGAACGGATTATGCTTGTGATCCAAGGTTCCATTGTATATTTGCTGGAGATGGGTTTCAAGGACACTTTCCCCAGCCTTATGCCTGCCAGTTGTCAGCTTGGGTACCTAGTAGTCTATCATAGGGGGAAGTCAACGTCTCTTCTGTAACCAGAGTTATTGGGTTTACATAAGGTGAACTGTACACACTAGAGCAGGGGTCTCCAAGCTTTTCAAACAAAGGGCCAGTTTATTGTCTTTCAGACTTTAGGAGGGCCAGATTGTGGCCAGCAGGGGCAATAGATGTCAATGACCCAGCATCAGTGAAAATAAATATGGCCCCAGGGCTGGTGGTCAATAACGTGTTTCCCCGATAATAAGACCGGGTCTTATATAAATTTTGGCTACAAAAATCACACTAGGGCTTATTTTCAGGGGATGTCTTATTTATTTACGGTATGTACAATAATCTACATTTATTCAAATACAGTCATGTCATCATGACGATCATAGAGTGGTTGTAACCCCAAAAAGAAAAAAATATATTCTGATCCTTTAAAACATGATAGCCAGCACAGTGACCCGCCGTAGCTCTTCTTCTCCACTCTGAGCATTGCAGAGGAAGGGACCGCTGACGTTGGAGAGGAGAAGATCTCTAGCCGGTCATGTGAGCGCCCAGCGGCACTGTAAGTAAGGTATATTGCAAAACAAAGTTACAAAAAGGAGACACACTGCACATTATATAATCTTCTTACAAAACGGATTACGACGACTTTAACTAGGGTTTATTTTAGGGGTAGGGCTTATATTGCAGCCATCCCCAAAAATAACGCTAGGTCTTATTTTCGGGGTAGGGCTTATTTTCGGGGAAACAGTGTAGGGAATGGAGTAGTATCCCATCATTGGTATCGGTGGAAGATATAGTGCCCCATTGTTGGTGTCAGTTGGAGAAATATTTCCTCATATCAGTGGGAGGAATAGTGCCCCAAGGGCTGGATAAAGGCTAGCAGAGGGCCGCATCTGGCCCTCGGGCCGCAGTTTGGTGACCCCTGCACTAGAGTGCAAGAAAACCCCTAAATAGGCAAAGCATGGGTTTGATTACGATATACTTCAGCATAACCATGGGAGGATGATTGGATCATTCTGTTGTGAGAGCGATATGTAAATTATGACGCCCCCATTTACCCTTTCTATCCACTTTCCAGGACCTACCAACTCATGCTACAATTTCTTTTTTTAGAACCTGGTGGAGAAGTTGATCGGACTCGATGAGTTGGAATGGATGGGTGAAACCTGTGAAAAGAATTGGTAAATGGAAGAGGACAACAAAGCACTCCCAGAATCCTGCTGTTGCACTTTAATTTTGTTCTTTGTGGAAAGTGCAGGTAAGGAAGAAGATGACTTGACTGCCCTATATTAGGACAAGGTTCTACATTGTACTTCAATACAAGTTCTGAGAAATATAACTGTAGCCGGGGATGATGATGCAACCCTGAGACATGCTTCCTATGAGAGCGAAAATAAATGTGCTGTGGAAATGTGGCTGATACTGAATGTTGAGTGGGTGTGACACGATTTTACGGCCAACCTATGTTACTCATCTCTAGCTGTTGATTCATAGGCACAGTCCTTGCTTGATCTCTGTCAAAATATCTCAAGAAAAAAATATAAAAAATACATATGTCATCATCAACAGACAGCGGTGGGTGAAGACCAGGTGAGACCTATGGTTAATTTACTAAAGGTAAATTCGCTTTGCAAGGGGATTTTTCCCTTAGTGAATGTGGTGAAATTTCACTTTGCAAAGAATAACCAATTACGTGCAAGGAAAACGAAATAAAGAAAAAACAGCATTTTTGCTTGCACGTGATTGGATGATGGAAGATTCATCGGAGATTCACCTCATTTATTTACTAAGCTTTGGGGAAAATTTCCTTGTAAAGTGCAACTTCACTTGCAAACTGAACACTCTATCTGCCTAGTAAATCAACCCTTGAGTGTCCAGAATGGGGCTGTGCTTAGGGTGCCCACGTGTCCCGGATTGCCCGGGACTGTCCCGCAATTGACATGTCTGTCCCGGGCACCTTCATTCCAGGACAATACGGTGTCCCGGAATGAAATAGATGACACAACCACCCCCTACTAACAAGTAACTACATTTCTGAAACTGGTTGCTAGGGCCGGCGCTGCCTGGCATCTTGCAACCAGTGACAATTTACTCTCAGACAGTGAGGCTGGGAGTGAGGCCTGTGCCTAGTGCAACGCTGCTGTCCCCACCCACCTCGGCACCTCCTCCTTCTCCGGCACCAGGTGGCAAGCAGCAGGGACTGGTGGGATCTTCACTCTCCAGATAGTGACGCCACTCCTTTCCTTCAATGCAAACTATGCCTGCCAATCAGTGATGCCCATTGCGGGCACTGATTGACAACCATTATTTCTGTCATTGTCATCCCTGGTGGTCTAGGGTGGCATACCTGTGTTTTGCATCCCTGGTGGTCCAGTGGCATCCCTGGTGGTCCAGTGTGGGCATCCTCGGTGGGGCTGTGCTGATAATCAATCAGCACAAACCCCCCTGTCAGAGAAGCAGCCGATGGGCTCTCCTCTACTTGCGTCTGACAGATTAGCGGGTAGATTACCGGCTTTTCATGTTTACATCGTGATCAGCCGTGATTGGACATGGCTGATCACGTGGTAAAGAGTCTCCGTCAGAGACTCTTTACCCAGATCAGTGTTGCGGGGAGTCAGACTGACACCCTGCAACAACGATCGCCGCGATGCGCGCCCCCGGGGGCGCGCAGCGGCTCAATATCCTAAGGATGTCATATGACGTCCAGTCTGGATATTGAAACCACTTTGCCGACGTCTTTTTGCATAAGGCGGGCGGCAAGTGGTTAATGTCAGATCTTTCAGATGCGCGTTTGTTATCGTTTGTTAAAACGAATGCAAAAATCCCAGAAATTCAAACGAAAATGTATTCTGACGAAAACGAATGCACATGTCTACCAATATCTGTGTGCACCAGTTTTAGTAAATCTTCCCCTAGGTGTCCACATGTTATACCTGCCATCAGTTTTAAGCTGCAGATGATGAAGTGACAGGGGTCCCTTTAACAAGTCACAATTTAAAATACATCAAAAGACAATTTTTTTTAAGAATATGTAACTGCATTCATTTGTGTTTAATATCTGCTTGCAGTTTTAATCAGTATTTTTGCTGGCAAGACTTTTATTTTTGGTGTTGCTGCCTAGAAAGCGGTTTTTGTACAAGTAAAACTATCAAGTCTGTTAAAGAAATCTTAACAATAACTACATATGTCAGTTCAGGAGGCTGGCAGAATAGAAGATATGTGAGATGATCTTGAGTAGCAGGCGAAGTGAGAAACTCGGAGGCATTAGGATAGATGATGAAAGAAACAGAATTCTCACAATTCAACTGTTCTATATTTGTATACAATTGAGAATTATTACAGGATTATTTGCCCTACATAGAGTTGGCTTTCCCTGAGGGATGCAGTGCTGAGAATGCATAGAGCAGGGCCCAGGGGGTCAGTTTATTGTCCTTTAGACTTTAGAGGGGCCGGACTATGGCCAGCTGGAGTGGAAATGTTCTTAGCATCAGTGGGAGTAAACATCATCACGTTTGGTATTAGGTGGAGAACTAGTGCCCCATCGTTGGTATCACTGGGAGGAATATTGCCACATCGTTGGTATCATTGGGAGAAATAGTGCCCCATCATTGGTATTACTGGGAGGAATAGTGCCCCGTCGTTGGTATTACTGGGAGGAATAGTGCCCCATCGTTGGAATCACTGGGAGGAATAGTGTCCCATTGTTGGCAACAGTGCGAGAAATGGTGCCTCATTGTTGATGCCAGTTGGCAGATTAGTGTCTTGTATCAGTGTCTTGTGGGAGGAATTGTGCCCGATTGTTGGTATCACTGGGAGGAATAGTGCCCCATCGATGGGGCACTATTTTCTTTTCTCTTTTTTCAGTGTTTTTCCGTATATTCCCTATTTTTTGTAAAATGTTTTTGTGTTTTGTTTTTGATTATCTTTTCGATGATATCATTGATTCATTAGAGTTTTGTTCTGTTGGTGCAGTTTCGGCCAGGGCTGGACTGGGACAAAAATTTGGCCCTGGACTTCATCCAGACTGGCCCACTTTGACAGGTCTCTTCCATGGCGGCCGGACAACTCCCGCGGCCACCCAAGCCCCCCCCCAGGCCACCCAAACCCCCTCTCCCCCTTCACTTGCCACTAGCCATTCTACTTTATTAGATACTGGTACTCTTATAGGCAGTACCAGTGGGGAAGCTAGACATTATTTTACCCGGGGCAAAGAATCAGTTTGGTGCCCCCCCAGGCCATAGCTGTTGAGTCAGCTATCTGTCCCCTCCCCCATGCTTCTCTGTTCCCCCCAGGTAAGCGCTGCGGGAAGGGAGAGACAGAGGAGTGGAGGGGGGCAGCGGTCCGCTGTCACTGAAGCCGGCCCACTGAGCCATCGGCCCACGGGGAAACTCCCTGTAGTCCCAATGGCCAGTCCATCCCTGGTTTGGGCACTTCTCACCAAGATAAAAGCCAGAAATCTGCATTTCTTGTCCAAGTAGGAGTACATGATTGTATTGTTTTCATACGTACTGTATTATATTTCATTACATACATTATATAAACCATTTTGGATCCATTGATCCCTAATTTAGCGATTAGGGGTTTCATTGGTTAAATTTTATTGCATATCAGGGTGTTTTTGAACCCATGTCATTCTTTTCTCAAAATATTTTTTATTGTATTTTCAAAAGAAAACAAGAAAAAAGTATTATGACTCAATATAACATAATATAGAACCAAAATTAACATAAAGGGGTAATAAAGGGAAGGAAGGGAAAGGAAGGTGAGATGGAAGATATCTTTTAGATCCATGTCATTCTGCCTGTGCCGTGAAGCTGACTGTTTCTCCCCTTGTTTTCAATAGGCTTATACGGGCACCATGGGAACACCGCCATATGGCTATTTAATCATTTGGCCGGTTGATGGTGAACCCTAATTGAATTTGGCTTACTCCAACCTGTCAGCCATCCAGATTTGTTTGTCTTTTTCTGCCCACAATGTATATTTTCTATTGTGTGGTAGCATTTTTTCCATTCAGTATATTAGGGTTTTTCCCTGAGTTAAGATGGCGTCAGACGCTTCGGCGCTATTGGAGTCATCCCCGCTAGCCTAGTGCGCATGCGCGGCATCCTCCCCGCTCCCATTGGCTGATGTTTCAGCCGATGGGCGGGGTCTGCATCCATTCTCGTTGTGTCCACCTCCCGGCGGTGACATCAGACGCCGCCGGGATGGTATTTAAGAGCGCGCGGACGCCGCGATCTCTGGTAATGTCCGGGACAGCCGGGAGTAAGTATGGGGTTTATGCCTCTCCTCTTTGCATGCACCAGCGCTATTTATCCCATATAAGTAATCCTTGTTTCACTCATTTTTTGATTTTATTCTTTATTCTCTTAAAGGGTCACTAAAGGAAAAAAAAATTTGACTAAAATTAATGTCTGCAAGGTAGACAGTCAGAATAGTGTAATGATTATGTTAAAAAACAAGTAACTACCTATTCAATTCCTTCATCTATATCACCTCCGACGTTCTAGTTTCTGTTCTCTCATTCACTTCCTGGTTTGCGGCGCTCGTTCATGTAAGAACTACATTTCCCAGTATGCATTGCGGAACGCCCAGTAATTCACACCTCCTTGAAGTCTCTAACATGTAGAGAGCGTCCTGCGCACAGATGTAGTTCCCAGGAGGGGGTGAACACGTTACTGACCACCGCAGTAAACCCTCCCTTCATGGTGGTCAGTAAAATCAGGCAACAGGAAGTGAACAGAGAAGAAATAGAGCAACTTCTGAGCAAAAACTAACAATGAGGAAGTGAAAAGAGGAATGTCTGCAGGTAAAGGATGCTTATTATGAAAAAAATAATTTTTCCTTTACAACCCCTTTAAGTGCCTATGGCTGGCCATTGTTATATGAATGTTTGGCCATGGTTCTGGCATTTCTTTGTTAGCTGATATTTATTATTTTTTCTTTTGATTTCCTTGACAGTATACTGGCTCAAGGTATAAATTGTTGGCATCAGTGATTCTGGGACTTTTCTCCTAATAACCCTTGATGCCATTTACTCCATCTGCAACCATTTTTGATTGGTTTCAAGGAATATTGGATTGATTCTACCCTATACAAATTCAAGAACCAGGTATATGTCCTTTACTAAATCTTAATACCCTTAGCCAAGCATAAGTGGTAAATCTAATTACTTCATTATTTTCTTTGTTTGAATTTTGTTTAGATTTTGTTCTTTCGTACTGTAATCCTATGATTGAATATCAAGGGGGGTGCAATACATGGCTTCAAAGGCTGGCTACGGATACATGCGATTTACCTCTTATTAGTTATCTTCATTTTGGATTATCATTGTATGGACTTGAACTGGCTTATTGTGGAGAGTTTGGCCCAATATTTGCGTCTAATTTTATCTCAAAACTCATAAATGTATTTATTTTGTGATTGTTGATCTTGTCTGTAGATATTCCTATTTTTTTGTCTACTGTATTTTTAATACTATCATATGTATTTACTTAATTGTGATAATTCACTAATTTGTTATTCCATCCTTTGCACATTTTCTTTGTGATTTCCAGCATTACCTGTACAGCTCCTGAAGAAGCTCGCTGAGAGCGAAACATATTGAGCAACTTTGTCGCAGGTCCCTAGCTCTTGCTTGAGCATGATATATATTTTTCTGGATGGTTATCTATGTTTAAAATGTATTGTTCTATTTTGTAAAAATATATATTTTTTTTATATTTTTTTACTATGAATGTAGTGCTGTTTCACTGACACCGTTTAAAGTCCCAGGGTTTGTTACCCGTTTCCCAGTTTCTTATTATTATATCTTTACATGGGATGTGGTGTCTTGATTTGAGCATCTGTGTCACACAAACTGTTTTTGCATATTTTCGATATGGCTCAATTGTTTATGATCACTTATACCTATATCGATCACAAATGTGACATGGCCATAATTAGAACAATTTGTATATTTTATAAACACAGTGGATCCCCTTTAACCACTTAAGGACCGGATCAATATGCTGCTAAATGACCCAAGGGGTTTTTACAATTCGGCACTGCGTCGCTTTAACAGACAATTGCGCGGTCGTGCGACGTGGCTCCCAAACAAAATTGGCGTCCTTTTTTCCCCACAAATAGAGTTTTCTTTTGGTGGTATTTGATCACCTCTGCGGTTTTTATTTTTTGCGCTATAAACAAAAATAGAGCGACAATTTTGAAAAAAAATCAATATTTTTTACTTTTTGCTATAATAAATATCCCCCAAAAACATATATACATTTTTTTTCCTCAGTTTAGGCCGATACGTATTCTTCTACCTATTTTTGGTAAAAAAAAATCACAATAAGCGTTTATCGATTGGTTTGCGCAAAGTTTATAGCGTTTACAAAATAGGGGATAGTTTTATTATTTTTTTTTTTTTTTACTACTTATGGCGGCGATCAGCGTTTTTTTTCGTGACTGCGACATTATGGCGGACACTTCGGACAATTTTGACACATTTTTGGGACCATTGTCATTTTCACAGCAAAAAATGCATTTAAATTGCATTGTTTATTGTGAAAATGACAGTTGCAGTTTGGGAGTTAACCACAGGGGGCGCTGTAGGAGTTAGGGTTCACCTAGTGTGTGTTTACAACTGTAGGGGGGTTTGGCTGTAGGTCTGACGTCATCGATCGAGTCTCCCTATAAAAGGGATCACTCGATCGATGCAGCCGCCACAGTGAAGCATGGGGAAGCCGTGTTTACATATGGCTCTCCCCGTTCTTCAGCTCCGGGGAGCGATCGCGATGGAGCGGCTATAAACGAATAGCCGCGCCGCCGTCCCAGATCGCTCCCCATGGGTATCCGACCGCCGCATGTAGCGGGGGGGTCCCGATCGGACCCCCGACCCACGTCTAGGCAGGGACGTACAGGTACGCCAATGTGCCTGTACGTGCCATTCTGCCGACGTATATCTATATGCGGCGGTCGGGAAGTGGTTAATCTAATTTATTTGAATTAGCCTGTTTTTCAGATTAGTGGCCCTTTAAAGTTTGAAACTTATTTTGTTTTTACATTTGAAATTCACAATTGGAAACAAAAAATCCCAAGCAGACACATTTTTAAAGCCAGTTTCCAGAGCCGATGCAAGCAGCACGGAAATATATAAATTAAACACATTATTTTCAAGTTAATAATGAAACTTCTATTTCTAAGCCAGGATTCATGAGGTTAATAAAGTGTTTCGGAAACATCCCGCGGTGCTGCATTTGAGAAACAGCGCAGGAAAAAAAAATAAAAAATAAGCGCCGGGAGAGATGTCAAGACACTCAAAATAATAAAGATGCCAATTTCAGACGCGGTATATTAAACTTGTTTGAGGGCTGTAGATGCAAAGAGAGATGTACATTCGTCTTTGTCAAATTCGCTTTTCAAGGCCTGGCAGAAAATGAGTTAATACTCATATTTCCACATCAAATTAGATAAGAGCACTACAAATAGATGATAAAGTAGCCAGGAGATTATGTTGAAGATCGCCCAGAGTTTCACGGAAACCCATTCAGAATATCAAAGAGATAAGGACAGACGGCTAGCGATGGAGTCTGCTGCAGGAGTTGTTCACTAACAATTAGACTGAGTGAGTCTATGGAGAATCTCTCAGTGCATCAGGCACCAGAAAGAGACTGTTATCTGGATGTGACAGACATTAGGATGTCTAGAGACAGACATGGGGTATCAGCTGTGATAGAAATGTAATACAAGGGATAGTGGACACCAGAGGGGAGGTGAGTTTAACTGCTCAAATGAAGGTCATGAATGATAATAGAAATGAAATAATATCCATTATCCAATGATAAGTTATAGCCATTGTGATATCGGTGACCATTCATGGGCCGAGGGTAGCAAGCAATGTGACAAGTTCAAGCAGGGCTGGACTGGGACAAAAATTTGGCCCTGGACTTCATCCAGACTGGCCCACTTTGACAGGTCTCTCCCATGGCGGCCGGACAACTCCCACCCCCCCCTGGCCACCCAAGCTCCCCTCTCCCCCTTCACTAGCCACTAGCCATTCTACTTTATTAGAGTAGAATGGCTGGTACTGGTACTCTTATAGGCAGTACCAGTGGGGAAGCTAGACATTATTTAACCCGGGGCAAAGAATCAGTTTGGTGCCCCCCCCTTATGGGACAAGATTGGGCAGAAGTGAGAAACTCCCAGGCCATAGCTGTTGAGTCAGCTGTCTGTCCCCTCCCCCATGCTCCTCTGTCGTCCCCCCTGCACCTCTGGTCCTCCCCCTGCTTCTTTGTCCCTCCAGGTGAGCGCTGCAGGAAGGGAGA
This sequence comes from Rana temporaria, assembly GCF_905171775.1. Classification (NCBI taxonomy): domain Eukaryota; kingdom Metazoa; phylum Chordata; class Amphibia; order Anura; family Ranidae; genus Rana; species Rana temporaria. The sequence continues at coordinate 134,357,718 of NC_053499.1, read as the reverse complement.
GGAGGTGAGCGCTGCGGGAAGGGAGAGACAGAGGAGCGGAGGGGGCGGCGGACCGATGTCACTGAAGCCGGCCCACTGAGCCATCGGCCCACCGGAAAACTCCCTGTAGTCCCAATGGTCAGTCCATCCCTGAGTTCAAGCATTGCTTACTATATTTAGACCAATAGAAAGTGGCAGAAACCTAAACTAGCCAAATATGGCTTGAGTTTTGTTTGATCTCTGCAGATTTGGCTGAAAGTTGATCCATAGGTGGCCCTGTCCTTGTTATTTTCAAATTTGACTGAGCCGGGTGGAAAATTGCCAGCCAAACAATGACTGCATCCTACCAGATGCAGTTAATGTTCGGGGTTCTGCTGTCTGAATAGGGACTTTTCCAATCCAAGCACCTACATTATCTGGCCCTGATGTCAGGCACTGATTTGAATGAGAAGGCCTGGCTCGCAGTCTCCACCCTAATTCATTCCAAAGATGTTCTATCGGGCTGAGGTCAAGTTCCTCCACCCCCAAACTCGCTCATCCATGTCTTTATGGACCTTGCTTTGTACACTGGTCCAAATCATTGGGTGGAAGGGGGATTATGGTGTGGGGTTATTTTTCAAGGGTTTAGTTCCAGTGAAGGGAACGCTTACTATTGTGATCTGTGATTGGCCCACAGCAATCACATGGTACAGGTAGCCAGGTACCATGTGATTGCTGTGGGCCAATCACAGATCACAATATTAACCTCCCTGGCGGTATGATTATGTCTGGAATTTTGTACCAAAAGCGGTACAATTTTTTGCATGGAAATTTGGTGATATGTATTGTAGGCCTGCAATTCTTAGGAATAACTCACTTAAATCTGTTCAAACTCTTGTCTAGTAGACATCCCGGGTATGATAAAGTTTAAAACACAAAATCATAATATAATAAATAACTATAAATAATTATAACAAATAATAATGTAATTATAATAAAAATTATTCAATAATGTAATCAAATCAAAAACACTGAAATTTTCACAGTTGCAGAATTGTCGCTGACATTATTTTTATTGTTTGATGATGAATTTCCCCACAAATCACTATCGCTCAATTCTGCAAGTGATTCTAATTTACTATTGCTGTTTTCTAGGTGGTCTAAATGCACTTTTGATGTAAAGGGACACTTTTTGGTTGCTATGGACAATCTCCAGGCAGAAAGAACAGTTTTTATTATATAAAACTGCATGCAGAACACTGGGCAGACCACTAGGTACAAAGGGGAGTGTGTATTTGTTTCATACAGTACTGTACTCTGTAAGATTACAGTATACTGTATGTGTATTGTGTGTTTCCCTTTTTGAATTTGGCGCCGAACTCCGTCCCCGTGCATCGTAACGTCGCAGGGAACGGAGCTCGGCACTGTGAATCGAGCGAGGAGACACAGTGGAGGAACCCGCACACACAGCGGGGACACATTGCAGGAGCCAGGGACAAGGTAAGTAACTTCCCCCTGTATCCTGCAATGCAATCGCGAGTCTGGCTCGGGGATACCGCTTTTGGTATAAAAAATTCACCCCGAGCCAGACTCGGGAATACCGATAAGGAGGTTAAGCAAGCTGTTCATGAATGGAATGCCATTTTTAAAAAGTCTTACTTTCAGTCCTGCACAGTTGTACATGCTCCTCTCCTGTACTAAAATTGCCTGCTTTTAAATCTCTACATACTGTGAAGTTCTAACAGTGTGCATTAGAAGCTACAGCTTTGAATTGCCCTATCAAATATACTTAAATACAGCAATTGTCCTACAGGTTCGGGCATGGTTCCTCAACCAAGGTTCCATGAAACCCTACGGGTCCTCCAGAGGTTGCTGGGGGTTCCTTGAGCAATGGGCACTTACATGGGCGTCCGCTGAAATTTTTTCAGGGGGGGGGGCGCGCTTCGGCAGCGGCGATACACAGTGGCATTTTACCCTTTCTTCAACCGCTAGCGGGGGTTAAAAGCGCCCCCCCCCATGTTAAAATGTAAAAACACCCCACTGTGCCCTAGGCATCTTTCAATATCTCTTTCTCACTACTGTGTACCCCCTCTCCACAACTGCACCTCTGGCCCCCTCTACATTACACAGCACCCTGCATCACTGGACCCCTTTACATTACACAGCACCCTGCATCACTGGACCCCTTTACATTACACTGCACCCTGCATCACTGGAACCCTTTACATTACACAGCACCCCACAGCTCTGGACCCCTTTACATTACACAGCACCCTGCATCACTGGCCCCCTCTACATTACACAGCACCCTGCATCACTGGCCCCCTCTACATTACACAGCACCCTGCATCACTGGACCCCTTTACATTACACAGCACCCTGCATCACTGGACCCCTTTACATAACACCGCACCCTGCATCACTGGAACCCTTTACATTACACAGCACCCCACAGCTCTGGACCCCTTTACATTACACAGCACCCTGCATCACTGGCCACTGGCACACAGACCCAGCTCCATGACATACGATACGAGCGCCGGAGGACAGAAGGAGGGGAGCGCTGCAGTCGCCGCTTAAAGCGGCCCCAGGGCCAGTTCGGCCCTGCTCCTGGCTCTCCCTGGCGATTCCAGGGGGGGGCAAACGACCCCCCTTGCCCTATGGAGCGGACGCCCATAGGCACTTACTTTCTGCCTCTCGGATAGTCTGATCTGATCTTTTTTAGCTATCTTTCAGGGGGTAATTCTTCCCAGTGTCCACAAGTATAAGGTGCATTCTTCTCACTGACCATCACATGCATGTATCATGAGTTGTAGATATAGTAATTTTTAGCAGGGGACCCCTGACCTCTGAAACTTATTTCAAGGGTTCCTCTACGTTAGAAAATAGTTGACAAAGGCTGGGTTAGGGGTTGGCGTAGGTATAATAAGCCTATTTATAAAGAGATATGTCAGAAAAGCAATGATAGACAGAGATAGACAAACTGGCTGACTTAGCTCAGCAGACTCCGCCTGTAACAGATGTACCCCTTATATTTGGTCTGTCCCTTTAAAGTAGACAATTTTGTAAGGCAGAAGTTAGTATAGTGCAATAATTCAATGTGACACCTCTAAAGATACAGCTCCATACACTATATATAGGTTGCACGTAAGGAAGGATCAGACTGCAAACATATTTTCGTGTCTGCTTTTCACATATGGCATGGCAATCCCTAGGCTACAGCCATATGTAGAGAAGCGCATTTTAAGACTTATTGTCGGTAAGATTTATGGGAGTGATCTATGATCAGCAATTTTTCATGTCCTCATATCATGAGCAAACACACACACAGGGCCATTCCCTGAATAATCAGAAGGTGTAATACAGAACGCTCCCGTCACAGTGAATCTGTCAAGGAAGACCAAACTTTACACTGCTAAAAATGCACTTTGCCATTACAAGATTTCACTGGCGGAGAGTGAATGGAAATGACTAACAAGAGGAATAAACTGGAAATTATGCTTACAAATGAAAAGTGCAGCTGAAATATATTACATGTCATCCAGATTAGTGTCATGTACTTTCTACTTATAGTGTAACATAAACTGAAGTGAGCCTGTCCTAATGAATCAGAATTACCACAAACAAATTTGGTGCCACCACCAATCTAATAAATGGGACGGTGGAGGATAAATTCTGATTCCAAGGCCTATAAAGTAATGCAGGTCAAGAGGCTGACAACTTGACCAGTTAAGCCAAGATGTCCCCAACCTTCTTGATACTGCCCAACCACTCATATGCCGCGTACACACGGTCGGAATTTCCGACAACAAATGTTCGATGTGAGCTTTTGGTCGGATATTCCAACTGTGTGTAGGCTCCACCGAAAACATTTGCTGTCGGAATTTCCAACAACAAAAATTTGAGAGCTGGTTCTCAAATTTTTTGGCAACAAAAGTTCTTGTCGGAAATTCCGATCATCTGTATGCAATTCCGATGCACAAAGGGCCAGATTCACAGAGCGAGTACGCCGGCGTATCTACTGATACGCCGGCGTACTTTCAAATTTCCCGCGTCGTATCTTTAGTTTGAATCCTCAAACCAAGATATGACGGCTTCTGGGTTTCGATCCGACAGGCGTACGGCTTCATACTCCTTTGGATCGTAGGTTCAATACTTCGGCCCCCGCTGGGTGGAGTTCAAATTACCCGCGTTGTATCTTTAGTTTGAATCCTCAAACCAAGATACGACGGCTTCTGGGTTCGATCCGACAGGCGTATGGCTTCGTACGCCTTCGGATTTTAGGTGCAATACTTCGGCGCCCGCTGGGTGGAGTTTGCGTCGTTTTCCGCATCGGGTATGCAAATTAGCTTTTTCCATCGATCCACGAAGGATCGCGCGGCTGTCGCATTCTCTTACGTCGTCGCCAGTCGGCTATCTTTAAAACTGCTATTTTGCGGCGCATAGATAGACTTGCCAAGTATGGCCGTCGTTCCCGCGTCGAAATTTGATTTTTTTTTTTTGCGTAAGTCGTCCGTGAATAGGGATGGACATAACTTACGTCTAAGTTCAAAAAATGAAGTCGTTGCGACGTCATTTCGCGCAAAGCACGGCGGGAAATTTCAAAACAGAGCATGCGCAGTTTAATCGGCGTGGGGACGCGCTTCATTTAAATGAATCACGCCCCCTAATCGCCAATTTAAATTCCGCCGCCAGAAATACACTGCGCCGCCGTAACTTACGGCACGAAATTGCTGAGGATTCGAAATTCCGCCAGGTAAGGTACGGCGGCGTAGCGTATCACTGATACGCGGCGCAAGTGCAAATATCTGTGAATCTGGCCCAAAAATGCTATGCATGCTTGGAATAAATTCAACACATGCTCGGATTCATTTAACTTAATTTTTCTTGGCTCGTCATTGTGTTGTACGTGACCGCGTTCTTGACGTTCGGAATTTCCGACAATATTTGTGTGACCGTGTGTATGCGAGACAAGTTTAAGCAAAAAATCCGCCAGGAAAAAAATCCACGGTTTTGTTGTCAGAATGTCCAATCGTGTGTACGCGGCAATACTCCGCCAATCCCCTTACCATTATCTAAATTGACGAGACCACACCTGTAATTGGAGTATAATTTGCCATAGCAGCATTTTTATTAACAAAATATTAAGATTTCAAAACCTTTTAAACATAAACATTTGTAAACAACTATCAGTAAGAGCCGGTTCACACTGGGGCGACTCGTCATGCGACTCAGCCGCCTGACAAGTCGCGTCCCATTCTATTCACCAGAACCGTTCTAATAGGAGCGACGCGAGTCACCCCGACTTAGAAAAAGGTTCTTGTACGACTTCATGGCGACTTGCATTGACTTCTATACAGAAGTCATTTTGCAAGTCGCCTCTGAAGTCGTCTTCAGGACTCCTTGCCGAGTCGCCCCCGAAGTCGTGCCGCCCCAGTGTGAACCGGCTCTCACTCAGTCTGTTGGTCTTTGTCGGCACCCCGAACTTAACATACATTTCACCTCTACACTGTGGGACCTTTCTCCATGATAGGCCTCCAGCCAGGGCCGTCTTAATAGCATCATGGGCCCCTGGGAAAAGTAATGCTCTGGGGCCTCTACAATGGAGACAATTTTGGGGCAGCGTGGGCTCAAGGACCAGCTGCTTTGGGGAAAGTGCGGTGCCCAGTTGTGCCCTCTCATTAAGACTGCCCTGCCTCCAGCCGTACAACACCAGCTTGGAGACAACCCCCTTCCAGCAGTGCAACCATTACCGTATTCCAGCTAACTGTTCAAACCGGAATACACCAGAGTGGCACATAGTACTGATGAGTCCCCAACACCTCCATCTGGTATGTTTTCTGACACCATCAAAGACTAAAACACTGCCACTGCTTAGCTGCTGTGATGAAACCTGCTCACACTGCACCTGAAAAGAAAGAAAAGACAGACAAAACAAAAAACAGGGTGGGGTATGTGGGGAACTGTTTCCTACTTTCTGCCCCAGCCAATGCTGCCCAAAATCCCTGCCTCCCCTTTAAATAAACAAAGCCCCTCCCACTCTGATCATTTTACCAATCCTTACCTTCCCCCTTCTTGCAAACTTCCCTGCTTTTAACCCCCATTGTTGCCTCCCCTTTACACACTGTCATGCCCAGCTCTGCACTTTTTTCTCTTCTTTCCTTTTGCTTTAGGCCTCATTAGTGTACAAGGGTAAAATGGGGTCCAGGGATAAGTGTACAAGGCAGAGTTGAGGTCCTAAAGATAATGTACACATATGGATTTTAATCTGGTGCCATCTGGTTAATGCAGGCATTCAGATTTGTGGTTAAAGTTCATGGCTCGGCTGGGCGACACAACGTTATGCTACGTTGCTTTGCCTGTGGCCACTAGGGGCAGGCACGTGCCACCGGAGGCACGCGCATGCGCCCGCTGCTCGCCCCCGGAGCTGATGCGAGTGCCTGGGGGGCTCGATAACCACTGGGCACCCGCGATCGCTCGTGACACAGCGAGATCTGGGATCTGTGTGTGTAAACACACAGATCCCGGTTCTCTTAGGCCCCGTACACACGACTGGATCGATCCGCTGAAAACGGTCCGCCGGACCGTTTTTAGCGGATAGATCCGCTGCGACCGCTGCAGGATTTCTATCTGATGGTTGTACACACCATCAGACAGAAATCCGCGCGTAAACAATACGCAGGGCGTGACCGCGCCGTCGCCGCGACGATGACGCTGTGACGTGGGCGGCCCTGGAAGTTCAAAGCTTCCACGCATGCGTCGAATCAGTACGACGCATGCGAGGGATAGCGGTCGGTCGGACGTGTCCGGTGAGTCTGTACAGACGACCGAACACGTCCGACGGACAGGTTTCCAGTGGACAGATTGGTTAGCATGCTAAGCAATTTTTGTCCGCTGGAAACTGTCCGATCCGCCGGACAATTGTCTGCTCGGGCCTACACACGACCGGATCTGTCCGCTGGAACTGGTCCGTCGGACCAGTTTCAGCGGATCGATCCGGTCGTATGTACGGGGCCTTAGGGGAAAAATGACGATGGTCTGTTCATTCAATGTATAAACAGCGATCTGTCATTTCCACTAGTAAGTCCCATCCCCCCTTCAGTTAGTTGGCGTTAACCCTTTCCCTGCCAGTGACATTTTTACAGTAATCAGTGCATTTTTATAGCACTAATCGCTGTAAAATTGTCAATGATCCCAAAAATATGTCAAAAGTGTCTGATCTGTCCGCCATAATATCGCAGTCTCGATAAAAACGCAGAGGTATTAGGAGGGGAGAGGGAGAGGGAGCATTTTTAAGACTGGTTAAGTAAAGTCCATAAATCTACTTTAAGGGTCTGGTATGTGTGCAAAATGGCCTTCTGTGATTTGGGGCCCATTTCTTTATTTTCTTTTCTTATTATTGCTTTTAAAAGGGGATGGCATTCAACACAGAGCCTATTGGGCATGCCCAGGCTCAACAGAGCTCAAGGACCAGAACTATCTATACTTTTTTGGGGGTTGAGGGGTGGGGGGGATCAGGTATCTGGTTTTGAAAGATCCGGTCAGATCGCCACAGCAGTCTGAGCAGATGTTTGGCCCCTTCTATTTCCCCCGCAGTCTTCTGAGACATGTCACAGGTCCTAGAAGACTGCAGGCCCATTCACAAGTCCCAGAAGACTGCATGCCCATTCACAGTTCCCAGAAGACCGCAGGCTCATTCACAAAGTGCAGTGGGAAGATGCCTTCACCTGGACCCAAAGCTGATTGAAGAATCAGCTCAGGTGAGGTCAACGCTGAATCCCTGGACAGGTAAGTGTCCATATATTAAAAGTCAGCAGCTACAGTATTTGAAGACTTTTAATTTTTCTGGAAAAGACTTTAAAGCGGAGTTTCACCCAAAAATGAAACTTCCGCTTATCCCACTCCTCACCCCCTTACATGCCACATTTGGCATGTAATTTTTTTGGGGGGGGAGTGGGGGCTTCAGGAGAAGGGGACTTCCTGTCCCACTTCCTCCTTCCGCCGAGGGGCTGAAAAGGCAATTAAGCTTAATCGCCTTTTGGCAGCCCCTCCCTGTAGGCGATCGCCTAGGACACGTGAAAGGTCCTAGGCGATCGCCTGTCCAATCAAACAGCGCAGCGCCGGGCCGCGCCACATGGCGCATGCGCAGTGCCACTCGCGCATGCGCAGTGGGTGCCCGGCCGTGAAGCCGAAAGCCGTCACGGGCGGGTGCCCACAGTGACAATGAAGACGCCGGCCGGGGATGGGGGGAGAGGAGCGGAGCCCCGGCCGGCGCGTCGCTGGAACGCTGGAGCAGGTAAGTGTCTGTTTATTAAAAGCCAGCAGCTACACTTTTTGTAGCTGCTGACTTTTAATAAAAACTTAAAAAATGGGTGGAAAACCTCTTTAATCACAAAGAAGAAAACTTCATAAACCATTTAATCACAGCAAAGTTATACCAGAAATCAGTTTCTATCTACATGCAATGTGCTTTGTTTTTTGGGCTTTGATAAATACAGAGCGAGGGCTACACTGTTACACAATTGTATTTGCTGTCTTCTGGAATGACACATTATTACAGTATATTGCTCATTAAAGGGATTTACACTTCACCTCCTAAATATTTCAAGGCTCTCACATACAGAATCTCCTTCATCGATTCCCTAGTCATGTGGGATTCCCTCCTGTGCTGTGGACTTGCCATCCCCGTGATTTAGGGGCTCGAAATTTATGGGTTTTGCATACACAGCAATATCTCCTTTGGTTTGTTTGTCCGGTTGTGTAGAAGAAGGATTAGAGAGGCAAAGTTATGCCTTTCTACAGCCATATTATATGTCATTAGCCCAGGATGAGCTAAAGAAAGACATTGCTGGGCAGAATTCCTAACTGATAAGTGACACTGATTTACCTGTTTTTACTGGATGTTCTCATGATGTTCTTCACAAAAGAAACTCGCACTGTAGGCTGAGGCTCCTAATACTGATCTCTGTCCCAAAATGCTAATTGCCTGTCTGTCTCTGGCTTTAATACATGGACCTGGAAAAATGAAGTGATGTCTGGACACTGTGGGGCAGATTCACGTACAGCCGCGTAAAATTGTGCTGGCGTAACGTATCTGATTTACGTTACGCCTCCGCAACTTACACGGGCAAGTGCTGTATTCTCAAAGCACTTGCTCCGTAAGTTGCGGCGGCGTAGCGTAAATCGGCCGGCGTAAGCCCGCCTAATTCAAATTTGGATCAGGGGGCGTGTTTTATGTTAAACTACTGTGACCCAACGTGATTGAGGTTTTTGTGGAACGGCGCATGCGCCGTCCGTGGAATTTCCCAGTGTGCATTGCTCCAAAGTACGCCGCAAGGACGTCGTTGGTTTCTACGTGAACGTAAATAACGTCCAGCTCCATTCGAGGACGACTTACGCAAACGACGTAACTTTTTCAAATTTCGACGCCGGAACGACGGCCATACTTAACATTGGCTGCGCCTCATATAGCAGGGGCAACTTTACGCCGGGAAAAGCTTTCCGCGGACCAGTTTTAGCGGACATGTCCGGTCGTGTGTACGAGGCCTGAGAAGTAGAGCAGAAGCGATGCTGATTGACAGTCAGCATCGCTTTGCTCGTGGAGGAGTAAGAACCGAGTCATCTGCAGTGTTTGGTGGCTCGGTTCTCAGTGCAGAGACACTGGGGGACAGATGCAGCAACGGTCTGATGCTGCATCTACCTAGGTAAGTATAACTAGCCCAAAAAAAACATCTCTTTTAATCAACTTAATGTTTTTAGTATATGTTTGGCTAATTTGACCAACTCTTGGAGGATCTTCTATGATGGGATTAGCTATGAGTTAGCTCTACCTCATTACATAAACCACTATGTGATGTTTTAGGTAAATAGTTATCGTTCCTGTGGTGACTGATCTACATTTCAAGTGTATAAAAAGCCTGTATTTCTGTTCAATATACAGTAATTCCTTTGGAGTTTACCTCACATCTAGTCTGTGTACGATGTTTGGGGTGAAAAGAACTAGTATTAGCTCTCGATCTGCTCTGAACTGTTTGGAGGGCAGGAGGCGCTGTTTGGTGGACGGAAGCACCAAGTCTGGGTGCCCAAACGTTTCCGTTACAGTGTACTTTATGAGGCTGTACAGAATAGAGGGCTGCAGATACATAGACTTATGTAGGGATCACTTATTTCATCTCTGTGTGTCATTTGATGCCAGTCACTTCAGTGGGTATATGAAAGGGTTTAACCACTTTAACCACTTCCTGTCTGCCCACAGCCTATAAACGGCCAACAGGAAGCAGCGCTGATGCGGGTAACATACCATTATGTCAGCCCACATTGGTGGCTCCCACATAGCTCACAGAGCACGCACCCTGGAGCCTGGTGATCTGTATGTCCCCTGGGCAGAGCAGATTACATTAGCGCTTTGTCCGGATGATCACATGGTCTTGTACCATGTGATTGTTGTGTCTAATTACAGCAATCACATAGTACTCAATGGAAACCGAAAGTAAACATCAGTTCTCTCTGCTCCCACACAGAATTAATGTTGCGGCCTGTGAGTGTACAGCAGCCTATCACACTTATCACACTACATGTACACTCACAGACTGAATGGCCATTCTGCACCAGTGTCCCTGATCACTGCCCCAGTAAGCACAATAAACAGTGCAGCCTGTCACCTTTCCCAGTGTCACCAATGCTCATACCATGAACCATAGCAACATCCTTATCACCGACATACCAGCTTCCTGATCACTGCCTAATCCCATACCAATGTCCTGATCATGTCCATACCCCATACCAGCATCCTGATCATTGCTATATGCCATACCAGCGTTCTGATCACCACCACATGCCATACCAGCATCCCGATCACTGTTATATGCCATACCAGCATCCTGATAACTGTTATATGCCATACAAGATTCCTGGTCACCAACCCATACTAGTTTCCTAATCACCGCCATATACTATACCAGCCGCGGAGACCCTAGGCCAGATGATCCTGCCCCCCTCCATAGCCTGGCATTCCAGTGAGATGAGCTTGGGGGAGGCAGGGACTGACAGTCACCACTCTTTGCTCACTGAAGGCTGAGAACTGAGGGATCAGTGGTCATTGATCGCTCTGTTGTTGGTCTTAGATGCAGCTGGGGACAGATGCAACATTGGATCGAGGCTCCATCCACCTAAGTAAGTATAATTGAAAAAAAACACCTCTTTTAAAGGAAAGAAAACCCCCCTCCTCAAGCAATGATTCCCACTGTAAAATGTCTCCCTCCCTCAAATATCCCCCCAAAAATTAAAACCCCCCTGTCTCAAAACCGACTCCCCAAAGCAAAACGATCTCCTTCAGTCAACACCCTCTCCCCCAGCAAAGATTCCTAGATATGAAGAAAATCTCCCATCATCCAATCAAACTCCCTCCCAGAAGCAAATCCCTGCCATTAACCAACCCCTGGTAAACTTCTCTACAAGAAACTCCCCCTTCTCCAAAAGCAAAAAAAGCAAACCCACCCACCTTTCCTTAACCCTTCACCAAAAGAAACTACCCCAGGCTGGAATTCTCACTTCCTCCTTCCCAAAACAGAAAATTGATGCCTCTCCACGACCAGACCTCAGATTCAGCACGGCACAGAAGCAGGAAAACTTCTGCATCCCCAGTCTCCCCCTTTGGCTGTGTCATATGATACCTCGAGGAAGAGTCTTGGAGTTCCCTCAACTGTGCACGGTCAATTGCCGGCATCTGAGACCTCGCAGTAATTTCATGCTTTTCAGGAGGACCCCTTATTAGGGGATTTGGCACAATAGAAGGGTGGGTGGCTGCTGCACTCTGAAACTCTGATTGTTTCTACTGTGCTGATGCTGAGGCTAAACAGCAGGGACACTGAGCATTTTGCCAGGATGCTCTGGGTGGTTTGAACACCCCTGACCCCCCCTTATCTACGCCCCAGAGCCCACTTCTTGTTTCTTGTCTAGTAAAAAGCCTAAGGCTTATGACATAATGCACAGCTCTCTCTCTCACTCTTGTGAGCGCTTTCCAGGAAGAGAGGGGGGTGAGTCATAAGAGGGCCAATGAGATCTGCAGAGCTGTAGGTGTGTCTGTGTAAATCCAGGAAGTGAACAGGCAGCAGCTTCAGCTGCCCACAGTTAAAATGGTTCCAGCCAGACTTTGTGGAGGGAGATTTCTGCAGCATATTTGACAAGTACAGAATCACAGTATTTATAAAATAATATGCAAAGTGGTTGGAGAGAAGCTTCAGAACGGCAAAGATGTTTTTAATACAAATTATGTGAGCAGACTGCAGATCCTCTTTAACATCTCCCCAATTCGTTCCTGCCCAAGGAAATCAACTCTAGCTTTGTGTCTATCATTTCAAGGGTTAAACAAGGCTAGTGTAATGTTGACAAGATGAAGAAACTGAAAGGGAAAAAAAAAGTTTCATGAATGCAAACTGATCTCCATAACTGAAATGAGATATTACTTTTGTAAACTGCTAAAAGCATAGCAATATCATCCATCATTACTAATTTAACACTGCAATCAATTGAGTTTGAGCTGGCTGTACTATAGCTGTTCCATCTCTATGTTATCTTGGGTCTTCCTCCATACAACCGCATGCACTAACAGAAACCACACATCATCTCCATTTTAACCATAATCAGGCATTTTTTCCAGGAAAAAAAATATGAGATGATACCATCAAAACAGGTCGCTTTGGGACCAGAAGGATGTTATTAGTTACTCAAGTCTTCTATGGAGAGATTTGGGAGTCAGTCTAATATATTGTGTTCATTCTGATAGAAGCTACTTGGAAAAAGGAAAAAAAAAAAATCAATAAAATTGATTACTTGCATGCATGGCTTATACCGTCATGTACTGTTCCTGGACTGCTGCTAACCCTATCTGCATCTATATGCTGCCTTGTGGGTTCCTAGAGGAGGGTGACAATTTACTATAGGGTAAGATCCTGTGCCATGAAGTATACAGATAAAATACAGATATGCCATAATAATACAACCATGATCCCAACAGAGGCAGATAGGGAGGTAGCAGTGACATAGGGCCAGATCCACAAAGATCTGCCTATCTTTAGGCAGGCGTATCGTATCTAAGATACACTACGCCGCTGTAACTTACTTATTTTTTTCGAATCCTCAAAAAATTCACGCCGTAAGTTACGGCGGCGTAGTGTATCTTTGGCGGCGTAATGGCGCGTCATTCAAATCTCTGTGATAGGGGCGTGTTTTATGTAAATACGTCATGACCCGACGTAAACTATGTTTTTTTTAAACTGCGCATGCGCCGTCTGTGGTGGTATCCCAGTGCGCATGCTCGAAATTAAACCGGAACAAGCCAATGTTTAGGACGGTGACGTCATTCTACGCAAATCCCTATTCGCGGACGACTTACGCAAACGACGTAAAAAATTCAAAATGCGAGGCGGGAACGACGGCCATACTTAACATTGAGTACGCCTCATAATAGCAGGTTTAACTATACACCGGAAAAAGCTGAACGCAAACGACGTAAAAAAATGTGCCGGCCGGACATACGTTCGTGGATCGCCGTAACTAGCTAATTTGCATACTCTACGTGGAATTTGACGCCGCCGAAAAATTGCACCTAAGATCCGACGGCTTACGAAGACGTACGCCTGTCGGATCCATCCGACATGCCTTCGTATCTTGTTTTGTAGATACAAAACAAAGATACGACGTGCAAAATTTTAAATTACGCGGCGTATCAGGAGGTACGCCGGCGTAATTCTTTCGTGGATCTGGCCCATAGACTTTACATAAAACTGAACTCACTGGATTATTTATTTTGTACCTCGGAAAACTCCAATAACTAAACCTCCATTAGTTTTTGTTCTGCCTCCTCCCACAAATCCTTAATAAAGGCATCATGCTACTGTAAGTGGACTGGTGGACTGGTGCTTACATGGCAGCATACCTCCATTAGCCACCATGGATAGGCACCAGGGAATTTACGGTAAGTATTGATACAATTTTCTGTTTTATACTATGTGATAATTGAGCTGCTGTTCCTCAAACCTACCGTATATACTCGAGAATAAGCCAATCCAAATATAACCCAAGGCACCTACAGTAATTTTACCACAAAAAAAATGGGAAAACGTATTGACTCGAGTATAAGCCTAGGGTGAGAAATGCAGAAGATACTGTAAGTGGAAAAGAGGGTCAACAATGCCCATCTGCAGCCTCACTGTGCCCATTTTCAGCCTCACTGTGCCCATCTGCAGCCTCACTGTGCCCATTTGCAGCGTCCCTGTGTCCATCTGCATGCCTCAGCCTCCCTGTGTCCATCTGCATGCCTCACTGTGCCCATCTGCATACCCCAGCCTCACTGTGCCCATTTGCAGCCTCACTGTGTCCATCTGCATGCCTCAGCCTCACTGTGCCCATCTGCAGCCTCAGCCTCACTGTGCCCGTTTGCAGCCTCACTGTGTCCATCTGCATCCCTTAGCCTCACTGTGCCCATTTGCAGCCTCACTGTGCCCATCTGCATGCCTACTGTGCCCATTTCCCTGCCTCACTGTGCCAATCTCCCTGCCTCATGTACCTGATCTGTGCCTCATGTACCAGCGCTGTGCCTATCGGCAGCCTAATGGTCTGTGATATGCATCTCTTATCATCTCCGGTGCTGTGATTTTTGTTTTGTTTTGCTGTGATATGCAGTCTAGTCAGTGGCCGTGTAGTGTAACAAAGCCCCGCCTCCTCCTCGTCCGTGATGGAACACTGAGTCAGTGTTCAGCCTATCATGGAGAAGGACGAGGAGAAGGCGGGGCTTTGTTACACTGCACGGCCGCCGACTCCTCGTCCTCGTCCGTGATTGAACACTGAGTCAGTGTTCAGCCTATCATGGAGAAGGACGAGGAGAAGGTGGGGCTTTGTTACACTGCACGGCCGCCGACTAGACTGCATATCACAGCGCCTGAGATCATAAGGCTGCATATGGACACAGTGAGACAGCGGGACTCGGGTGTAAGTCGAGGGAGGCTTTTTCAGCAAAAAAAATGTGCTGGAAAACTCGCATTGTGATGTGCCAGGTGCAGTGAGCCTTATCAACCAATTAAAAATCATCTTTTTTTAGTTAACAGCAGACACAACAATGAAAAGTAAAAACTGATTGGATATTACGGCTTCCTTGAGGTTTCTGATTACTCCTTTGCCGTATTATATTAGTTGGTGTGTCATGGATAAATTATGGGCGTATACATATTTATACAAGGAAATATGATCCCTATCATTTTTCAAAGCTAATGATTTGAAACCAAATAGTAAGAGAAAAAAAAAACAGCAAATAAAAAACTGGAAAACAATGGACAGAACAAAAAGAAGTTGAACAATTTAGTAGGAGCGATCATGCTGAAAACCATGATAAATTATCACAAATAAAGAGCTTTGTTGAGAAAACCACACCATTATCTGGAAAACCTCAGTCTGAGATTCTACATATATAAAATCCCGAAAATTAAAAATAATGCTAATTTACAAGTCATGGATTTTCTGGTAATATAATTAAAGATGATCTAAGTAAAACTAAACATTATTTATATCTGTTCTATCCGCATAAAATTATCTTGCTAGAGCTTGTTGTTTCTCACCATCTTGTGTTCTTTACCTTGTGGTTTATGCTGTTCTCACAAAGGGTATTGTCAAATGACACTACCAATGTCTACTCCTAATGCCGCGTACACACCATCACTTTATGTGATGAAAAAAAATGACGTTTTCAAAAACGTCACTTTAATTGACTGTGTGTGGGGGAAAACGTTGTTTTATGTCTTGTAAAAAACGACCAAAAAAAATTCAAGCATGCTTCAATTTTATGTGTCGTTTTTCAAAAGTGCACTTTTTACTTCACAGAAATTGACCGTGTGTAGCAAAAAACGTCGTTTTCTAAGACGTTTTTTCATCCACGCATGCCCAGAAGCTACTTATGAAGCGAGCTTCAATGGAAAAATGTGGTGGAACGTAACCTCACTTTGCAAGATCATTGTGAGAAAAACGATGGTGTGTAGGCAACTTTGTCTTTGAAAATTGAAGTTTCAAAAACGTCATTTTTTACTTCACAGAAAGTGTCGTTTTTTTTCATCACATAAAGTGATGGTGTGTATGCGGCATAAGCCTGTTTTTTTTCCGTCAAACCAGCGGGCTGAACAAAAAAAAAAAACTGAAGAGCATGGGAGGAGATTGTGTACTAAGGGGCAGATCCACAAAGAGAGTACGCGGGCGTATCTAGTGACGTATCTAGCGTACTTTCAAATTTCCCGTGTCGTATCTTTGTTTTGAATCCACAAAACAAGATACGGCGGCATCTGGGTTAGATCCGACAGGCGTACGTCTTCGTACGCCTTCGGATCTTAGATGCAATTCTTCGGCGTCCGCTGGGTGGCGTTCCCGTCGTATTCCGCGTCGAGTATGCAAATTAGCTATTTCCGACGATCCACGAACGTACGAGCGGCCGTCGCATTCTTTTACGTCGTTTTCGTTCGGCTTTTTTCGGTGTATAGTTAAAGCTGCTATTTGGTGGCGTACGCAATGTTAAGTATGGCCGTCATTCCCGCGTCGAATTTGAAAATATTTTATTTTGTTTGCGTAAGTCGTCCGTGAATGGGGCTGGACGTGATTTCCGTCCACGTCAAAACAATGACGTCCTTGCGAAGTCATTTATCGCAATGCACGGCGGGAAATTTAGGGACGCGCATGCACAGTTCGGCCCGGGGACGCGCTTCATTTAAATGAAACACGCCCCCTACTCGCCGATTTCAATTACGCGCCGTTACGCCGCGAGAGATACACTACGCCGCCGTAACTTACGGCGCAAATTCTTTGTGGATTCAAAGATTAAAAAAGTAAGTTACAGCGGCGTGGCGTATCTCACATACACTGTGCCCATGCAATTGTACGAGGATCTGCCCCTAACTGGACAATGTTAGTACAGTGATCTCCCAACACAACAGTCATTTGGCTAACTTCTGTTGGGCCGGTTGCCATATACAAGGGTCAAATGTCAGACGATTTCTATTAAACCGGCCAATCCCACCCGATATTTGACCCGTTTGTACGGGGCTTTATCATTATTATTATTACACAGGATTTATATAGCGTTATAAAACTATGAATTAACACATGTGGAATTATACAGAACAAAAAAGTGTGAAACAACTTAAAATATATTTCGTATTCTAGGTTCTTCCACCTTTTGCAGCAGACACATCTCTAGAACTGGTAAGAGGAGACTGTGTGAATCAGGCCTTCATGGTAGAATATCTGCTAGGAAACCACTGCTAAAGAAAGGCAACAAGCAGAAGAGACTTGTTTGAGCTAAAGAACACAAGGGATGGACATTAGACCAGTGGAAATCTGTGCTTTGGTCTGATGAGTCCAAACTTGAGATCTTTGGTTCCAACCCCCGTGTCTTTGTGTGACGCAGAAAAGGTGAACGGATGGACTCTACATGCCTGGTTCCCACTGTGAAGCATGGAGGAGGAGGTGTGATGGTGTGGGGGTGCTTTGCTGGTGACACTGTTGGGGATTTATTCAAAATTGAAGGCATACTGAACCAGCATGGCTACCACAGCATCTTGCAGCGGCATGCTATTCCATCCGCTTTGCGTTTAGTTGGACCATCATTTATTTTTTAACAGGACAATGACCCCAAACACACCTCCAGGCTGTGTAAGGGCTATTTGACCAAGAAGGAGAGTGATGGGGTGCTGCGCCAGGTAACTACCTCTTGAAGCTCATCAAGAGAATGCCAAGAGTGTGCAAAGCAGTAATCAAAGCAAAAGGTGGCTACTTTGAAGAACCTAGAATATGAAATATATTTTCAGTTGTTTCACACTTTTTTGTTATGTATAATTCCACATGTGTTAATTCATAGTGTTGATGCCTTCAGTGTGAATCTACAATTTTCATAGTCATGAAAATAAAGAAAACTCTTTAAATGAGAAGGTGTGTCCAAACTTTTGGTCTGTACTGTATGTACTTGGTGGTTGTGGTACTCAGTTACTTGGGGAACCGCAGTCCATTCTCAATAATGTGTCAGGGTTTCAAGAATTCTGAAACCCGGATGCACAATTCCAAACCCGGACTGGCAGGTGGCAGTCCTAATAAGACGCAGTAATATGCTTAGAACTGGATGACTGGTTATGACCATGAAGCTAGTGATCAACACCCATGTAATAGCCTAATAAGAAATATACAGCAGTGTTTGTGAGAGAGGATATATAAAAATATATAAAGGGACTACCTATTGCCCAAAAAAGTTAAAAGAGGAAGGCGGTAAAGCTTAAATTATTTGCACCTTCCACTTCACTGAGCAGCTGGCCAAAGCAAGGATTTCAACAAAACAGTTATTTCTCATGCAAGCTTAGTCTCAGTTATAGGTTATAGTAGTGACTGTACAAATATATTTACATGAGAAGAATTTGAGAGACCCAATTAATACCTCCTGAACTATCCTCTACCTTACTATTGGCAGACTGTCCATTATGCAAACAAACCTTCTTAGCTGCCACGTACTTAGCTTTCTATGTAAAGATAAATGGGCCTGTAGTGACAAATATCCTCCTCGCAGACTCTTCGTTATTTCATTGTCATTAAGCTAGGATTAGATGGAGGAATTTCAAGAGAGAAACATACGACTGTATCGGAAAATAATTCAACCCCTCTGGGCAGGTGAACGGCACCAGTCCCGTGCCCGGCCTAATTAAGCATAAACATCATTTTTCTTTGAATGGACGTAGTCTGTCATGAAAAACCTCAGCTAATCCATACGGAGCAGAAAGCTACAAGACAATTTGTTTGTCTGTGGCCTATGGATTTCCTGTTAGTCTTGAAGCTTTCTGTTTAATTGCTCAGATAAGTCCAACGTGCACTGATTCCAGCCCATATCTCTTGGCATGTTGGAAATGGACATAAACTGTTTAACCCTTCATGACTCAAGAGACTTCCTGCGTAGGACGATTTAACAGCCTTCACAGAAAAAGCACAGAGAGGGGTTGTTCATTTTCAAAGCAAAACTCCAGTAGAGCCACATGCTCATATAATAGTACCTAGCTATGTAGAGCACTGTTAGTTAGGTGCTAGCTAGGTTAGGTAAATTTAGGTCTTTAGCTGATTGTGCATTTGACTGCTCCTTCCTGTTTTATGGGGACTTCTGGAAAGTAGTGGGCCAGGAGAGTCAAATCTACAGTTTGAATATTTATGTGGTCCCAGCCAAACCCTGGGGGAGGGTGCCCAATAGATGGCTGGGAGAGTGCATAAATATTTACAGGGCTACGGCCGAGGTGTTCTTATCAAGGAGGAGAAGTTCCCAACGTGAAGGGTTGCTGCCCTTCTGGGCAGTCCAGCTGTGTTTCTACATTTTCTCATTGAGGTCCTAACTGTGGCAGAGCTAGGTCCTAAGCTACTGAATTTTGCTGGAGCTGACCAAGGGATTTACCTTGAGATCTGGTCTGAAGAGCTCACAGGAGACATATCTGGCTGATATTGTGAGGAGGCATCCAAATACACAGGGATATTTGTGAGTCCAGGCTGGTGGGTGAAATCTCAGGACTGTGTGCTACTCCTATCCCTCATACATCAGTGCCAACCTGGGTTGAAAGGTGGGCATTCTTTACGGTGTCCCTGTGTAGTTCAGCCCATTATTTGCCGCTGCAAGAACTGAGCTAAGAATGTTGAGAAATAGAGAGGTGTTCTCAGGTTACTACATTGTCCTTCAGAAGTATCCCACAGTAAGGCCTCTTTCACACGGATGGTACGTTCAGGTCTGCCTTTCAGATTTTTAGGCGGACCTGAACGGGTGCTCCATAGAGGTCTCTGGAGCCAGGGATGTCAGCGGTGACATGCCCGCTGACATCTGACGTGCTCCGACTCTATGGTCCGTTGTCATCCGATCCCCCACGGGGGAGAGCGGCGCTCTGACAGGTCGGTCCCTGAATAGTGTGCAGAGACAGACCTGTCATCTGCCTGCTCAGGGGGGAACGATGGAGCGATCCCCGCTGAGCAAAGTGGAGCCCACAGGCCCACAGTGTGTAGAGAAGCAGATTTCAGCCAAACTGATAGCACATGTTAGGAGGGGCAGAATGCAGCCTGGTTGTCTAGTGCTGAAGTGTCCAGAGAAGAAGAAAACATTATGCTTTCCCTCCTTTTTGTTACCTGACAGACGGGGTACCTGTCCCTACACTACCCACTTGCAATCACGCGCCAAAACCTGGGGAGCAGGGTCTTAAAAAGATTCTGCTGACCAAAGATGGCTGGCAAAGGTCACCAGGATGCAATGTAGCCAACCGGATTGCTGTCTCCAGGAACTTACAGAGAAACCAAGTTTCCTCGGACTTCCTCTCCAGGCTTTGATGCCGGTCCAGTTGGGCGCCACCTACAGTTGAGAAAGCAGACTGTATCTGCCTACAAGTGTACATATTCACCAGCACACCATGGATCAACAATCAACGTCCAAAAGTTTCTTTATTGTAGAAAGATCACATCACAGAGACAAGTGCAACATTTCGGGGCCGCGCGGGACTCCTTCGTCAGGCACGTGAAGGGCTCCTGTGTGACTCTGAAACGTTGCACTTGTCTCGGTGATGTGATCTTTCTAAAATAAAGAAACCTTTGGACGTTGGCTGTTGATCCATGGTGTGCTGGTGAATATGTACACTTGCTTGATGTTTCCAGGACCCAACTGGTAATCGCTGCAGCACCCACCACTTTATGAGCCTTTTTTCCAGGAACGTTTGCGATAGGAATATAGATAAGACTGCATCTGCCTACAAGCCGGTCCTTTCAGGGGTGAGCGCTACAATAGGATGACATCGTTTTATAGTGCTTGGCCCAGATTCTCAAAGGAGATACGACGGCGTATCTCCAGATACGCCATCGTATCTCTGAGTCTGAGCCATCGTATCTATGCGCCTGATTCTTAGAATCAGTTACGCATAGATTTGTATTAGATCCGACCGGCGTAAGTCTCTTACGCCGTCGGATCTTAACTGCATATTTACGCTGGCCGCTAGGGGCGTGTACGCTGATTTACGCCTAGAAATATGAAAATCAGCTACATACGCAAATTTGCGAACGTTCGCCCGGCCGACGCAGTACAGATACACCATTTACGTTAGGCTTTTCCCGGAGTAAAGTTACCCCTGCTATATGAGGCGTACATGCGGCGTACAAATGTTAAGTATGGACGTCGTTCCCGCGTCGAATTTTGAAAATTTTACGGCGTTTGCGTAAGTCGTCCGTGAATGGGGCTGGACGTAATTTACGTTCACGTCAAAACCAATACGTCCTTGCGGCGTATTTGGAGCAATGCACACTGGGATATGTCCACGGACGGCGCATGCGCCGTTCGTTAAAAACGTCAATCACGTCAGGTCACATAACATTTACATAAAACACGCCCCCCTGTTCCACATTTGAATTACGCGGGCTTACGCCGGCCTATTTACGCTACGCCACCACAACTTACGGAGCAAGTGCTTTGAGAATACTGCACTTGCCCGTCTAAGTTGCGGAGGCGTAACGTAAATAGGATACATTACGCCCGCTCAAAGATGCGCAGATCTACGTGAATCTGGGCCCTTGTTTTTTTCCCAGCACTGCCACATCCTGTAGACCCCTGGTGCCCCAACCTGTGGCTCTTTGGTACCTACAATATATTCCTTAGGGGTTTTGGTGCTTATTCAGGCCAGTTAAGGGAAAATACTCCATCCAGGCACAAAAGTGGAAGCATTGATTTGTAAAGGAGCTGTAGTAGCAGAGAGCTCTAGTAGTTTATGACTGTCTCCCGAAGCATGTTCCCAGTCTTCAACAACTCCTACAGCATGTTCATTAGCTTTGATCATCTCCTGTAGCTTGTCTGTTGTCTTCAGTGTCATCTTAAGAGCATTATAGGCCCCCGGGCAATACAGCGCACTGGGGCCCTGTCTACACAATCACGCACGAGAATTTACTGACAAAAATCATAAAATTTACTGGCAGAACCACATTTTTTACTGCAACTGCAAAAAAAGTACCTAAAATTACAGTTTTCAGTGCCGAACAATGCAAATGTCAGTATTTAAACTATAAACATATACAGTAGCTAGTGCTATTAGCAATGTGTTTAAGTTAAACAAAAGTAAAAAAAAAATGTCTTCATTGACATGAAGGTCAGGTTACTATAATCCAGCCAGCACAGAGTTTCCTCTTACATCAGAGTCTGCAGGATTCCCCCTTACAGTGAAAGGGAACTCTTATGTAAAGGGGAACGCTGCAGATCATGATCTAAGGGGGGAACTCTGATGTGGAGGGGGGCTATGGTGACCAGAGACAACCTTATATCAGAGTCCACTGCTTTCTCTTTCCCACTTACATCAGGGTCCACAGACTGAGTTCCCCCTTGCATTGTAAGGGGGAATCCTGCAGACTCTGATGTAAAGGGAAACTCTGATGTGGGGGGGGGGGCACACTGGTGACCAGAGACCACCTTCCGTAGAGTAAATACACTAAGGTAAGGGGCGTCACTAATATAGGAGGGGGAACCTTTATATCAGTGCCCCCTTACATTTTTGCATTCACTCCCCCCATACATCAGCAACCCCTCGCACTCGTGGAGGACCGGATCTTCTCTGTGATTTCTGCAAACTGGGCATGGGCAATTCTAACCCGTCACTCTCCACAATTTTTTACTGGGGTTGCTGGGCAGCCGGTGGGACCCCCCAGGCAAGCGGGCCCCCGGGCAACTGCCCAGCGTGCCCAATGGAAAAGATGGCCCTGGTTGTCTTTATTGGCTTTCTGTAGCATCGCATAAACTGGATTATGTGTGGCCCTATAGTGATGTCAGGGGACACACTTGACAAATTACGTTAACCACCACTGCTGTAGGCCCTTTGTAGGAATATCCTGAAGATGCGTGTGCTCTCCAGCAGCTGCTGAACATCACAGTTTTACTGCAGCAAAATTGGCCAGCACGTTGGGCGTTGGCACAGCTGCTTGTAGTCAAAGTTTGGAAGGCATAGGAAAGAGTGACAGCTCTGCAGCAGCTCCTATATAGCTACAGTACAATGACTAAGCGTTGTGGGTACAGCTTGCTTAAAAATTTAAGTAAAACATATTGGGAAAAAAAGGTTTAAAATATAATCTAAACCCCAAATCTATTTGTTTGTCCTCATGTCTAATGCCGCGTACACATGATCGGAATTTCCGACAAGAAAAGTTCGATGTGAGCTTTTGGTTTGGAAATTCCGACCGTGTGCAGGCTCCATCTGACTTTTTCCGTCGGAATTTCTGCCGACAAAAATTTGAGAGCTGGTTCTCAAATTTTCCGACATGAAAAGTTCTGCTCGGAAATTCCGATCGTCTGTATGTAATTCCAACGCGCAAAAAACGCATGCCCGTCGCAGTAAGATACGCGTTTTTTCGGCGTAAAGATAGACCACCAAAAAGATGGCGCAGCCCATGCAAGGTATGGACGACGGAACAGCCGTCGTATTTTACGTCGTTTGCGTAAGCGTACGTGAATGGGGCTGGGCGTAGGTTACGTTCACAAAAGCATTGAGCCGACGTCGTTTCGTAGGGAGTATTTGTGTTGTGATTCTGAGCATGAAATTTCCATCTCATCTCATATGCGCTACGCCGACGTAACATAGAGAGGCAAGTACAGTATTCACAAAGCACTTGCTCCTTAAGTTACGTCGGCGTAGCGCAAATGGGCCGGCGTAACCACGCCTAATTCAAAGTAGGCATGTAGTGGGCGGGCTACATTTAAATTAACCGTAACCCCATGTAAATGAGGGCCGTTCGTACGCATACAACGCAAATACTCCCTACGAAACGACGTTGGCTCAATGCTACGCTCAATACCTTCGCCCAGCCCCATTCACGTACGCTTACGCAAACGACGTAAAATACGACGGCTGTTCCGTCGTCCATACCTTGCATGGGCTGCGCCATCTTTTTGGTGGTTTATCTTTACGCCGGAAAAACACCTTACGTAAACGACGTATCTTACTGCAACGGGCGTAAGTAGGTTTGTGAATCGGCGTATCTTGCTCATTTACATATTCGACGCGTAAATCCACGTACACGCCCCTAGCGGCCAGCGTAAATATTCAGATAAGATACGACGGCATAGGAGACTTACGTCGGTCGTATCTCATTTTAAGAATGTGCGCAAAGATACAACGGCGCGCATTCGGACTTACGACGGCGTATCTACTGATACGCCGTCGTAAGTCTTTCTGAATCCGGCTATATAAATAGATTACATAATTGTTTTTTTTGTCTCAGGCTACTAATATCAGAACTATCACCATATTAGCTCTGCTAAAGACTTCACACAACAAGAAAAAAACATACTTGTTACCACTTGTGAAAATGAAAAACGAAACCATCCACTTACGCCAATAAACAGCGCACATTCTCAGTGCTAGCAGTGGTTACAAGGTGCGATGTACACTCAACAGAATGTCTCTTTATTCAATACCACAGCCTTCTAATTTAAGACAATTACTGAATGTAACTTTTACCCTTAGCAATGCCAGGAAGTCTGCAGAGCTCTGTGGTATGGTATATGGTATGGTATAGCACAACAAATAGGTAATACTTATGAAAAGTGGAAAGCTGTTTACCAGTGCCTGCTTTTTGTGTTTCGGTTTACCTTTCTGGAGAATAACACCAAGCTAAAATAAAAGAGGGCTTTTGTGGTACATCTTAGAAACATGGAAAGTGAGAAACCTGTTGACATCCCTTTTACTAGCTGCTAACCAATGGGAAGTGAGAGATGTATGTGTTAGCCACACCCCCGCGGATCAGTTGTTTGACCAGCGCCCCTGAGAAGCCCCAAAGCTGCCACTGCTTAGTGCTGATTGGTTACATCTGGTGTGACAAGGCCCAGCTTCAGAGAGCTTGGAAGAGGGATGTATTCCCAAACCCACAGACAGGTCTTATAACATATTTGAATGCTATATCACCTTAAATCTGTCAGCAGATTGA
The DNA here is from genome assembly GCF_905171775.1 of Rana temporaria. NCBI lineage: Eukaryota > Metazoa > Chordata > Amphibia > Anura > Ranidae > Rana > Rana temporaria. Next base: position 134,332,770 of record NC_053499.1, on the reverse strand, counting down.
ATCTCAATAAAAAATTATATAAATATAAAAAAAATGTCAGCAAGCAGCAGCTAAAGTGCCCATATTGATGATGATTATCCCATGTCTAAAGCCACTTATAAAGTAGAGGTAAACTCTCTGGGCTAGATTCAGGTAGCCCGCTGTAAGTTTGTGTTTGTGTAAGCGTATGTTATTTACGCTACGCTGCCGCAATTTAGAGAGGCAAGTGCAGTATTCACAAGCACTTGCTCCGTAAGTTGCGGCGGCGTAGCGTAAATCTGCCGGGCCGAATTCAAATTGAGAAGAGGTGGGCGTGTTTTATGTAAATAAAACATGACCCCACGTAAATTACGTCTCTAACGAACGGCGCATGCCGTCGCGAACGACGTAAAAATTTCAAAATTCGACGCGGGAACCACGTCCATACTTAACATTGCGTACGCCTAATATAGCAGGAGTAACCTTACGCCGGAAAAAGCCTAACGTAAACGACGTAAAAAAATGCAACGGGTGTACATACGTTTGTGACTCGGCGTATCTACCTAATCAGCATATTCCTCTTGTAAATCGACAGAAGCGCCACCTAGCGGCCAGCGTAAATATGCAACTAAGATATGACGGCATAAGAGACTTACGCCAGTCGGAATCTTTGGCAAATTTTGGCGTATCTTGCTTTCTGAATACAGAAAGAAGATACGCCGGCACAGATTTGAATTTACGCGGCGTATCAACAGATACGCCGGCGTAAATTCTTTCTGAATCTAGCCCTCTCAGTCAACATTGATTATTTTTAATCCTTATACTTGTAGTGATACCCCCGCAGGAGCCGCTAATTTGTCCCAGGCTCTTTTTCCCGCAAAAATGTACAGCAGCAGCCAGGCACACAGCAACATCCACAAATTCGGCTCAAAGAACAGTCTAGGGGGTACTTTTTTTTAAAGTTTTTTTACGTACCTTGTAGTAGAGCCTGACGTGTAGGAGGAGACCTCTCTTACAGCCCTGGCTCAGGAGTCACTGGAGTGGGGACAGTGAGCTTGTGAGCACAGTGAGTTCCTGGAGAGTTTCTGGGGTAGTTGTAGAAGCTGGCACAGTAGCTGGATGATGACCCTCCAGGGATGGCTGGGACTGCAGATGGCAGCAGAGGCAGGTGCAGGTCAGCGACCTGATGAGCTGGCGGGTGCAGGATCAGCAGCAAACTGGAGCCTGAGTCCATTTATTGTAATCATCCAAAGAGACACACACAGAACAGTGACATGTGCAGATGGTTGACGTGTTTCACACAAGACTGATTTAACCACTTGCCGACCAGCCACCGTCATACTGCGGCAAGGTGGCACATTCCCACAAATCACTGTAGGTGTACGTCAACTCACTTTTCTGGGCAATCTTTTGTGGACACTCAAATTGGCCAGCGGGGGAGCCGATGAGTGAGTCATATCATTCCCTGCAGTGACAGAACGGGGATCTGCCTGTGTAAACAAGGCAGATCTTCGTTCTGACAGTGGAGATCACACAGATCCTGTCTTTCTGATAAGCAGGAAGATGGATCTGTGTGCTTCCCCAGTCACATAGTCCCCCATACAGTTAGAAAACACAAACAGGGAACACATTTAACCCCTTGATCGCCCCTGATGTTAACCCCTTGCAAGGCTGTGTCATTAGTACAATAACAATGCATATTTTTAGCACTGGTTACTGTAATAATGTCACTGTTTCCCAAGAATTTTCCAAAATGTCAGTTAGGTGTCTGCCAAAATGTCGCAGTCCCGCTAAAAATCACTGATCACTGCCATTACTAGTACAAAATAAATAAAAATTACATAAAACTATCCCCTATTTTGTAGAAGCGATAACTTTTGCGCAAACCAATCAATATACGCTTATTGGGATTTTTTTATTAAAAATATGTAGCAGAATGCATATCGGCCTAAGTTGATGAATAAATATTTTTTTTACATTTTGTTTTTGGAAATGTTTTATAGCAGAAAGTAAAAAATATATATATTTCTTTTTTCATAATTGTCGCCCTTTTTTGTTTAACTGCTTAAGACCCGGACCATTATGCAGGTAAAGGACCTGGCCCCTTTTTGCGATTCGGCACTGGGCACTGGCACTGGTCGTGCTACATGGCTTCCAAACAAAATTGGCGTCTTTTTTCCCCACAAATAGAGCTTTCTTTTAGTGGTATTTTATCACCTCTACGTTTATTATTTTTTGTGCTATAAACAAAAATAGAGCGACAATTTAAAAAAAAAGGCAATATTTTTTACTTTTTGCTATAATATATAGCCCCAAAAAATATATAGCATTTTTTTCCTCAGTTTAGGCCGTTACGTATTCTTCTACATATTTTTGGTGAAAAAAAATCGCAATAAGCATTTATTAATTGGTTTGCGCAAAAGGTATAGCGTTTACAAAATAGGGGATAGTTTTATGGCATTTTTATTAATATTTTTATTTTTACTAGTAATGGCGGCGATCAGCGATTTTTTTCGTGACTGCGACATTATGGCGGACACATCGGACACTTTTGACACATTTTTGGGACCATTGTCATTTTCACAGCGAAAAGTGCTATAAAAATGCACTAATTACTGTGAAAATGACACTGGCAGTGAAGGGGTTAACCACTAGGGGGCGCTAAAGGAGTTAAGTGTGTCCTATTGTTTGTTCCTTACTGTAGGGGGGCGTGGCTGGACGTGTGACGTCACTGATCGTCGTTGCCTATAACAGGGAACAGACGATCAGTGACAAGACACAGAGAAGAACGGGGAAGGTTTGTTTACACTCACCTCTCCCTGTTCTTCAGCTCCTGTAACCCTGATCGCAGGACACCGGCTGACCAGCTGGGTTCTTAAAGGGGACATACATGTACGCCCTTGTGCCCAGTCCTGCCATTCTGTCGACGTATATCGCCGTGCGGCGGTCCTTAAGTGGTTATAGCGCAAAAAATAAAAACCGCAGAGGTAAAAAAATACCAGCAAAAGAAAGTTCTATTTGTTAGAAAAAAAAGGACATTAATTTTGTTTGGGTACAAGGTTGCACAGCAGCGCAATTGTCAGTTAAAGGGTGGCAGTGCCGAATCGTAAAAAAATGGCTTGGTCTGGAAGTGGGTAAATCCTTCCGGGGCTGAAGTGGTTAAAGTACCTGTGCAAAACAAAGGAAAACCTGTAAACATGGCCTGTTGGGGGTAGTTGATAACAGGGTTGAGAACCACTGATGTAGACAACCTTGTTGGACTATGTTTGTAGATTAAGAGGGGCAGTTGTTTGTTGGTAAAAACATGCTTCAACTGCCTATTTTTACCCCCTCCCCATGTGTAAATAAGTCCTTAAAGTGTTCGTTTGACCTTCGTCATGCCAGCCATCAAGAACAGGAACTAAAGCGTCTCTTGCCTTTATGCCGCGTACACATGTTAATTTTTCGGCATGAAAAGAAACAATGTTTTTCCAACTTCATCATTAAAACGGCGTTGCCCACACACCATTGTTTTTAAAAAATACTTCAGCAAAGCGCGGTGACGTACAACACTTACGACGGCACTATAAAGGGGAGGTTCCATGCGAATGACGCCACCCTTGGGGCTGCTTTAGCTGATTCCGTGTTAGTAAAAGACTATTCTCGCTTTTCTGTCTGTTACAGCGTGATGAATGTGCTTACTCCATTATGAACGGTAGTTTTACCAGAACGAGCGCTCCCGTCTCATAACTTGCTTCTGAGCATGCGTGGGTTTTTTAACGTCGTTTTAGCCCACACGCGATAATTTTTTTACAACCCGAAAAACGACGTTGTTTAAAGCGGTGGTTCACCCTCCTTCACCCCATTATTCCATTACTTTCGGCATCGTAGCGCGAGCTACGGTATGCCGGTCCTAAATTTTTAATCCCCGTACTCACTGTGCTATTGTTGATTGAAGAATCCGACTCCCGCGGGGAATGGGCATTCCTATGGAGAGGGAGGATGATTGACGGCCGGCTCTGGCACGTCACGCTCCCCGAAGACAGCCGGAGTAGGTCTCGGCTATTCACAGCGCCTGCGCACAGGCTATGCGCAGGCGCCGTGAATAGCCAAGCCTATTTCGGCTATTTCCGGAGAAGCGTGACGTGCCAGGGCCGGCCGTCAATCACCTTCTCTCTCCATAGGAATGCCCATTCCCCGGATTCTTCAATCAACGATAGCACAGTGAGTACGGGGATTAAAAATTTAGGACCGGCATACCGTAGCTCGCGCTACGATGCCGAAAGTAATGGAATAATAAAAAAAAACTTTTTTTTTTTTTTTAACAGGGTGAACCCCCGCTTTAAAACGTCGTTAAAAAATGCAGCATGATCGAATTTTTTTTTTTGTCGTTTTTCAGAACCTGAAAAATTATGTGAAGCCCACACACCATCATTTTAAATGACATTTTTTAAAAACATGGGGCCAGATTCACGAACAATTACGGCGGCGTAACGTATCCCCTTTACGTTACTCCGCCGCAAGTTTTCGTCGTAAGTGCTTGATTCCCAAAGCACTTGCGTGTAAACTTGCGGCGGCGTAGCGTAAAGCCATCCGGCGCAAGCCCGCCTAATTCAAATGGGGCGTGTACCATTTAAATTAGGCGCGTTCCCGCGCCGAACGTTCTGTGCATGCTCCATTAGGAAATTTCCCGCCGTGCTTTGCGCAAAATTACTATGCCCCGACGTGTTTTTTGAATGGCGACGTGCGTTACGTCCTTTCGTATTCCCGGACGTCTTACGCGGTCGCCAAAGTATTGCATCCTAAGATCCGAAGCCGTACGCCTGTCGGATCTTAGCCAAAAGCCGTCGGATCTTTGTTTGTGAATTACAAATAAAGATACGACGCGGCAAATTTGAAAGTACGCCAGAGTATCAGCAGATACTCCGGCGTACTTTTCCTGTGAATCTGGCCCTAAGTTTTTTTCATACCGAAAAATGATCGTGTGTACGCGGCATGAGAGTTGCCAGCAGAGGTTAGCTAAGGCTGAGCTTCTACACATGACTTTATTTTAATTTTGTCTGAAACACTTTGTATTTGTTTGCTTTCCTAAGACAAATAAAATGTGTTTGCGCTGAGATTTGTTGGCAGGACGTGCTCAGAGGTCACAAGTGTCTGGGTCTGCAGGTAGTTATGCAAAGTTCAGTCACTTTTACGCTGGCTTAGATTGATTAAAAGATCAGTTATGCAATTTTGCTGACATCACAAATGATTTACATAATAATATGAATGAAATGCCGTAATGAAAACAGTGGGAAGACATAGTAGTATAAGACGGCGGTCAAAGCACTCGCATTTAAAGTAATATTCAATAAAGTAATTTTTTTTTTTGGTGAATGGCCATATCTCACTGGTCTGTGTGCCAGTATGGGGTGTCCTGTGCCGTGAGCTGCAGTTATCATCCAAGAACCCAACCCATCTTAACCACTTGTCGCCCGCTCACAGTAGATATACTGCAAGTGAGCTGCACAGCCAGGCACCACGTATGGGTACTAGACATGTGCAAGTCGCTTTGTTCCGAATTAGTTTTTTTAACAAATTGCGACAGATTCATTCAGAAATATACGAATTAACGAAAACCAGCTTAAAGTGTCACTAAAGGAAAATTTGTTTTCATTTCAAATAACAAACATGTTATACTTACCTCCGCTGTGCAGTTCATTTTGCACAGAGTGGCCCCGATCCACATCTTCTGGGGTCCCTCGGCGGCTGTCCTATGGTCCTTCCCGCAATTACTAACCACAGTCATGCGAGAGCTCGCATGGTGGTCAGTAATTGCGGGCACGCTCCCGTGATACAGAAAACGGCCATAGCCGCTCACTGTATCACTCGGCCCCACCCCTCGGCACGCCGCGTCACTGGATGTGATTGACAGCAGCGCCAGCCAATGGCTGCTCTGCTCTCAATCCATCCGCTCTAGCCAATCAGAGGCCAGGCTGAGTGGCGAAGAGGATATCGGGACCGCGCGGGACTTTCGAGGGGTCAGGCAAGTATAACGGGGGCTTGGGGGGGGGGGCGGCAGCATTCAATGTATTTTCACCTTAATACATAGATTGAATTAAGGTGAAAAAAATGTTTTCTTTACAACTCCTTTAACAAATTTTTGTGAATATTCGGAAATTCAGAAATCCGAAAAATCCAAAATTCTAAATTTTAAAATCCAAAAATCCCATAATTTGAAAATCCAAAAATAAGAATGAAAATCCGAAAATTCTAAAGAATTTGTTCCTCTTCACAATTTGAATTCAGCGCGCTTACGCCAGCAGATTTACGCTACGCCGCCGTAACTTAGGGCGCAGGTTCTTTGTGGATCCAGCCCCAGCCTCACTAAGTTATGGCGGCGTAGCCTATCTGAGATACGCTACGCCCGCACAAACTTACGGCGGGCTATCTGAATATAGCCCTATGTATTTAGCCATTTGCTTGGAAGCCATTTTTATTAATATTGCCAACCTGAGGTGTAAGGTTACTCCTGCTATATGAGGAGTATCCAATGTTACGTATGGACGTCGGGACAGCGTTGAATTTTGCGTCGTTTACGTTGTTTGCGTAAGTCGTTCGCGAATAGGGCTTTGCGTAAATTACATTCACGTCGAAAGCATTGACTATTTGCGACGTAATTAGGAGCATGCACACTGGGATACATTCACGGACGGCGCATGCGCCGTTCGTTAGAGACGTCATTTACGTGGGGTCATGTTTTATTTGCATAAAACAGGCCCACCTCTTCACAATTTGAATTTGGCGCGCTTACGCCGGCAGATTTACGCTACGCCGCCGTAACTTAGGGCGCAGGTTCTTTGTGGATCCAGCCCCAGCCTCACTAAGTTACAGCGGCGTAGCTACACTACGCCCGCACAAACTTACGGCGGGCTATCTGGATCTATGTGAAAAAAGGATAATGCGCTAAATCAACTGATTAAATAAAGGTGTCAACACATCAAAATACTGGAGAAATAAGACAAATTGATACAAAGAATAAAGTTCCAAATTCTAAATATATATCGTCCCTTGTTGCTGTAATCCTGAAGGCAACTCAATAACACTTTGCCCGACCGCACACACACAGTGTGTGAGATATAACCAGCTTGATGGTGTGATGATCAGCCTGTCAGGTCAAAAAAGTGCTTTCCACCAGGTATTCACAAGTTTCAGATATGCAAAGAAAGGGAGACAGAGAAAAGACCGATAGTGTGATACCGTTAAATGAACCACTAACGTCTCACAACACTCAGAACATCACTCACGAATCCCCGGTAATAGATAGGCTTTAGCGTGTGTGCATGTAGGCTGCTCAGCTTGTCAGGGAATCATGGGACCCATGATTAAGTCACGTGTCTAGTGACGATACGCGTGGGGGAGGAGCTTGAGTGACGGGACGCACGGAGGTGCCGGATGAAGAGCCTGACAAGCTGAGCAGCCTACATGCACACACGCTAAAGCCTATCTATTACCGGGGATTCGTGAGTGATGTTCTGAGTGTTGTGAGACGTTAGTGGTTCATTTAACGGTATCACACTATCGGTCTTTTCTCTGTCTCCCTTTCTTTGCATATCTGAAACTTGTGAATACCTGGTGGAAAGCACTTTTTTGACCTGACAGGCTGATCATCACACCATCAAGCTGGTTATATCTCACACACTGTGTGTGTGCGGTCGGGCAAAGTGTTATTGAGTTGCCTTCAGGATTACAGCAACAAGGGACGATATATATTTAGAATTTGGAACTTTATTCTTTGTATCAATTTGTCTTATTTCTCCAGTATTTTGATGTGTTGACACCTTTATTTAATCAGTTGATTTAGCGCATTATCCTTTTTTCACATATTTTGCTTGGTTTAGTTCACCGTTATAATTGCTGCTTTTTCATTTATTTATTGATTAATTGATATAATTAATTTTTTCACTATAGTAGCGCTGTAGACCTTTCACATATATACTATCTGGATCTAGCCCTATGTATTTAGCCATTTGCTTGGAAGCCATTTTTATTAATATTGCCAACCTGAAGATTTTGTGATTTTGCTTTATTTGAGCAGGAAAGAAAGCAGCCACAAAAACAACTATTCTGCAATAGAATATAACAGCTTAAGTCTCATGGTAGTAGTAGCTGCCTGGCTTTTTCTGCATTATTTCCCATAATTCCCTAGTGTGGTGTACCATTACCGAAGCTACAGCACAAACAGGCAGTCTTCTATAGGTTGGGCGTTTGACAACTACTATATAAATGTTACTTTTGATAACAGAAGTTCTAAATTTAAGCAAGATTAAAGTTTTATTTTATGAGAAAATAAGTCTGTGGAAACAACCTAGATTTCTTTTAGGCACAAACCAGAGTAAATTTGCTGGTGTGCACAGCTGCTGATTGAACTCACAAGATGACACAAACCACACTGCGAAGTTGTGTTTGTAGACATCCTGACCTTACAGTTTCAGAGCACCACACAAGTCACGATGGTTAAGCATCTAATGGTTTCTTATCCTATCTCAAACATCAAATGTGTCTTCTCTGTAGATCAGAAGCCCACACTTCCACCCCGTTCTGTGAGGTGAATTTACACAAATCTAATCTGTGGCATGTATCTAATCTGAGGCCTAGGTCTACTTTGTGCTATCTCAGAAAACATATGTTTTTAAAGCGGGGTGTAAAGACTGATTTTTTTTTATTAAAATAATAAATGTTGTACTTGCCTGTTCTGTGCAAAGGTATTGCATAGAGTGGCCCCTTGACTCATTTTCTGGGGTCTCTCACTTCTCCTTTTCTGAGTAACCCCATAGTAAGCTGTGTGCTGTGGGGGTCATTCATGCGGGCGTGCTCCCGAGCCAGGTTGTGTGTATATAGACCAGGGATATGCAATTAGCGGACCTCCAGCTGTTGCAAAACTACAACTCCCATCATGCCTCTGCCTTTGGGTGTCATACTTGTGGCTGTCTGAGTCTTGCTATGCCTCATGGGACTTGTAGTTCTGCAACAGCTGGAGGTCCGCTAATTGTATATCCCCGCCATAGACAAACATAGCATGGCTTGGCTTCACCCCCACTCCCTCCTTACTGGATTTAATTGAAAGCAAGTAGGAGCCAATTTACAGGCAGTGACCATAGTCTGGACCCTAACAGTGTGATTGATGGACCCCTGAACTGGCCCTTTGTTTAAAGAATTGGGGGGTCCCTGATTATTCCTTTTCTTTCTTATATTAAAGGGGTTGTAAAGGTACAATTATTTTTTCCTAAATAGCTTCCTTTACTTAAAGCGGAGTTCCACCTAAAAATGGAACTTCCGCTTAACCCACTCCTTGCCCCCTTACATGCCACATTTGGCATGTAATTTTTTTTGGGGGGGAGTGGGGGCTTCAGGAGAAGGGGACTTCCTGTCCCACTTCCTCCTTCCGCCGAGGGGCTGGAAAGGCGATTAGCTTAATCGCCTTCTTGCAGCCCCTCCCTGTAGGCCTGTCCAATCGGACGGCGCCGCGCCGCTCGCGCATGCGCAGTGGGTTCCCGGCCGTGAAGCCGAAAGCTGTCACTGCCGGGTGCCCACACTAGGAATGAAGACGCCGGCCGGTGAGGGGGGGCGAGGAGTGGAGCCCCGGCCGGCGCGTCACGGGAGCCGTGGAGCAGGTAAGTGTCTGTTTATTAAAAGCCAGCAGCTACACTTTTTGTAGCTGCTGACTTTTAATAAACTTAAAAAAAGGCTGAAACTCCCCTTTAACTGCAGTCCTCCTTCACTTACCTCATCCTTTGATTTTGCTTTTAAATGTCCTTATTTCTTCTGAGAAATCCTCACGTCTGTCTGTAACTCCACACTTTCTCCCTGGCATGGAGTGTCGTGCTTGCCCCCTCCCTTGGACTACGAGGGAGTCAGGACGTCCACTAATGCCTCGTACACACGATAGGTTAACCAGAGGACAACAGTCTGATGGACCGTTTTCATCGGTCAAAACCGATCGTGTGTGGGCCCCATTGGTTATTTAACCATCGGTTAAAAAAAAAAGCCAACTTGCTTTAAATTTAACCGATGGATTCCTAACCGATAGGTCAAAACCGATCATAGTAGTCACAACCACCGGTTAAAAACCCACGCATGCTCAGAATCAAGTCGACGCATGCTTGGAAAAATTGAACTTCATTTTTTTCTGCACGTCGTTGTGTTTTATGTCACCGCGTTATGACACGATCGGTTTTTTAACTGATGGTGTGTAGGCACGATGGACCATCAGTCAGCTTCATCGGTTATGGACTGATTGTGTGTACGAGGCTTAACACACAGCTCCTTTCTCTATCTGCAACGTAGAGAGCGTCCTGACTCTCCCGTAGTCCAAGGGAGGGGGCGAGCATGACACTCCACCTCTCTGGCTCACCTTTCTGGCAGTCCATGGGCCAGATTCACAGTACAAGTACGCCGGCGTATCTACTGATACACGGGCATACTTTCAAATTGGCCGCATTGTATCTTTAGTTTGAATCCTCAAACCAAGATACGACGGCTTTTGGCTTCGATCCGACAGGCGTACAGCTTCGTACGCCTTCGGATCGTAGGTGCAATACTTCGGCGCCCGCTGGGTGGAGTTTGCTTCGTTTTCCGCGTCGGGTATGCTAATTAACATTTTCGGCCGTCGCATTCTCTTACGTCGTCGCTAGTCGGCTTTTCCCGGCGTATAGTTAGAGCTTCTATTTTGTGGCCTATATTTAGACTTGCCATGTTAAAGTATGGCCGTCGTTCCCGCGTCAAATTTTAATTTTTTTTTTGCGTAAGTCGTGCGTGAATAGGAAAGGACGTAACTCACGTCGACTTTCAAAAAATGACGTCGTTGCGACGTCATTTCGCGCAAAGCACGGCGGGAAATTTCAAAACGGAGCATGCCCAGTACAATCGGCACGGGAACGCGCCTAATTAAAATGATCCACGCCCCCTACCTGGATCATTTCAATTAGGCGGGCTTGCGCCGGAGGGATTTACGCTACGCCGCCACAAGTTTACAGGCAAGTGCTTTGTGAATCAAGCACTTGCCCGTAAAACTTGCGGCGGTGTAACGTAAATGCGATACGTTACACCGCCGTAAATGTACCTGAATCTGGCCCCATGTTTTTTCCATCTGTTCCAGCTTTGGACAGTTTTCAACATCCACCACTTCTGGGTGTACAGGGCACATCAGTGACATGGATGTGGGAGGATGGAGCCATGGCAGAAAAATGTGGTGCAACTAAGTTTTTGAAGTATTTGTAATTGGTCTTTTCCAACAACTTTTATTAGTTGTAAATGTTAGATTCTTGTTGGCGGATCTAGCAGCATTTATTACATTGTTGTGTATAGCCATGTTGGATTTGTCTGCCTAATCTCTTTTGTTTTAACCACTTAACCCCCAGACCATATTGCTGCCCAAAGACCAGAGCACTTTTTGCGATTCGGGACTGTGTCGCTTTAACTAACAATTGCGCGGTCGTGCGACGTGGCTCCCAAACAAAATTGACATCCTTTTTTCCCCACAAATAGAGCTTTCTTTTGGTGGTATTTGATCACCTCTGCGGTTTTTATTTTTTGCGCTATAAACAAAAATAGAGCGACAATTTTGAAAAAAAAAAATGTTTTTTACTTTTTGCTATAATAAATATCCCCCAAAAATATATAAAAAAACGTTTTTTTCCCTCAGTTTAGGCCGATACGTATTCTTCTATATATTTTTCCTTAAAAAAAAATTGATTGGTTTGCGCAAAAGTTATAGCGTTTAAAAAATAGGGGGTATTTTTATGGCATTTTTTTTAATATTTTTTTTTACTAGTTTTGGCGGCAATCAGCGATTGCCGCCGGGCACGCGCACAGGACTCGGGGACGAGCGAGGGGCGCGGCGAGAGAGCCGACGTAGAGCTACGGGCTCTTGCGCAGGGGAGCCAACCTGCCGCCGTGAAACGACGGCGGCAGGTCGGCAAGTAGTTAATAAGAAGAAGAAGAATGCGGTAAAAGCATCAATTTATGCCTGGCAGTCCTGGTGTCAATCCACCATCATGTCTATTTCTACTAATACTATTGTTATGATTGCTTAAAGTGTATGAATATAGTGTATGAACACTATATTAAAGTTTGTTATCAGAAAGAGTGAAAAACTTCAGATATACGAAGAACTGAGTATAACTGAGAGGCAAATCACACCTCAACAGGAAGTTCACTTGAAATTCAGTCAAATATTTTGCCTTCTTGCCGAGTGGAACAGAGCACACGCTTAAATGTTACAAAGTTGAAAAATAACAAACCTAGGCAAACCACGGCTTCCCTCAGCCACCCAGAACCAGACGTTTTATTGGTTTTAAAATATTTGTGTAAGAACAGTTTGAAGACCAACAGAACGTTGGCTTGAGCTGCAGATAAATGTTTCACCCAAAGCAAGGAAAATATCCGCCTAGTTATGTTTCAACACAAGGGAGTCAGTAATAGAGATGGGCAAATAATGGAAAACCGACTCTGCACGGCTGATGATTTCCTTTGCCCAAAGTGATAGTGAAATGATAAAATGTAGTCTAAAGGCCCACTTACCAGTTCACTGGTCCCCAACCAAGAAGGCCACAACCCAAGGGAGAGGCATTGGCTGCCCCTTGGGTAACAGAAGGTCACCTGGCAAGATGCATTTGGGTACCCACTTCAAAGGTCCTAAGTTAAATGTGGGATTTAAGGTGATAGGGTTAGGTTAAATGTTAGAGTCAATGGTCAAAGGATAGAGATCAGGGGTCAAGTCCTGGGGAAAAAAGTGTGGGAACTCCCACCCAAGATCCACTCCCCCTCGGAAAAAAAAAAAAAATTAAATGCTCATATGCATAATTTCTAAACCACATGTTCTTTCTAAATCCCGCGATAACTCGCAGCAGACCTCCGCAATGTCTCCTGGGAACAATGACAAAAGCTCCCAGGAGACATTGCGGGATCGAGGAAGTGACGGAATACCCGCACACTACCTGATGAATCCATATACAGGAAGCGGCCAGTAACATAAAGGATTACTAAGGTTGGCCTGCCCCTGACAGTGACTCGAGCTGGGCATCGCCGCTTAGTGAAGGATTGTCTCGCGCAGTTCGGGTGCTCTAGTCCTGCAAAGGGAACTGCGTTCCTGCTGTGAAAAAAGTGCAGGAACTCTGTTCCCACGCGTTCCCGCAGGACTTGCCCCACTAATGGAAGAAAAGATAGGAGAAAACTCCTGGTTAAGTGTTGGAGCTTTACACAGGGCTGAGGAATCTGTGCATATCCCTACATGATAGCATGGGGTAGCCAGAGTGACCAATTAACCACCATCAGTGCTGTGACATCAAAGAAAGGTGAGTGAGTCACATGCTCACCATACCCAGAAGGACTTAATTTCTCTTCATTCCCAACAGAGCAGCTGAGTGAAAGGAAGATGAGAATGTTCAGCTGGGGCAGGCAGCATATATGAGAACCTTTTTTTTGCCCTTTGCCCTGCATTGGTATAGCACAAGCTTACTTTATTGTTAGAATTAGAGAATTAGAGAATTATGAATTATGACGCGTACACACAATCGGAGTTTCCGATGGAAAAAGTCAGACGGACTTTTACCATCAGATATTCCGATCGTGTGTAGCCCCACCTGAGTTTTTTCACCTGAAATTACGATGAATTCCATTGGAGTTTAGAAATAGAACATGTTCTATTTTTCTCCAATGGAATTTAGTTGGAATTCCGATGTGATTTGGCCGGGCAAAAGCCTGATCGTGTGTACGCGACATAAGGGTTTGGAGTGAAATTTAGGCTAACATTTATTGATATTGTAAAAGGTTACATGTTGGGGGTTATTTTTCAGAATTAGGTTATGCTTTGTGGAGTAGGTTAAATATTTAGGAGTTTGGTTAAATTTAGGGCTGATTTTACACATTTGGGATGCGTTAACATACCATTGTGTTAAGGCAGCCTATTCATTATGAATGTACCACCAACATAAAATAACAGAATTTTTTTTTTGTCTTTTCTCTAACACAGGACACCACAGGTTAATTGCTCATTACACTCATTGCGCATAGGAGTGCCATTCTGGCCAATGCCATGCATGTGAAGTATGAATGGGCCCGCAAAGTTCTGCATAGGACAGGGTTACAGTGCAGGGCAGGTGTTACAGTCATCTTATGTGTAAGAACACAGTTCAGTGGCCCATGGACACATGGGCACACACTTTCTTCTTAACATCCTTTTAAGCTTACATTCACACTTGTACACACGTGTGTATGTATGTATCCTTTCCTCTGATTACATGCAATCTGCATCCAGTGCTAATAACTTCCATGTAATCGCTACATAAGTACATGCAAGTGGGTGCAATTAACTGCAGGATATGGCAGTCTTCTATTGTTTTCAATGGGGCTGCCTCTCGCAGCTAATTGTAGAAACCCCCACTGGGGTTTTTGGCATGTAAGGCAGGGTGCATTCACAAGTCCCACACTGAGAAAACCAGTGCCCACTTCCCAGTGCCAAAAACACATATGGTGGATTCAGGAGGAATCCTGTTGTTATTATGGATACTGATAATACAAATAATTTGTGGGGAGGGGTACCCATTGTTGTAATAGGCTATTGTGGGGAGGGGTACCCATTGTTGTAATAGGCCATTGTGGGGAGGGGTACCCATTGTTGCAATAGGCCATTGTGGGGAGGGGTACCCATTATTGTAATAGGCCATTAGAGTTAGGTACCATTATACCGCCTTATTAAGCACTTCAGCCTCAGAAGGATTTGCCCCCTTAAAGAGGAGTTCCACCCAAAAATGCAACTTCCACTTTTCAGAAGCAGGTATTTGCTCCAACTTCCGGGCATAGGTCGCCTCGGCGACCTACGCCACTTCCGGCACCATCTTCGTCCCCCACCCCCCACTGGGAGACACACAGGTCCTAGAAGACAGCAGGGACCAGTAGGATCGCGCACCAAGATCGCCACCAAGCTGCAAGGCTTGGTGGCGCCTCCACCTTAGAGCCAAGGGACAGATTGGCTTTGGGTGCCGACATTGCGGATGCCCAGGACAGGTAAGTCTCCTAAAATTAAAAGTCAGCATCTGCACTATTTGTAGCTGCTAATTTTTTTTTTGGCGGAACTCTGCTTTAATGACCAGGCCATTGTTTGCAAAACGTCACTGTGTCGACTTAAGACAGCAAGTCCAAATCCTAATTTGTACAAACGAACTTACTCATTATGGAACAAAAAAAACTGATAACCAGCAGGATCATACCTACAGATCATGATTACATTTTGCAATTGGTGCATAAAAAAATATCTAAATGATCGCTATGGGTGACAAGTTTCTCGTAGAATAACAATACTAAAAATCTTGCGTCTGCTTTGTATGTGAGACATAAGCGGTCTCTTGCAGCAGGCATTCCACGTCAAGCAGAGTTTTCCAAACACGGGTTCAGTGACCTAATTGTGAATGTTCTCTGCTGCTGTATGGAAGAGATGTACTTTTGACCTTATTGTTTTACTCTCAGTATTATCATTGATTTTTGTTTCTCTTCCTGTAGCTTAAGTTTTTACCATTATTTCATTTTTTGGTTGTTTATATCCCAAAAAACGAATGCACTTGAAGCAACCAGCAAATTGGACGAAAATCCCCCAAAGTTTGGAAGTTTATCTCTAGCGGAACTCTAGTCAAGATGAAAGTCACAATAAAAAGCTGAACGAGGTATGTCTACCAGGATTCTTTTCCAGGGAGCATCCTAAAGTTAGGTTGTGAGGATAGGCACTACTAGCTAGATTCAGGTACATTTTCATAACTTTGCGGCAGCGTAGCTTAAGGCATTTAAGCTACGCCGCCGTAAGTTAGCGAGGCAAGTACATGATTCACAATGTACTTACCTGCTAAGTTACGGCGGCGTAGCCTAAATCGGCGGGCATAAGGGCGCCTAATTCAAATGTGTTTGAGGGGGGCGTGTTGTATGCTAATGGGGCTTGACCTTACGTTTTTTACGTTTTTTGCGAACTGCGCATGCGCCAGGCGCCTACATTTCCCAGTGTGCATTGCGGCTAAGTACGCCGCACGGGCCTATTGATTTTGACGTGGACGTAAACAACGTAAATCCCGATTCACGGACGACTTACGCAAACGACGTAAAAAATTAGAATTTCGACGTGGGAACGACGGCCATACTTGATATTACTATTCCAATAGGGCCTAGCTCTAACTTTACGCGGCCTATCTCTTACGTAAACGGCGTAAAAGTACTGCGTCGGACGGGCGTACATATTCTACGCCGACCGCAATGGAAGCGCCACCTAGCGGCCATTCAAAATATTGCAATCTAAGATAGGACGGTGCAAGCCGTCGTATCTTAGATATGTTTGAGCGTAGCTCTGTTTGAGCATACGCTTAAACATAAGTCGGCGTAGATTCTGAGTTAGGTCGGCTTATCTACTGATAAGCCGGCCTAACTCTTACTGAATCTACCTATAACTTTATTTTCATGCCCTATTCCAGAGCAGGGGTTTCCACACTTTAAAAAAAAAAAGGCCAGACTTTAGGGGGGCCACACTGTGGCCAGTGGAAGTGTGGAAATGTAAAATGACCAAATTCAATCAGTGGGAATAGACAATGCCTCAGGCTCAGTGGTTAGTAGGATAGGGTGACCAGACATCCCCGGTTTCAGGGGACAGTCCCCGGATTGAGGTCACTGTCCCCGGACCAAGTTTGTCCCCGGTTTTGTCCCCAGATTGGATTTGAACAGGGGCTGGGGCAATTTTAAAGACATTCAGTGCAGAATAAAAAAAAAAATCTGAATTACACACCCCCACTCCTACTAGCTTAGGGGGGTGTATTTTTTCCATTATCTGTGCCCCTTTCTGATGATCACGTGCTGGTCCGAGTGGAGGGAATATTTCTTCAGTTTCGGGCGCATGCCCATTCAGCTCCACTCGCATGTTCTTCTACCTTGGCTCAAGTCCCGGCCAGCCGTCTGCCTGTTTATCTCCTTGCCTTCCCTGGTGGGGGGATCTTCCTCCGCTCCCCACCCAGTAGTAGCCGGGGCTCGGAGAGTGAGACTTGACAGGCTCTGAGGCGGGCTGCGACAGGCAGAGAGCCGCTGATTGCCGCCATTACCAGTAAAAAAAAAATATGTCCCCGGATTTCATTTAAAAAATCTGGTCACCTTATAGTAGGAGTAAAATATGTCTCATGCCACGTACGCACTCCTGACTCCTGACGTTCAAAAAGCCGTTGTTTTTCACAACGTGATTCCTCTCCAGCCTGACTTGCATACACACGTCCATGCAAAAAAACGTCCGATCAAAGCGCGGTGACGTACGGCACGTACGACGGGACTATAAAGGGGAAGTTCCTTACAAATGGCGAAACCTTTTGGGCTGCTTTTGCTGATCCTCGTGTTAGTAAAAGTTTGGTGAGAGACGATTCGTGCTTTTCAGTCTTCGTGCTTTTCCGTCCGTTACAGCGTGACGAATGTGCTATCTCCATTACGAACGCTAGTTTTACCAGAACGAGCGCTCCCGTCTCATACTTGATTCTGAGCATGCACGTTTTTTTCCCCCTGGGAAAAGCATATACACGACCGTTTTTCGCGACGAGAAAAAGACTGACGGGAAACTCGACTAGAAAAAAAAAAAGCTGGTTTATATTTTTTTTACGGGCAGTTTTTTCATCGAGAAAACTGATAGGGAGCATACTCATGGTCGATTTTCTCGACCAATATAAAAAATGGCAGTTTTCTCGTCGTGAAAACCGGTTGTGTGTACAAGGCATCAGAGTTGGTGGTCAGTAGAAGTAAAAAATGGTCTAGTGCCTGTGGACAGCTAGAGAAAGAATAACACCTCATAATTTGTGTCAGTTTGACATTAAAGGGGTTGTAAAGGTTCGTCTTTTATTCTCTAAATAGGTTCCTTTAAGCTAGTGCATTGTTGGTTCACTTACCTTTTCCTTTGATTTCCCTTCAAAATGTTTTTTTTCTTTGTTTGAATTTCTCACTTCCGGTTTCTCCTCAGTAAGCTTTTTCACCATCATCTAGGGTTGCCACCTTTTCTTCGAACCAAACCCGAACACTTTAGCAGCGCAGGGCACTTTTTTTTCTGTAGTATACCCTATAGGATTATAAAAGACCTGGGACACAGTTGAGTGACCCAACGAAAGTAGTAATGTGGCACACATATCGGTGGCAAACAGTGGGTGTGGCCAAAATGCTCTTGCTGACATCAACGCCCAGCCTCCCAGTGATGCCAAAGCTGCCATCTGCAGCTCCTGGACGGCAACAGATTTGTGTGTGACTATCTCAGTTACTTGGGGAGACACAGCCCTGTCTGAATAATGTGTCCGGGTTTCAGACGGACTGAAACCCGGACACATAATTCAAAACCCGAACTGTCCGGGTGAATCCTGGACAGGTGGCAACCCTACCATCATCAGAGTGGTGGAAAGTCATTTAGAACAGCTTACTGAACACCTTACTGCGGAGGAACAGGAAGTGAGAAATTCAGACAAAGAAAACAAAGAAAAAAAACATTTATGGCCAGATTCAAGTAGAGCGCCGCATCTTTAAGGCGGCGTAGCGTATCATATTTACGCTACGCCGCCTTAAGTCAGAGAGGCACTGTATTCACAAAGTACTTGCCTCCTAACTTACGGCAGCGTAGCGTAAATGTGGCCGGCGTAAGCGCGCCTAATTCAAATGAGGATGGGGGGGCGTGTTTTATGTAAATTACTCGTGACCCGACGTGATTGCTGTTTTTTACGAACGGCGCATGTGCCGTCCGTGTACATATCCCAGTGTGCATTGCTCCAAAGTACGCCGCAAGGACGTATTGGTTTCAACGTAAACGTAAATTACGTCCAGCCCATTCACGGACGACTTACGTAAACGACGTAAAATTTTCTAATTTCGAAGCGGGAACTACGGCCATACTTAACCACTTACCCCCCGGACCATATTGCTGCCCAAAGACCAGAGTACTTTTTGCGATTCGGGACTGCGTCGCTTTAACAGACAATTGCGCGGTCGTGCGACGTGGCTCCCAAACAAAATTGGCGTCCTTTTTTTCCCCACAAATAGAGCTTACTTTTGGTGGTATTTGATCACCTCTGCGGTTTTTAGTTTTTGCGCTATAAACAAAAATAGAGAGCCAATTTTGAAAAAAAATTATATTTTTTACATTTTGCTGTAATAAATATCCTCCAAAAATATATAAAAAAACATTTTTTTTCCTCAGTTTAGGCCGATACGTTTTCTTCTACATATTTTTCGTAAAAAAAAATCGCAATAAGCGTTTATTGATTGGTTTGCGCAAAAGTTATAGCGTTTACAAAATAGGGGGTATTTTTATGTCATTTTTATTATATTTTTTTTACTAGTAATGGCGGCGATCAGCGATTTTTTTTTCGGTATTGCGACATTATGGCGGACACTTCGGACACTTTTGACACATTTTTGGGACCATTGGCATTTTTATAGCGATCAGTGCTATAAAAATGCCACTGGCAGTAAAGGGGTTAACACTAGGGGGCGGGGAAGGGGTTAAGTATGCCTGGGTGTGTTCTTACTGTGGGGGGGGGGGGGGGGTTGGCCTCACTAGGGGAAACACTGATCCTCGGTTCATACATTGTATGAACAGAAAATCAGCATTTCCCCTGCTGACAGGAACGAGAGCTGTGTGTTTACACACACAGCTCCCGGTCCCCGCTCTGTAACGAGCGATCGCGTGTGCCCGGTGGCGATCGCGCCCGCCGGGCACACGCACGGGAGTCGGGGCCGAGCGGGGGGCGTGCGCCCCTAGTGGCGGCTGGGAGAGAGGGCGTCATATTACGTGCTCTCGCCCAGCAGAGCCACCTTGTGGACGTATAACGACGCTGCGCGGTCGGCAAGTGGTTAACATTGACTACGCCTCCTAGGGGGCAGCTTTATCTTTACGCTGCGTATCTCTTACGGAAACGGCGTATCTTTACTACGACGAGCGCACGTACGTTCGTGAATCGGCGTATCTAGTCATTTACATATTCTACGCCGAACTCAACGGAAGCGCCACCTAGCGGCCAGCCTAAAAATTACACTTTAAGATACGACGGCGTAGGAGACTTACGCCGCTCGTATCTTAGCCTAATTTAAGCGTATCTGGTTTCCAGAATACGCTTAAATTAACGCCAGCGTAGATTCAGAGTTACGCCGGCGTATCTACTGATACGCCGGCGTAACTCTCTATGAATCCGGCTATTAGAAGGGAAATGGAAGGAAAAGGTAAGTGAACCATCAATGCACTAGCTTAAAGTAACCTATTTAGAAAATAAAAAAACGAGCCTTTACAACCCCTTTGATGCAATGTTGTTGGTGTCAGAGAGAAGAATTGTGCCCCATTAGTGGTGACAGTGGAAGGAATTGTGCAATCTTTAGTGTCAGTGGGACAATCGTGTCCATTGTTGATGTTAATAGAAGAAGTTATGCTCCATCATCATTGTCAGTGGGATGAATTAAAATCATACTAAAGGTTCAACTCTGTGAATGTCTTTGAGTGGCCCAGCCAGAGCCCAGACTTGAACCCGATTGAACATCTCTGAAGAGATCTGGAAATGGCTGTGCACCGACACTCCCCATCCAACCTGATGGAGCTTGAGAGGTCCTGCAAAGAAGAATGGGAGAAACTGTCCAAAAATTGGTGTGTCTTGGCTAGTAGCATCATACTCAAAAAAGACTTGAGGTTGGAATTGGTGCCAAAGGTGATTCATCAAAGTATTGAGCAAAGGCTGTGAATACTTATGTACATTTTTTTTAATAAAAATTTGCAAAGATTTCAAACAAACTTCTTTCTTGTTGCCATTATGGGGCATTGTTTGTAGAATTTTGAGGAAAATAATGAATTTAATCCATTTTAGAATACGGCTGTAACATAACAAAATGTGGAAAAAGTGAAGCGATGTAAATAATTTTTGGAAGCAGTGCAAGCATGTATGAGAGCGGAGTGCAGTGTAGTGTGTCAGCATACAGACCAGGGCTCAAGTCCTGCGGGAACGCGTGGGAACGGAGTTCCTGCACTTTTTTTACAGCAGGAACTCAGTTCCCTTTGCAGGACTAGAGCAGCCGAGCCGCCCGAGCCAATCCTTCACTAAGCGGCGATGCCCAGCTCGAGTCACTGTCAGGGGCAGGCGAACCTTAGTAATCCTTTATGTTACTGGCCGCTTCCTGTATATGGATTTATCGGGTAGTGTGCGGGTATTCCGTCACTTCCTCAATGCCGCAATGTCTCCTGGGAGCTTTTGTCATTGTTCCCAGGAGACATTGCGGAGGTCTGCCACAAGTTATCGGGGGATTTAGAAAGAACATGCGGTTTAGTAATTATGCATATGAGCGTATCATTTTTTATTTTTCTGGTGGGGGAGTGGATCTTGGGTGGGAGTTCCCACACTTTTTTCCCCAGGACTTGACCCCTGTTACAGACACCACACACATGCCAAGGTGAAGGAGAACAGTATATTAAGAAAGCCCCAACAATGCACAACTAAACCCCAGGGGTAGGCACAGGCAACCGGAGCCACTTACAAACTGTGGCAGAGAAGCGTTATCTTGAGATAAAAAAACAAATAAAGCTGCGCCAAAAAATTAGATCATAAGGAATGGCTCCTAGAACAGTGAAAACAGTTCATGTAAAATAAGTTCAGCAGTCCACAGTGAATGTTTAGACAGCAAGGAAATGGTTAAAAACGAATCCTCCAGCAGACACACTCATGCAAATAATCCTTGCCAGACCACCGCTAAGTGAGAAAACCTTGACTGAAGTGATCCCTTCACCAGTAACAAGGGGCTGCTTACCAGAGGGTAAGCCAATTGTGCATTTGGCTATAACCCAGCCGCGGCCTTTAATCCACCAGATCACAATGGGGGAAGCAGCACTCAGGAACCCGCTAGATGACACTCTCCCATATGCAGAGTTTGGAAACAGAAGAAAGATGCACCATAGCGTAATTCAGTAATAAAAGGTATTTAATAAAGTACGGTTAGAAGGTACTTACAAACATCGCAGTAAAACAGCGTAAATTTAAAAACAGAACAAGCCGGCCGGCAAGTTAAACGGAACCCTTCCTCCTCAACGTGGTGACGATACTGCCTGTCCCTCCCAGACGCGTTTCGTCATCATCTGACGTTTTCAATGGGGGTTATCTTGAGATGATGCCAACAGATTCTGCAACGAGGAGTGTGAGTGCGGCCTAGTCGGTCCAGATTCAAATGGGAGGCTTCCTACGTTGAAATGGCATAGTCCCTTCACTTTCCCTACTCCTCTGGAACCTCTCCCTGCCATTATGCACTGTCATTACACTAGCCCCTCACCAAAAAGTGCTCCAAAAAGAGTCAAAGTCTTAAATAGACACTGTCCTTACCCAAGATGGCCACATAGGTCACCGGGCACCAATTGGACAGCTGTTCTCCAGGAGACCGCAGGAAATCATAGAGGAACCAAGTTCCTCATGACTTCCCCTTCTACGTTGCCGCTTTAGTCGCTCGCCACCTACAATGGGGAGTACAGACTGCATCTGCTTACATGTATTCAACCCAATCCAAACAAAGTTTAATAAAGTGATATATACAGGTTATAAGGCTAGCTGACAAAGTACAGATCAGGTGAGATGGTGAAGTACAAGGTTCAACCCATCTTCTCATCTGTATCAATTAGGGAATTATATATACTAATGCCAATTTATATCAGACCCATTTTCCTTTATTTGTAACTAAAATTGCTTTTACCTATAAACCTTGCTTACACAGAACCTAGCTCATCTGGTTTGCAGATCTGTTGGAAGACGCTTCACATTGTGCATCGGCTACATAACTAAGATTCACAGATGTCTGGATGTTTTAGCTGTTTTCACAGGCTTTGTCAAAACTGACCACCAGACCCTGCAGGACACATTTTTGCACTTTATTTTTTATAATGAAAGCCCGTAAAACGGTGGAGATCTTAAGGGGGAGTCCCTCCCACGTAGTCTTGGCTTATTAATAACCAGATTGAATATGAAGTAACGGAGCCAGGAATGTGAATTTGTATAACCACAAACACGTCCTACAGGAAGGAACATGGTCGCGTGATTTGAGGATTCATCTGGAGATTTATTTACCCATCAGAATTCAACCAGAGATCCGTATGTTTGTCTAAAAATTGTATTTTCTGCAGGTACAATATGTCTATAATAACAAAGGAACATTTATAAAATTCACACTGGCTGAAAACTAGGTGATTTCTACACCCGGCATATTTTTCCAGAGCACATGGTTTTATAGTACTATTCTCATAGGAACCCATGGCATTTTTCGTGTTTTGTTGCTTCACAACCTGGAATTAACATGAATTCTTTGAGGATTTGCTATCATTTTTTTCTTATTGTGAAATAAACAACAAATAGGACAAAATTCAACGGGGTGAAAACAGAACTTCTTCTGTTTCACGCCAGTCGTAAGAATCAACCAGCAACACCCTGGACACCCCCGCCCATTCTGGGCCAAATCATCACCCCTAGCACCAAAGTCAAAAGTCTCGGGGTCATTTTTGACACCCACATGACAATGGATGCACAAATAGGGTCAGTAGTCAGCGGATCCCACCATCTGCTGCGCCTACTACGCAGACTTATTCCATTCATTCCCAAAGAAGACATAGCAGTCGTGGTGGGAACAATTGTGAACTCCAGACTGGACTATGCAAATGCCCTTTACCTCGGACTCCCAAAGTATCAAATCACTCGTCTGCAAGTCGTCCAAAACTCGGCCGCCAGACTGGTGACTGGGATAAAACCCTGGGAATCAATCTTACCTTCGCTGAGAACCCTTCACTGGTTGCCAGTAAAAGATAGAATTACTTTTAAAGCACTCTGTCTATGCTACATAAGTGCATCCATGGGAAGGCCCCCCAATATCTATGCGAAAAAATCAAAGCTCACAACTCCAATCGCGTTCTGCGATACACCAACCAAAATCTGCTCCAGATACCCAAAGCCAAATACAAGTCCAAAGGAGAGCGAAGATTTGCGCTCCAAGGTCCCAGACTATGGAATGCTTTACCAACCAGCATTCGGTTGGAGGAGAATCACTTGACCTTTAGAAGAAAGATCAAAACTCATCTCTTTTGATATCAAAAGAGGCGATTTAGTTTGCATGCGTTGCGCTATATAAGTACTTCACTCACTCACTCACTCACTCACTCAAAATAACAGAAAAAGTCAATGTACATAACTATTCACCCCCCTAAAGTCAATGGGGGTTATTTACAAACGGTAAATCCACATTGCACTACAAGTGCACTTGAAAGTGAAGTCGCTGTAAATCTGAGGGGTAGATCTGAAATGAGGGGAAACTCTGCTGATTTTATCATCCAATCATGTGCAAGCTAAAATGTTGTTTTTTATTTTCCTTGCATGTCCCCCTCTGATCTAAATCGACTGCACTTTCAAGTGCACTTGCAGTGCAAAGTGGATTTGCCTTTTGTAAATAACCCCCAATACTTTGTCGAGCCACCTTTTGTGGCTATCACAGCTCCAAGTCACTTTGGATAAGTCTCTATGAGCTTACCACATCTTGCCACTGGGATTTTTGCCCATTTCTCCTTGCAAAACTTCTCATTCAAATTGGATGGTTTGCGCTTGTGAACAGCAATCTTTAAGTCTGACCACAGATTTTCTATTGGATTGAGGTCTGGGCTTTGACTAGGCCATTCCAACATATTTACATGTTTCCCCTTAAACCACTCAAGTGTTGCTTTAGCAGTGTGTTTGGGGTCATTGTCCTGCTGGAAGGTGAACCTCCGTCCTAGCCTCAAATCACACACAGAGTGGTACAGGTTTTGCTCAAGAATATCCCTGTATTTAGCACCATCCATCTTTCCCTCAACTCTGACCAGTTTCCCAGTCCCGACTGCTGAAAAACATCCCGACAGCATGATGCTGCCACCACCATGTTTCACTGTGGGGATGGTGTTCTTTGGATGATGTGATGTGTTGGGTTTACGCCAGACATATAGTTTTCTTTGATGGCCAAAAAGTTAAATTTTAGTCTCATCAGACCAGAGCACCTTCCTCCATACATTTTGGGAGTCTCCCACATGCCTTTTCGCAAACTCAAAACGTGCCATTTTGTTTTTTGCTGAAAGTAATGGCTTTCTTCTGGCCACTCTGCCATAAAGCCCAACTCTATGGAGCGTACGGCTTATTGCCGTCCTATGTACAGATACTCCAGTGTCTGCTGTGGAACTCTGCAGCTCCTCCAGGGTTACCTTAGGTCTCTGTGCTGCCTCTCTGATTAATGCCCTCCTTGCCCGGTCCGTGAGTTTTGGTGTGCGGCCGTCACTTGGCAGGTTTGCTGTTGTGCCATGTTCTTTCCATTTGGTTATGATAGATTTGATGGTGCTCCTAAGGATCATCACGGATTTGGATATTTTATTATAACCCAACCCTGACTTGTACTTCTCAACAGCATTGTCCCTTACTTGTTTGGAGAGTTCCTTGGACTTCATCATGGCAGTGTTTGGTTAGTGGTGCCTTTTTCTTAGGTGTTGCAGCCTCTGGGGCCTTTCAAAAAGGTGTGTCTATGTAATTGCAGATCAGGTGACACTTAGATTGCACACAGGTGGACATCATTTCACAAATGATGTGACTTCTGAAGGCAATTGGTTGCACCAGAGCTTTTTATGGGCTTTAAAACAAAGGGGGTAAATACATAGGTGTGCGCACAGGGTGTGCCAAGTGTGCCCAGGCACACCCTAATCACCCTGTGCTGCACAGATTCCCCCTGCTGGTTGGCTGCAGAGAAATGGACTAGGGAATATCTATCCTCAGTTCCTTTCTCTGTCTCAAAAATGAGATATCAGGGGTCTGTTTAGGCCCCTGATATCTCACCAAAGCCCCCCAATGGTGCTCCTAAAAAATTGTAAAAGAAAATAATAAAGAAATATTGTAATAAATAATAAAATAAAAAAAATAGTAAAAAGTAATAATAAAATAAAAATAAACTACAACAGTCCTTGCCCACTGACACAATCAACTGTTCTACTGACACTGTCCATTGCCATATATATATATATTTATATACGCATGTGTGTTTGAGATTTGGGGTGCACACCCTAATGTAATAGGCTGCGCACACCTATGGGTAAATACCACATGCCAATTGTCAGTTTTTTATTTTTGAAAAATTGCTTTATGTATATATTTTTCTAATTTTACTTCATCAACTTAGACTATTGTGTTCTGATCCATCACATATAATTCAGATTAAGAAAACATTGAACTAAAAGCTGTAATGTAACAAAATAGGTAAAAAGCAGAGGGGGTGAATACTTTTGCAAGACACTGTAATAGTAGTGCTATATCAAAGAAAACAGGCACCAAACCAGGTAGTAAAGACAAACATAATATATTATACAAATATTAAATCTGCACTATCCCAACCAATATGTTTTAAGATGATTAAAATTCACCTATAATCATATCATATAAATCAAAATCAGGTATACATACAAGACTTGCTAATTGTGCAAAAATGCATACAGTAAAGTGCAACAAAATTCAAGATGTCACAAAGGGAACATTTCATGTTTCAACATAAAGGGCAATAGGAAAATACCGGTATGTATAACACTTAATTTAAAATAACATGTTTAAACAAAATACATTCTTATATCGTGACTGTATATCCCATCTGCACATATTCACTAGTGACTGTAAAGTATAAAAACATTTTTTTTTGTGAAAAATGACAGTCCAATGAATGTCCATCTTAGTGCGCGGAAGATGAAAGTGCTCTTGTGCTATCCATTGTAATGAGTCTCTATAGTAGGCACCACTTCACTTCCACCCCTGTGCTTATGCAGACAAACAGGCTGCTTCCCAGAACATATGATCCTGCAAGGAGATCAGAAGCACTTAGAGATATCCTCTTTAAGGAAGCCTGGCTCACTCACGGGTGATCCCCCAAATGTCCTGATAAGTTCCCGGCTCCAACCGATATATGTATTAAAAGTAAGGATTAGAGCTCATAGTGCATTACTGTATAAAAGTTTATTTAAAAGCATAACGTATTGAACTTACAGACTGAGTAAATGTAAGGCATACAAACATCCCACAGACACGGCCGTACTAACACTTTATCAGACCATGCGTGTTTACATCACACCGCTAGCTTAGACCGACGCGTTTCGCTTCAATAGGCGTCATCTGGGATTGGAGTCTGAGTCTTACGTGTATACCTGATTTGGTTTATATGATTTTTTATAATCTTAAAACATGTTGGTTGGGATAGCGCACATTTTATATAAACTTTTCCAATCACTTTAAGATAGGGGTCTCAAACTGGCAGCCCTCCAGCTGTTGCCTCTGCCTGTGGGAGTCATGCTTGTAACTGTCAGCCTTGCAATGTCTCATGGGATCTGTAGTTTTGCAACAGCTGTAGGGCCACCAGTTTGAGACACCTGCTTTAAGCTGCCCAAGCAATGTAAGAAATGATTGGGAGAAATCTGTGGACTACCCCCTTCATGCTAAATTGCGTGGATCGAGGAATCTCCCTTCTAGCTATTGTTTTCTGATGCCCTTCACCGGTGGCTGTCTAAATAACTGACAGCGGTTACAGTTGTAATCAGACAATTATCTGCCCAGCTTCTTCCATTTTCAGATCAAAGGATGGGTGCTGACAAGGCCACCGACAGGTCAAATTTTGGTTGGGTCATCAGGAACTGGCTGTAATTTGCTCTGTGTGTGGCCAGCTTTACAGGGGGAAAAGAGCAGACTAATGACCTCAGTGGTCTGCTGCTGCTCCTTCACTGTCAAACCACAGACTGGTTGACTAGTCTTAAAGCAGAGTTCCAACTTCCACCCAAAAATTTAACTTCCGCTTTAAAGGAACACTAAAGGTTCGTTTTTTTATTAGATCACTTGATTGGTGTAAGCTAGAGCATTTAAATATCACTTACCTCGTTTTTCCTTTTGACCTCCAAAATACAGTAATCCAGGTTTAAAAATGTAATTTCCTGTCACTCCTCTTCTTGTTTTCCACCAGCATCTGAGCCGTTTTGCATGGTGGAAAGCAGAATGTGCTCACCCCCTCCCTATGACTACAGCCCTGCGTGAAGATGCCCTCTTATCCCTCACAGTCATGGAGGCTAAGCCTAATGGGAACTGTAGTTCCCATTAGGCCGTGATGTAGCAAGAATGAATGCGCACCGCAAACCAGGAAGTCAGTGAGAATAATGATTCAGGAGTGACGGAGGTGAATAAAACAGCTCGATTTCAACAGTTATCAAACTACTGTAACACTCACTTTTTTACCCTGAAGATAGAGGGCAAACTGTGCCTGCGTGTTATGCGCAGGGGGCTCTGGAAAGTTATTTTTCCTGAAACTTCCCTCTTAAAGTTAGGGTGCGTGTTATATGTCTGTGCGTGTTATACGCCGATAAATACGGTAGTTATAATGCAAAACATTACCTTTTACAGCTACTGTCAGACTTTAATTTAAGAGGAAAATATTTTTGTCTTTACAACCCCTTTAAGGGAAGGTGACCCCCTGACCTGCCACACATTTGGCATGTCCTTTTTTTGTGTGTGTGTGTGGGGGGGGGGGGTTACAGAAACCCTCTTTTTAGATGGTTCCAGCTTCCACTTCCTCCTGGGGCACCGCGACGCTGGAAGAAAGTTCACCTCTCCCCCTCCTTCTCTACAATCACCTGGGACACATCACAGGTCCCAGATGATTGCCCGGCCAATCACGACGCGCACTGCGTCTCACACATGCGCAGTGCATCTGCGTGTGAAGCCACAGCCGGACGCCCACAGTCACAATGCCGGGGCCGCAGAGAGGAGGGGGAGAGGAGCGGGGCTTCGTACGTCCGCATCACTGGATCCTGGGACAGGTGAGTGTCCGATTAATAAAAGTCAGCAGCTACACTTTTTGTAGCTGCTGACATTTATATTGGTGGAACTTCGCTTTATTCAGATAACTGCAGTAGTGAAAAGTCAGGTCAACAACCTGGCAGTGCTGTGTAAATCTCAGGACCGGTTGAACAACAATACAATTCCTTAAGGCTGCATTCACACCTGAACACGGCGTATTTTACCGCGATTTGCCGTGACAAATTGCGGCGTTTTGTTCCGCGATTTGCCGCGACAAAACCCGGCGTTTTTAAGCCTAACATATGCCGGAGGGGTGATTAACATTGTCGGCTATGCCGAACGCCGAAAGCTGCCTGAAAAAAGGGTCCGGGACTTGTTTTGAGCTTCAGGCGTACGGCCTTTCGGCGTTCGGCCTGGAGATGTGAACCATCTCCATAGCCGACAATGTTAAATCACCCCTCCAGCGTATTTCAGGCTGCAATAGCGTCGCGCTACAGGCGACAAAATGCCTAGGTGTGAATGGAGCCTTATTCCTTCGTTAAATCAACTATATGTATTTTATTTATTCTTTATTAATCAACTAAATATGTATTTTTGTGTATTTATCTTTGTCTGGAGTTCAGCTTTAGATTTCTTCAGTGCAGATATACTTTAAAAACTTTTACAAGCTTATCTTTTAATGACATTTAAATATTTCATATAAACCCACTCGCAGTTTATGATTGATGGCCCTTTAACTTCCAAACAAGCCCCAGACAGGGTTTTGGAAGCAGCGAAGGATTTCGGGTTCTGATATTTTCATGTGTCGAGGCTGGGAGAGGAGGACTGAGCTCACTCAGCTGCTTGTGATAAAGCCAGAATCTGGAAGACTAGAGGGGGTCACCTTGACTCTGTAAGGCCCACGTCTAAACTAACCTTGAAAAGTCTCCTATTGTTGAAAGCGCAGACATCAAAGGTCGACGTATCAAGAAGATTGCTCTGACACGGCACAGCCAATTATTTCTTTGTCCTTTCATTTTCAAATAGAATTGAAGAAGTTTTAATATCACTGAAAAGGCAAACGACATCACCTGAATCTGCTGTTCTAACAATGAACCGATAACAGAGTTCAGCCTTTAATCGATTTCATGGCTGTGATAATGGCTTGTCACATCTGCTTCAAGTCAAACTATATAGTATACTGTATATTTATATATATATATATATATATATATCTATATATATATATATATATATATATATATATATAGAAAAACAGTATAATATATGGATAAATATATATATATATATATATATATATATATATATATATATATAAAGGCAGTTAGCAAAAATAATTACTGATCTCCATCCACTGACTGTCAGTGGATGGAGATCAGTAATTTTTTTTGTTAACTGCCTTTTTATATATATATATATATATATATACACACACATACATATATATGCGGAATCAAGCTGGTGGAAAAAAATATATAGATATAATAATTATTATTTTATTGATTCACCAGCTTGATTCCCCAGTGATGATGTGATGATCAATATATATATATATATATATATATATATATATATATATATATATATATATATATTAGGGCTGTTACTGATCAAAATTTTTGTGTTCGATTAATCGTTTTTTTTTTTTTTAAATCGATTAATCGACTAATTTCGATTAATTATAACGCACATACAGATCCAACTACTTTTAGCTGATCTCCTCCTTGCAGGCCGATTCCCAGTGCAGCTACCAACCACTGGAAAAATGGATAGCAGGATACAAAAAACACACAAAGGCAGCGCTCAATGGGAATAGCATTAAGACTTTTATAGTCTTCAAGTAGGTAACCAAATAAATATTGCACTGGAGATAAAATCGATGTAGCTACATAAACTGTAAAAATGGTGCGAGTAATACCAAACGGTACCAAAAGCAGTCATAAAAACATGTAGCTAAGTATGATACTGGTATATAAATGTGTACAACGATGCCACTGCTGAATCCAGATGAGGAGAGGTTAACATCAGTCCGTCGGCATGTAGATGTCCCGTGAAGGGAACTATCACAACTCCCAGTGGATAGTTGTAGAATGCCAGGTTGATAGAGGGAAGTGATAGAGGGAAGTGTAACAGCCCTTGTTTGTGGCAGATAGTAAGGTCCCGCCGGCATGCAGATATGAAGGCACAGCAAAGGAGCCCTTCAGATGGACACGGCAAGACTGGTCGGTGTCTGTGACGTCACTGGATCTCCGACGGAACTCCCTAAAGGCCCAGAAGCCGGCGGAGAGGTGAGTACCAATAAAATAATTTTGATCGATTAAAAGAATTAAAGATTAATCGATGAATTAAAAGTGAATTTCCACAGCCCTAATATATATATATATAAAGGCAGTTAACAAAAATAATTACTGATCTCCATCCACTGACTGTCAGTGGATGGAGATCAGTAATTTTTTTTGTTAACTGCCTTTTTTTATTTATATATATATATATATTTATATATAACAAAGTATCAAAACCATAGAACAAAAGTCCAAATGACAAACAGCGCTAAATAAATTGGATGGAGTCCAAATCCTCATAAAAATCCAAAGAGAGAAGTAAGAGTTCTAGGGTGATAAGTGATCCTAGGACAGATATTGTAGTGCACCCTACACCAATTCCCAGTCTTCACCTCGAGCGTGGGTCACACCCCCCCTCCGGAGTTCAAACTCACCACAAGACAAATCAGATAGAGCCTTGAACAGCAATTCCTCTTACTCAAACTTTCATCTCCCCAGGGACAGCAGGGGTTAATTTCAATCAGGGCACATAGAAAACAAAGGTACTAAAATAGTGTAATCCTGTTTTATTAAATGCCCCCCCTAAAAAATACAATCCCGCTACAAATGCACGTACAAAAGCAACACTTTGTCAAGAACATGTAAGGAATTAATAAATGGTTCACCGCTATCCTCCGGACACAGGGGCCGCGCGCGTGCTGAACAGCACTATGCAGATGAGACCTGTCTGGTCGGCGGTTGAACGCGGTGGAGCGCAATTCCCTTCCTGGTTACGCCGTTGTAGCCACGCCCTGACGCGTTTTGTCACTTCCGACTTCAACAGAGGGCGCCCTCTGTTGAATCTCTTACGTATTCTACGCCGACCGCAATGGAAGCGC
Source organism: Rana temporaria (assembly GCF_905171775.1). Lineage (NCBI taxonomy): Eukaryota > Metazoa > Chordata > Amphibia > Anura > Ranidae > Rana > Rana temporaria. Next base: position 134,300,808 of record NC_053499.1, on the reverse strand, counting down.
CACCTAGAGGCCAGCCTAAATATTGCACCCTAAGATAGGACGGCGCAAGCCGTCGTATCTTAGATAGGTTTAAGTGTATCTCTGTTTGAGAATACACTTAAACTTAGGTCGGCGCAGATTCCGAGTTAGGTCGGCGTATCTACTGATACCAACTCTATGTGAATCTAGCTACAAGTATCCAGTACAGTATATCTGAGATTTCATAAAATGTATTGATGGTCTAGAAAAGGCTAGTCTCAAATATCTATCTATCTATCTATCTATCTATCTATCTATCTATCTATCTATCTATCTATCTATCTATCTATCTATCTATCTATCTATCTGTGTTTGTATCTCAGATTAGACTATACTAAGTCTTGCACATATTGCAGAAAGATTAGATGTGAAGAACAAGAAATTCGGAGTAAATCTCTGCAGCGGAAGGAAGTGGCTTAGCGCGTTGTCCAGACTTTTGGTTAGAGATATCAGTGCTCTTTCTGTGTTGTTTAGATGATTATTTGTGATAAAAATAACATTGTGTATATCGCTGGTTTTAGTGGTGTGGTTATGGTCACAGCTTTATGCTGAAAGAGCTGTGATAACAAGAATATTGGCAACACTTTTACAGAGAAAAACAATGAAATTTAAAGCTAAAATCTAGGCAAACAGTTCAGTACACAGATGAAATACGTATGGTATATGGGGCTGTTTTACTTCCCAAAAGGCTTTGTCCATTCATTTCTGGGATTTATACAGCTCTGCCTTAGTGCACAGCCCTACCTGGTAGGGCAGGAGACCAGCCTTTTCCTTATCACAATTAATTAAACAATTAAAGTTTTTTTTCCCCTCCCCCTCCTGTGATTGGACAATGAATGGGAAGTAGCACACTGATGAGCTCATCTCGCTGTGCTCTCTCCCAGGGGTGGACTGACAACTCATGGGGCCCCCGCCGGGGAATAGACGATTATGGGGCCCCCAGGCTTACAGATTGCCACCACGCCAGGAGGCAGTGCAGAAGGGGGGGAAGCAAAAATCTCAGAATTTTAACATCAAAAGCATGCCGGTTTTGGACATATTAGGGACAGATGTAAAAAAAAACACAGATTTTTACATACTGTCCCTGGTTTTATTGAGCCTGGCAACCCTGAGACATGGCAACCCTAGAGGCATGGGGCCCTCATTCCCGTTCCCTGCCCGCCAGCCCTGCACTTACCCATCCAGTTGCTTCTCCCCTGCATCTCCTCCTGAGTCCCGGGGGTCGCTTCCCTTAGGGCCTTAAAAATTCTTTTGATTGGTACTCGCCTCTCCGCCGGCTTCTGGGCCTTCAGGGAGTTCCGTCGGAGATCCAGTAACGTCACGGACACCGGTGGGGCTTGCCGTGTCCATCTGAAGGGCTCCTTTGCTGTGCCTTCATATCTGCATGCCGGCGGGACCTTACTATCTGCCACACGCAAGGGCTGTTACACTTCCCTCTATCACTTCCCTCTATCAACCTGGGATTCTACAACCATCCACTGGGAGTTGTGATAATTCCCTTCATGGGACATCTACATGCCGACGGACTGATGTTAACCTCTCCTCATCTGGATTCAGCAGTGGTATCGTTGTACACATTTTTATACCAATATCATACTTGGCTACATGTTTTTATGACTGTTTTTGGTACCGTTTGGTATTACTCGCACCATTTTCACAGTTTATGTAGCTACATCGATTTTATCTCCAGTGCAATATTTATTTGGTTACCTACTTGAAGACTATAAAAGTTTTAATGCTATTCCCATCGAGCGCTGCCTTTGTGTGTTTTTTGTATCCTGCTATCCATTTTTCCAGTGGTTGGTAGCTGCACTGGGAATCAGCCTGCAAGGAGGAGATCAGCTAAAAGTAGTTGGATCTGTATGTGCGTTATAATTAATCGAAATTAGTCGATTAATCGATTAAAAAAAAACGATTAATCGAACAGAAAAATTTTGATCAGTAACAGCCCTAATTTGTTTACTACTAATGATGGCGAACAACGATTTTTATCGTGACTGCAACATTATGGCGGACACATCGGACACTTTTGACACTATTTTAGGGCTATTCACATTTATACAGTGATCAGTGCTATAAAAATGCACTGATTACTGTGTAAATGTGACCGTCAAGGAAGGAGTTAACCACTAGGGGGCAAGGAAGGGGTTAAGTGTGTTCTTGGGAGTGATTCTAACTGTGTGGGGGCTGGGCTTACTGTGACACATCACTGATTGCTGCTCCTGATGACAGGAAGCAGACGATCACTGTCCTGTCACTAGGCAGAACAGGGAGATGCCTTGTTTAAACAGGCATCCCCCCATTCTGCAGCTCCGTGACACGATTGCGGGACACCGGCGGACATCGAGTCCACGGGTCCCGCGAGAATGGTCATGGAGCTTGCAGCAGGGGAAATTTAAAGGGACGTACCTGTACGCCCATTTTGCCTGTCTGTGCCATTCTGCCGACGTAAAACTGCGTGCTCTGGTCGGCAAGTGGTTAAAATTTCTATTTGTACTTAGATAGCGTGTTTCCTTTTTAAAGTTCAATATTACATAGGGTTCAATTTAATGGAATTTCAGTGCAGTATGCTGATTGAATGTACTAGGTAGGAGAACCCTTTGCACCTGCCAGATGTACTGCTGGGGGTACATTCACCACATACTGAGAACCGCTGATGAAGAACCAGGTCAGTATTATAAAGTAACGAATGGGAGAAAAATCTCAAGGCTACAGTGATTGTGAAGTTGAGAAATGAAGATTAATTTACCTTTTTCTTAAAAGCAAAGTATGTCAATTAGAAGAAAATTGATCAGTTCCCATCTGTATTATGTCCTGTTTCACTTGAAGCCTGACTTACGGACTTACGACGGCGTATCTACTGATACGCCCGTCGTAAGTCTATGTGAATTTACCCCATAGTTACATATACTTACATAGTAGGTAAGGTTGAATAAAAATAATAATCCATCCAGTTCAACCTGGGTTATTGCCGCCACACCACGTTGCACCCACCAACTAATACAGTGATTTCCCGCTTCAGCATTAGCTCATCAGGTAAGAGATATGCATAATTACAGTGTGCAAGCTGGACCAATGTAAGAATGCAATATAAATTTTTCATAACGGCCACCTTTAACTGCTTGTGAGCAGCCTTAGTTCTTTTATATTTGTTGGAACCAGATTAGTATAAGTGCAAGGACCAATGAGAAACACACATATTCTGACTTTTTTTTTTTCAGCCTGACCAACTATGAATATACTATATATTAGGGGAAAAAACTGAGAGCGCTCAATCTGGCAAAAAAAAAAAAAAAGGGAAGAAAATTAAAGAAAAATTGAAATAACAGACGCCATGATTCAATCTCCTGAAGAAGCTCTCTAGAGCGAAACATGTAGAGAAAATTGGTATTGTCTGTTGCATTGCTACACTTGAGGAACAATTGACCCAGGATGTGTTTTGCTCTCATGTTTTCATTTTAATCCTTTTCAATAAAGCTATTATACATTTTAATTTGGTTGATCAGTCTATTCTGGTTGTTACCTTCATTGACACCCTCAAAGTCCCGAGGCTTGTGACCTCTTTCTTCCTCCCATTTTTTTCAGAAGTGAGTGAGGGAAATCCTGAAAACCTGACCTGTTGGGGGGGCCTGAGGACTGGAATTGAGAAACACAGTGAAGATGTCCAAATTGGGCCCAATTAGCCATTTTCCCTCCCCAGTATCATGTGACTTGTTAGTGTTATAAGGTCTCACTCTCTCATACTGGTCACTGGAAGTTCAATATGGCACTTCATGGCAAAAGAACTCTCTGAGGATCTGAAAAAAAGAATTATTGCTCTACATAAAGATGGCCTAGGGCTAGGCTATAAGGTTTCCAAGACTCTGAAACTGAGCTGCAGCACGGTGGCCAAGACCATACAGTGGTTTAACAGGACAGGTTCCACTCAGAACAGGCTTCACCATGGTCGACCAAGAAAGTTGAGTGCACGTGTTCAGCGTCATATCCAGAGGTTGCTGCCAGAATTGCTGCAGAGGTTGAAGGGGTGGGGGGTCCACCTGTCAGTGCTCAGACCATACACTGCATCAAATTAGTCTGCATGGCTGGCATCCCAGAAGAAAGCCTTGAGTGCTGCCGGCACTGGGGAGCTACAGTTCATTGAGGGAACCATAAATGCCAACATGTACTGTACCATACTGAAGCAGAGCATGATCTCCTCCATTCAGAGACTGGGCTGCAGGGCAGTATTCCAACATGATAAAGACCCCAAACACACCTCCAAGACGACCACTGCCTTGCTAAAGAAGCAGAGGGTAAAGGTGACGACTGGCCAAGCATGTCTCCAGACCTAAACCCTATTGAGCATCTGTGGGGCATCCTCAAAAGCAAGGTGGAGAAGCACAAGGTCTCTAACATCCACCAGCTCTGTGATGTCTTCATGGAGGAGGGGAAGAGGACTCCAGTGGCAACCTGTGAAGCTCTGGTGACCTCCAGGCCCAAGAGGGTTAAAGCATTGCTGGAAAATAATGGTGGCCACACAAAATATTGACACTTTGGGCCCAATTTGGACATTTTCATTTAGGGGTGTACTCACTTTTGTTGCCAGTGGTTTAGACATTAATGGCTGTGTGTTGAGTTATTTGGAGGGGACACCAAATTTAAACTTTTATACAAGCTGAACACTCACTACTTTACATTGTAGCAAAGTGTCATTTCTTTAGTGTTGTCACACGAAAAGATATAATAAAATATTTACAAAAATGTGAGGGGTGTACTCACTTTTGTGAGATACTGTATATATCTACTTCTACACCATTGGTCCAATGTCACAATGATTACAGATGCTTTTTGATAACTGATCTATGGCATTGTTGTATTAGTTGTATAGAGTGTACTGTGTATATTCATTTTTGCTGTACCTTTTGGCTTCAGGAAAGGGGTCCTACATAGGGATAAACCATATTTTCTTCTCATACAGTTGTATACTTAGGCCCAGATTCACAAACGAGATACGACGGCGTATCTCTGAATTGCGCCGTCGTATCCATGCGCCTGATTCTTAGAATCAGTTACGCATAGATTTCCCTTAGATCCGACAGGCGTAAGTCTCTTACGCCAGCGGATCGTAACTGCATATTTACGCTGGCTGCTAGGGGTGTGTACACTGATTTACGTGTCAAAATATGTAAATCAGCTAGATACGCAAATTCACGAACGTACGCCTGGCCGACGCTGTACAGATACGCCGTTTACGTTAGGCTTTCCCCGGCGTAAAGTTACCCCTGCTATATGAGGCGTAAGTGCGGCGTACCAACGTTAAGTATGGCCGTCATTCCCGCGATGAAATTTGAAAATTTTACGTCGTTTGCGTAACTCGTCCGTGAATGGGGCTGGACGTAATTTACGTTCACGTAAAAACCAATACGTCCTTGCGGCGTATTAGGAGCAATGCACACTGGGAGATTTCCACGGACGGCGCATGCGCCGTTCGTGAAAAACGTCAATCACGACGGGTCATGGTTATTTTACATAACACACGCTCCCCTGTTCCAAATTTGAATTAGGCGGGCTTACGCCGGCCGATTTACGCTACGCCGCCGCAACTTACGGAGCAAGTGCTTTGAGAATACAGCACTTGCCCGTCTAAGTTGCGGAGGCGTAACGTAAATCGGATACGTTATGCCCGCGCAAAGATATGCGGATCTACGAGAATCTGGCCCTTATTTTTTAAAGGGCTAGCTATTCTTTGTTATCTCCTAAGTAGACGAAGGACACGTTTCTTAACTTGCCTTGGGGACCTTTACATATTAGCGTATGTATTAGCAAGTGTATCAATTGGGGACTGCAGCTTTTGTGTGAGAAGGTGGGGTTTATTGCTTAAGGTGGGGCTTATCACGGGCAAAGGTTCAAGATCTAGTTCAGGCGGTGTAAATTCTATCTGCTCTTTTTATGCAGATGGAGTGTTAAAAAAGAAAATGCTTTGATGAAGGCCTAAGGCCGAAACGCGTCAACCTTTTTGGATGATGTTACTACTGTAATGCTTCAATAAGTATTTTCTATGGAGTTGCTGGCCTGTACTTTCTAGTGTTAAAAATACTAGACTGCAAAATGAGCTTGAACACTGTATATAGCATATGGTGTGTTTATCGTACACAAAGAGAAGAGAACATTGCCAAGAGTGGGACAAGAAGGTTGACAAGATCTCAGAATTCTGCACTGACATCCGGAGCACACAACACCGCTCTGCACTTCAGCACAAGACAAATTGCACACTCTCCAAATTGCTGCCTGAAGCTTATTTTCTTTAATTGGCTCAATGCAAGAAAATGCCGTTAGGTGAAAGAATGTAGAACACAGGTGCGTATCGGGAGCGGCGTGACTTTGAAAATAACAATTTACATTTATTTAGAACAGCGTGATTTGTCCATACATAACACAAACAAACTGAGGAGCCATAAGGGCCTTAAAGAGGGAGTATTCCAGCACAATGTATATATATATATATATATATATATATATATATATATATATATATATATATAATAGTACCGTGTAAAAGTTTTAGGTAGGTGTGAAAAAACAATGTTGAGAATACTCAGAAATAGAAATGTCAATAGTTTATTTTTATCAATTTACAAAAAGGAAGTAAAGGGACAGAAGAGAAATCTGAATCAAATCAATATTTGCTGTGACCACCCTTTGCCTTTAAACCAGCACCAATTCTTCTTGATTAACAAGCTACTGGCTTGTTATATCAGCAGCGACGATACTGATAGCCACCCCCCTGCAAAAATAATTCCACTGTAGTGAAAGCTGGATAAGCTAGCATGAGAGTGACAACTCTGCTCTGACTACAGGAGCAGTGCAGTATCATTGCCACTCCATCACAGGAATCTGCATCAGATGGACTTCACTGACAGGATCAATGGGTATTTATGGGACACTGCAGGCGAACTAAGAGAAAACAATAAGTGCACATGGTTTTATAATTAAGTGCTGCAGCACGTATTTTTTTAATGGGAGGTTATAGTTATACTATAAAAATACCTTACTTTTTTATTACTTACTTTTCTTATCCTCCTGTCAAAGCAGAAGTGTGGGACTGCTTGTTATGTGGCAAGGCCACCCTATCACCTGCAAGATCATAAAGCAAAAAAGAAAAGGAAAGGCTTTATCAAAACCAACTCTGGAATGGTCCTAAAACAAAATCTATCAGTTCTTTGCCCCCTAGCATATGCAGGATATATTATGCCTGGGATTGTGCCATATATTTGTGTTTTTCTTTTACGTGTCCATGCACATTATAAGTTAATGGTGAAATTATGTTTTCCTTGATTGTGGCTTACTAATGTATGAGAATGCCTCCCAAACCTGGTTAAAGGGGTTGTAAAGGTAAAAAAAAAATTCCCTAAATAGCTTCCTTTACCTTAGTGCAGTCCTCCTTCACTTACCTCATCCTTCGATTTTGCTTTTAAATGTCCTTATTTCTTCTGAGAAATCCTCACTTCCTGTTCTTCTGTCTGTAACTACACACCGTAATGCAAGGCTTTCTTCCTGGTGTGGAGAAAGCCTCTTGAGGGGGCGAGTAGGAGTGTCAGGACACTCTCTACTTTGTAGATAGAGAAAGGAGCTGTGTGTCAGTGGGCGTTCTGACACTCCTGCTTGCCCCCTCCCCCCTCAAGAGGCTTTCTCCACACCAGGGAGAAAGCCTCGCATTACTGTGTGTAGTTACAGACAGAAGAACAGGAAGTGAGGATTTCTCAGAAGAAATAAGGACATTTAAAAGCAAAATCAAAGGATGAGGTAAGTGAAAGGCCTTGTACACACGATAGGTTAAACAGAAGACAACGGTCTGATGGGCCGTTTTCATCAGTCAAAACTCAAAACCCACTATTGTGTGCGCCCCATAGGTTATTTAACCATTGGTTAAAAAAAAGCCAACTTGCTTTAAATTTAACCGATGGATTCCTAACCGATAGGTCAAAACCAATCGTTAGTAGGCACGACCATCGATTAAAAATCCATGCATGCTCAGAATCAAGTCGACGCATGCTTGGAAGCATTGAACTTCGTTTTTTTCAGCACGTCGTTGTGTTTTACGTCACCGCGTTCTGACACAATCGTTTTTTTAACCGATGGCTTCAAAATAGGGTGGACTTGTGGCGCAGAGCATTGCGCTCGGAGCCCACCCAGGTGTGTTAGAAAAGCAAATGAATATTCACTTTTCAAACACTGAATCGTCTATCTGGCAATCAGAAAGCGCTGGTCTGATACCCGTTTCCCAATTGGCTGAAAGGTCAGGCTATCCTATTGGACAACTAAAACAAAGTTGGTCTTTATTTTCAAATGCACATGCATTCACCGCAAGCAACAGGTACAGTATGGGCCGACGCGTTTCACGCTGTACTTCAGCGCTTAGTCATGGCTAAGCGCTGAAGTACAGCGTGAAACGCGTCGGCCCATACTGTACCCGTTGCTTGCGGTGAATGCATGTGCATTTGAAAATAAAGACCAACTTTGTTTTAGTTATCTTGGAGTGCGGCCGTCCAGAGTTTTTTTCGTCCATTTGCTACAATCAGCATCGCCAGCACCCTGGTGGTTCAACAGCCCTTAATGATATATGAGACTCACCTGGAGCGGTGAAAGATTTGTCTGTATCCTATTGGACACCTAGGAAGAGGGGGAGGGGGAAGCTGCCGTGATCCAGACCACAGGAGGAGGAAGAAAGCTGCTGGACACGCTGACCGCCCGCCTGCCCGCTTCCTAGATGTGGTCAGTGAGGGACTTTGGTGCTTTGCTGCCCCCCCAAAAGAAAAAAACACCAGCCGCCACTGAATACTACTCTTTCAAGAGCTATAATTGTCTATTACTTACCCACTAGTCCATATACTACAGTCAAAATGGGAATAAGATAGTCCCGTCCCAGGGCTGCTGCATGCACGCACCGGGTTTGATCATCGTGCCAAGCCGTAAGGGGGACTCCTTGGCAAAAGGCATCTATAGCTAAGTATTCTTGTTCCTTTTTCCAATATTACAACATTTGTTATCTTTATCTGTTATTATTTAAATAAATGTTATATACAGTTTGGTTTTACCTGCAAGTGTTTGCGTGATCCCTCTTTGCACATCAAAAAAAAAAAAAAACATAAACTATCACATAACCATGATACAACATAGGCATTTACAGGACGTTAGAAGCACGGGGCGTTTAGAGGCAGAAAAAAAGCACCAATATCGCATTCAGAAAAGGTGCGTTTGAGAATAAACGCACTTGAATGTGCATGCATAAACGTGTTTTTCTGCTGCCAAATCCCTGTAGGAAAAACAGGTGTCATAGAGAATACGGGGCCAGATTCACAAAAGAGATACGACGGCGTATCTCCTGATACGCCGTCGTATCTCTGTGATCCACCCGTCCTAACTATGCGGCTGATTCATAGAATTAGTTACGCATAGATAGCCCTAAGATCCGACAGGTGTAATTGACTTACACCGTCGGATCTTAAGAATGCAATTCTAGGCCGGCCGCTAGGTGGCGAGGCCAATGCGGTCGGCGTAGAATATGCAAATGACTAGTTACGGCAATCCCCGAACGTCCGCACTGCCCGTCGATCTAACTTTACGTCGTTTCCGTCAAGATACGCCACGTAAAATTAGGGCTGAGCCCTAGGTGTTCTAAGCCATGTTAAGTATGGCCGTCGTTCCCACGTCGAAAGTTAAAAAATCACGTTGTTTGCGTAAGTCGTCCGTGAATGCCGCTGGATGCCATTTACGTTAGCGTCTAAACAAATGATGTCCGTGCGACGTCATTTAGCGCAATGCACGTCTGGTAATTTTCCCAACGGAGCATGCGCAGTACGTTTGGCGTGGGAACGCGCCTAATTTAAATGGTGCCCGCCCCATTTGAATTAGGAGGGCTTGCGCCGAGCGCATTTACGTTTCACCGCCGCAAGTTTACAGGTAAGAGCTTTGTGAATCAGGCACTTACGCTGTAAACCTGCGGCGGTGTAACGTAAATCAGATACGTTACGCTGCCGTGGAGCAACGTAATTCTTTCTGAATCTGGCCCACGGTGTGAATGTGGCCTAAGGGTTAATCCGCCATGATCGTTCACTTACTAGTCTAGGTAAAATGAATTCCCCATATCGTTTGCATTTTGTAAGCTCACCTTTCCAAACTCATTAGCAGTTTTGTGTAGGCAGTGCAAGCTCTCCCATGCCGCACATGATTGGAACAGAGAAAGTCCCGATTCAATTAGGGACAGGTCCAGGTTATTAAAATCCCCACTAAGAAAATGGAAACCTTCATTGAAAGCGAGCCGCGTACATCACATATTCCTGGTTTCCCCACGCCGCCTGTAAAGCCATCAGCTCCTAATTTGGGCCCGGTGATGTTCAAAATTGTTATGTGGCCATGATTACCCATCTACATTTCTTATGTGCGTGTTTTAATCTCCAAATTGCAAAAACATTAACATTATTGATTGATAAAACATCAATTCGACAGAAATTTAATTAAATTAAAATGTGTCGGGTAGAGGTCCTCACCGCACAAGGTATAAATCTTTGGCATTAAGTTGACAAAGACAGTCGCAATTGATGTTGTTTATTTATCTCTTGCTGGTTGTCTACCTGCATTACCGATAAATGAGCTCATTGGGAGATGGGCTGCCCTTTACCGGGGCTCGGTTCATCCGGGTGACGGAGTCGCAGTGACGAAAATGCATTAAAATTATGAGACTTTTAGTGCGATTGTATCAGTGTAATGATTGGAATTTTTCCTTACCGTAAACACAATCTTTTTGTCATTTTTCCTGTTGTTGCAAATACACGTGATAAGATTTTAACCACTTGCTTACTGGGCACATAAACCCCCTTCCTTCCCAGGCGAAATTTCAGCTTACGGCACTGCGTCGCTTTAACTGACATTTGCGCGGTCGTGCGACGTGGCTCCCAAACAAAATTAACGTCCTTTTTTCCCCACAAATAGAGCTTTATTTTGGTGGTATTTGATCACCTCTGCGGTTTTTATTTTTTGCGCTATAAACAAAAAAAGAGCGACAATTTAAAAAATATATATATATATTTTTTACTTGTTGCTATAATAAATATCCCCATTTTTTTTTAAAAAAAACTATTTTTTTTCTCAGTTAAGGCCGATACGTATTTTTTGACGTATTTTTGTAAAAAAAAAAAATCGCAATAAGCGAGTGGTTTGCGCAAAAGTTATAGCGCCTACAAAATAGGGGACAGAATTATGATTTTTTTTTATTATTTTTTTTTTTACTAGTAATGGCGGCGATCTGCGATTTTTATTGGGACTGCGATATTGCGACGGACATATCGGACACTTTTGACACAAATTTGGCGCCATTCACATTTATACAGCGATCAGTGCTATAAAAATGCACTAATTACTGTATAAATGTGACTGGCAGTGAAGGGGTTAACACTAGGGGGTGAGGAAGGGGTTAAATGTGTATCCTAGGTGTGTTCTAACTGTGTGGGGGGAGGGGGGTGACTGGGGGAGGTGACCGATGCTGTGTCCCTATGTACAGGGGACACAGATCGGTCTCCTCTCCTCTGACAGCACGTGGAGCTCTGTGTTTACACACACAACTCCACGTCTCTGCTGTGTTACCGACGTTTGCGTGTACCCGGCGGACATCGCGGCCGCCAGGTACACGCATCGGCTTCCCAGCGATGCGCCGGGACAGTGTTTACCCGCTGCGCGCCCCCCAGAGGCGCGCGCGGGTAATGCTTTTAAATGACGTCCAAAGACGTCCAGTTGGCACTTGAGAGCCGCGCTGTTGACGTCTTTTGTCAATAGCGCGGCTCTCAAGTGGTTAAATACAAAAAAATATATAACTGTAACCAGTTTACACTTATTTCCTTTCTTTGCAAAGGATTCAGTCTGACAGCCTTCAAACTGTGGCTCTGATTTACTTATGTGTGATGTGGCGTGACATTAAGGTTAACTTTACACCTGTGTGTTGTATTTACACACAGGCAATAATGTGTGTTGTACTAAACCACTTGTATGGTGTTTAAATTAGTATGTTTTTGCTAAAAAATTACTTATATATTTTTTTTTTAGCAGAGACCCTCGAAAATAAAATGACAGCGGTCTTTCAAACGCAATTTATTGTGAAAAAAAAAAATACACTTTAACCACCTTAATACAAGGCACTTAAACCCAGTGGTGGCTGGTGTTCAACATTTTTGGGGGGGCGCAAACATACGAAAAAAAAAAATTGCAGCCTCACTGTGCCCATCAAATGCAGCTACTGTGCCCATCAATTGCAGCCACTGTGCCCATCAAACGCAGCCACTGTGTCATCAATTGTCGCCACTGTGCCATGCCAAACGCAGCCACTGTACCATCAAACGTAGTCACTGTGCCATGCCATCAAACGCAGTCACTGTGCCATCAAACGCAGTCACTGTGCCATCAATTGTCGCCACTGTGCCATCAATTGTCACCCCTGTGCCCATCAATTGTCGCCACTGTGCCCATCAATTGTCACCACTGTGCCCTGTAAAATGCTGCCAGATTGCCCCCGCCCGGCACTTACCTTTCTGGGGTCAGCCAACCTCCTTCCACCGTCCCTCGATGTCTTCTCCCGCCCTCAATGACGCTTCAGCAAATCAGGTTACCGGTAACCAGAACTGGTGAACCTGTTTGGCTGAGACGCCTGTCAGTGTTAACCAGGGAATGCACCCCCCGTGTGTCCCCTGGTTAACTATTTGGAAGCCGATTACAGCCTGCCCAGGCCATTTTTCAGCTTCCAGCGCTGTCACACTTTGAATGACAATTGCGCGGTCATGCTACACTGTAACCATGTGAAATTTCTATTATTTTCTTCACACAAATAGAGCTTTTTTTTGGTAGTATTTAATCACTGCTAGGTTTTTTATTTTTCCCAAAAAATGATTGCCTCTAGATGTTAAATCCTTCCTTTCCTCTCATCATTCATGTAATTTATTATGCAATTGCCAATCAGTGCTTGCCCATAAGTGACGCCTATCAGTGCCACCTATCAGTGCCATCTATCAGTGCCCATAAGTGCCGCTTATCAGTGCCCATCAGTCAGTGCCAGCCATCAGTGCCAGTCATCACTGCCAGCCACCTGTCAGTGCCATCTATCAGTGCCCATAAGTGCCGCCTATCAGTGCCTATCAGTGCCCATCACGCGTTTGATGGCATGGCACAGTGACTGCGTTTGATGGTACAGTGGCTGCGTTTGGCATGGCACAGTGGCGACAATTGATGACACAGTGGCTGCAATTTATGGCACAGTGGCTGCATTTGATGGGCACAGTGGCTGCGTTTTATGTGCCCATAAGTGCCGCCTATCAGTGCCCATCACTCAGTGCCATCTATCAGTGCCAGACACCTGTCAGTGCCATCTATCAGTGTCCATAGTCAGTATGACCTATCAGTGCCCATCAAACTGTCACATGACATTAAAAAAAGAATCTGTAATCCGTATCGGCGAGTACTTGAAAAAAGTATTGGTACTTGTATACCTGTCAGTGCCACCTATCAGTGCCCATAAGTGCCGCCTATGAGTGCCATCTATCAGTGCCCATCAGTCAGTGCCATCTATCAGTGCCACCTATCAGTGCCCATAAGTGCTGCCTATCAGTGCCATCTATCAGTGCCCATAGTCAGTGCCACCTATCAGTGCCCATCAGTCAAACTGTCACATGACATTAAAAAGAGTATCGGTAATCGGTATTGGCCAGTATTCGAAAAAAAGTATCGGTACTTGTACTCAGTCTTAAAAAAAAGTGGTATCAGGACAACCCTAAATTCTGTTTTTATCTTTTTTCATTGCCTGGCCAACAAGAGTGAACTTCCTAGGCCGGGTCCTGGGTCCCCAGCCAGCACAAAGCCTTTGATACTAACAGGTGTTGGGACAAACCATCATAATGCCAAAAGATTTAAACCATGTAACCATAATGAGCACCCCTGGCAATGTTATAGTTTGCCCCAGGCCCTGTCGTTGTCACTGTTTTTGGTCAACTTGGTCTGCATGTGAATACTGAGACAAAAATATCAATAAAGGCAAGCAAGATAAAAAAAAAAAAAAAAAGTTTTTTTGCAAATATAGGCCCAGGTTTAACGTAGAACCGCGTATCTTTGTGCGGGCGTAACGTATCCTATTTACGTTACGCCTCCGCAACTTTGATAGGCAAGTGCCGTATTCTCAAACCAAAGTTGCGGCGGCGTAGCGTAAGCCCGCCTAATTCAAATGTGGTAGATGTGGGCGTGTGTTATGTAAATTTAATGTGATCCCACGTAAATGACGCTTTTTACGAATGGCGCATGCGCCGTCCGTGAAAGTATCCCAGTGCGCATGCTCCAAATTAACCCGCAAGAAGCCAATGCTTTCGACGTGAACATAAATGACGCCCAGCCCTATTCGCGAACGACTTACGCAAACGACGTAAAATTTTCTAAATTCGACGCGGGAACGAAGTCCATACTTAACATTGGTACGCCCAGGGGTCAAGTCCTGGGGAAAAAAGTGTGGGAACTCCCACCCAAAATCCACTCCCCCACCCAAAAAAAAATATAATAATTATACGCTCATATGCATAATTACTAAATCCCACGATAACTCGCGGCAGACTTCCGCAATGTCTCCTGGGAACAATGACAAAAGCTCCCAGGAGACATTGAGGAAGTGACGGAATACCCGCACACTACCCGATGAATCCATATACAGGAAGCGGCCAGTAACATAAAGGATTACTAAGGTTCGCCTGCCCCTGACAGTGACTCGAGCTGGGCATCGCCGCTTAGTGAAGGATTGGCTCGGGTGGCTCGGCTGCTCCAGTCCTGCAAAGGGAACTGAGTTCCTGCTGTGAAAAAAGTGCAGGAACTCCGTTCCCACGCGTTCCCGCAGGACTTGAGCCCTGGGTACGCCTCATGTACGCCTCATATAGCAGGGGTAACTTTACGCCGGGAAAAGCCTAACATAAACAGCGTATCTGTACTGCGTCGGCTGGGCGTACGTTCGTGA
Organism: Rana temporaria; assembly: GCF_905171775.1. Lineage (NCBI taxonomy): Eukaryota > Metazoa > Chordata > Amphibia > Anura > Ranidae > Rana > Rana temporaria. The sequence continues at coordinate 134,285,780 of NC_053499.1, read as the reverse complement.
ATTTGCGTATCTAGCTGATTTACATATTTATAGGCGTAAATCAGCGTTCACGTCCCTAGCGGCCAGCGTAAATATGCAGTTACGATACGACGGCGTAAGAGACTTACGCCGGTCGGATCTAATACAAATCTATGCGTAACTGATTCTAAGAATCAGGCGCATAGATACGACGGCTCGGACTCAGAGTTACGACGGCGTATCTGGAGATACGCCGGCGTAACTCGTACGAGAATCCGGGCCATCGTTTTTTATTAAAGTTCAAGAAAGGGCCTGGACCTAATGTTACAACAGTATAACTTCATCCAGTTAGAATTTATTATTTGTCACAATAGTGGTCCTTTCTTTCTTGATGGAGCCAACTGGAAGATCAATACGTTTCCTCATTTGCCTGTAAGATAACCCCAGACAGGTAATAGTGAATAGCCGGTATTTGATAAATGACTTACTCTATGGTAAAGCATGTATTCCCAGTACAGGCCACATATAGTCCAAATGACTCGATGTGCAAACCAGGTTTCTAGGCCAGGGCATCTAAGGCCTTTTTGAAGACCTTCCTAACTCCTAAGACCCAATACCTATGACAAATGGAGTCGCTGGGAAACGTGGCTGAGAGAATTAGTCATTGCATTGACACCGTCTCACCATCACCGTAATGAGTGTGGAAAGCTCCTTGTGGGTTTAATACAGAGCCCCACACACACAAACATCATCAATATCTTTGGGAAGTTTACTGTTTGTTTTGATTGATTACAAGGTTGTATCCGACATAAAATTAACAGGAAGCTTTATTAGTTTATGAGCGCTTTTATTGCATCTTTCAATTTAAAAGCACTTTCCATATATTCTGTGGTCTGATTTCATAATGCTGCTGCAATGAGCACTTTAGATTCTTACTGAAGAAGAGAGACTTGGAAGCCTCATGTAACCTCGCAGACGGGATACATGTTTACCTCTTTAAACCCTCAGGATCCACCTCTGCTGCCCATGCTCTCCATAATATCCTCATATTTGAGTTCTTTTATTCCATTTGATGCTAAACGTAATCAGGTATAAAAAACGTAATCGGATATAAAGGGCGCACATTAACACAGCTCTGTATTCATTAATACATCTTTAAACAGGAATGAATACAAAATGAAATTGTATCTAAATACCACAGAAAGAACGGGAGCTGCGGTGGCTCAACGCGATTGGCACTGCGCTGACAAGCCATTCACCTCTGCAGCTAGGGGTTCGGATCCTGGTCTCGGCTACATGTGAATTGAGTTTGGTGGTCTCAGCCCGACTCCCGGTGGGTGTGCTATGCGAGGTAAGCCTGCGCTTAGTACGCCCACCCCCTCCCACAAAAAACACCACACTTACACACACTCGAAATTGGGTTAACATGCACACACTTTGACCACGCGGTCTCTAAAAAGAGAGGCGAAGGACTAACGGGGCTGGTTGAGCGGGCTAGATCCTCTCACTCCCTTATAGGGAGTCCCTCTGCCCCGTTGGGCTTCAAAGCGGAGCAGGTAGGGCGGGCTGTGTGGGAGGACCCCCTCACACCCGCCATTGCCACCCGGGGCATGGAGAAAGGTGGCAGATTGCCTCTGGGGGAGGCCTGCCTACTCCCAACTCCTGCAGTCCGGCTCCTCTCTCGAGTACACGCACAAAATACACAAAAAAAAAAAAAGTAAAAAAAATACCACAAAAAGAAAACTTTGTACCCATATGAATTTTTTATCATTAGATAGAGCATTCTTTTGGTGATATTTATTTACCACTGGGGTTTTAACCACTTAAGTCCCGGACCTTTAGGCAGCTAAAGGACCCGGACAGTTTTTGCGATTCGGCCCTGCGTCGCTTTAACTGACAATTGCGCGGTCGTGCGACGTGGCTCCCAAACAAAATTGGCGTCCTTTTTTCCCCACAAATAGAGCTTTCTTTTGGTGGTATTTGATCACCTCTGCGGTTTTTAGTTTTTGTAAACAAAAATAGAACGACAATTTTGAACAAAATTAATATTTTTTACTTTTTGCTATAATAAATATTCCCCAAAAATATATAAAAAAAATTTTTTTTCCTCAGTTTAGGCCAATACGTATTCTTCTACATATTTTTCGTTAAAAAAATCGCAATAAGCGTTTATTGATTGGTTTGCGCAAAAGTTAGAGCGTTTACAAAATAGGGGGTATTTTTATGGCATTTTTATTAATTTTTTTTTTTTACTAGTAATAGCGGCAATCAGCGATTTTTTTTCGGTACTGCGACATTATGGCGGACACTTCGGACACTTCTGACACATTTTTGGGACCATTGGCATTTTTATAGCGATCAGTGCTATAAAAATTCATTGGATTACTTCTAGTTCTGTTTTTTCATATCAGTTAACCCTCATTTTGTATCTGCATTACTTGTATGGATTTGTACCACCAACTATTTCTTCAATAAAAAAAAATCATTGGATTACTATAAAAATGCCACTGGCAGTAAAGGGGTTAACACTAGGGGGCAGGCAAGGGGTTAAGTATGTTCCCTGTGTGTGTTCTAACTGTAAGGGGGGTGGCCTCACTAGGGGAATTGACTGATCTTCTGTTCATACATTGTATGAACAGAAGATCAGCATTTCTCTCCCTGACAGGACCGGGAGCTGTGTGTCTACACACACAGCTCCCGGTCCCCGCTCTGTAACGAGCGATCGCGTGTGCCCGGCGGTGATCGCGCCCGCCGGGCATGTGCACGGGAGTCGGGGGAGAGCGGGGCGCGGCGCTTCCGGCGGTGCGCACGCGCCCCTAGTGGCCTGCGCGAGAGCCGACGTGTAGCTACGTGCTCTCGCGCAGGGGTACCGACTTGCCGCCGTAAAACGACGGCGGCTGGTTGGCAAGTGTTTAAACAGGAATTAATAAAAAATTTAATTGTATCTAAATACCACAAAAAGAAAACTTTGTACCCATATGAATTTTTTTATCATTAGATAGAGCATTCTTTTGGTGATATTTATTTACCACTAGGTTTTTAATATTTTGCTAAACAAATATAAAAAAAAGGAAAGCCCTATTTGTGGGGAAAAAAGGGCATCAATTTTGTTGGGGTACAACGTTGCAACGTTCATTTTTTTTTTAAATGTTCGCTCTATTTTTGTTTATAGCGCAAAAACTAAAAACCGCAGAGGTAATCAAATACCACCAAAAGAAAGCTCTATTTGTGGGAAAAAAAGGACGCCAATTATGTTTGGGAGCCACGTCGCACGACCGCGCAATTGTCAGTCAAAGCGACGCAGTGCCGAATCACAAAAAGTGGCCCGGTCATTTATCAGTCAAATGGTCCGGGGCTGAAGTGGTTAAAAATACATCCATACAGATCTGCATTCATTTGCGACTACCTGCCTAGCATTCAGCTTTATAGAAAACTGAAGATCGGAGGCCAGTATAAGATGGATGTCCCAGGATCTAGACGGCACATAGTTGAGAATAGTGCACTGAACTTGCAATAAGAGTTTTATTCATGTGGAAATTTAAAGAAGCCCAATGAATGTCACCTATGAGAGGACACTCAGAGAATTGTCATTGTAATATTATTGATTTGCCCACAGATAATAACTGTCCAGACACAGACAAGAAACACACAATTGCACTTGGCTTCCTGCTACTAAAATGGATTTTCCCACTGAAAACCGCACAGTTTGTTGGGACTGGCTCTAGCCCATTCTTTCCAAATGAAAAAAAATAAATAAAAATTGTGACATTTTGCGATTTATTTTTTCACGCTGGAACTCGATGTGGCCCATTTCACACTGCAGATGGGCTGTGCATGAACTCAGCTCACATGGGAAGGTGCTTTGGCCTCTTAGCTTTTCCAATTATGGGGCATTTAATCCAAACAACATGTGTCATCTCCGTCCGGAGAGACAATGTATTTAACCCTTTTATAGATGAGACATCTGGAATATATGAGGGCTGTTTTATAAAAATGTAGGAAAGGAGAATGTCTTTGTTGTTCATATCAACAAACCTTTATTATTCTGCCTTAGACCAAAGAACGTTGAAACTTGAGTAATTGGAAAACGGACAGACTCTTAGGTGGATTCAGAAAGACTTAGGCTGGCGTATCAGTAGATACGCCGGCCTAAGTCTGAATTTGCGCCGGCGCTAATTTAAGCGTATTCTGGAAACCAGATACGCTTAAATTAGGCTCAGATACGAGCGGCGTAAGTAAGGTCGTATCCTAAAGTGTAATTTTTAGGCTGACCGCTAGGTGGCGCTTCCATTGCGGTCGGCGTAGAATATGTAAATCACTAGATATGCCTATTCACGAACGTACGCCCTGCCGACGCAGTACAAATACGCCGTTTACGTAACTCATTATCAGGCCTAAAGTTATTCCATCAAATAGCTGGAATAGTAATGTTAAGTATGGCCGTCGTTCCCGCGTCGAAAATCGAAAATTTTACGTTCTTTGCATAAGTCGTCCGTGAATAGGGATTCACGTCGAAACCAATAGGACCGTGCGGCGTACTTTGCCGCAATGCACACTGTGATATGTAGTCGGATGGCGCATGCGCCAATGCTAAAATACGTCAATCACGTAAGGTCACCCCCCATTACCATAAAACACGCCCCCTCAGCTAAATTTGAATTAGGCGCCATTACGCCCGCCCGATTTACGCTACGCCGCCGTAACTTAGCAGGCAAGTACTTTGTGAATCATGTACTTGCCTCGCTAAATTACGGCGGCGTAGTGTAAACACGATACACTAAGCCGCCGCAACGATACGCCTGCCTACCTGAATCTAGCTATCTGACTACTTACCAAAATAAGTTTTCACTTATGTTAATTTGCCAACCTCACTCTAGGTTTGATAAATGTGATGTTGAATTTGTGTTCTTAAAGCGGAGTTTCACCCAAAAATTTAACTTCCGCTTTTCGGAACTCTCCCCCCCTCCCGTGTCACATTTGGTACCTTTCAGGGGGGAGGGGGTGCAGATACCTGTCTAAAACAGGTATTTGCACCCACTTCCGGGAATGCTCTTGTGCGGCAGCCCCGCCCCCACCCGCACCCCCTCGCACCCCCACTGTCTTCTGGGAAACACACTGGGCTAGATTCAGATAGGTTAGCGGATCTTTAGATCTGATTTACGATCCGCCGGCGCAAGTTTTTGAGGCAAGTGCTTTATTCAGAAAGCACTTGCCTCTAAAGTTGCGCCGGCGGATCGTAAATCCCCCGGCGGAATTCAAATTCCGCGGCTAGGGGGCATGTAGAATTTAAATCAGGCGCGTCCCCGCGACGAACGAACGGCGCATGCGCCGTCCGCTAAATTTCCCAGCGTGCATTGCTGGGAAATACGGCCATCCGTATTCGCGAACCACTTACGCAAACGACGTAAAAAATTCAAAATTCGACCCGGGAACGACGGCCATACTTAACATAGGATACGCCGCATATAGCGGGGGTAACTATCCGCCGGAAAAAGTTGAACGCAAACGACGTAAAAAAAAAAGCGCCGGGCGGGCGTTCGTTTCTGAATCGACGGAAATCCTCATTTGCATATTCGTCGCGTGAAAAAAAGAAACGCCACCTAGCGGCCGGCCTGGAATTGCAGCCTAAGATCCGACGGTGTAAGTCACTTACACCTGTCGGATCTTAGGGAGATCTATGCGGAACCTGATTCTATGAATCAGCCGCATAGATCCGACCGACGGAACTCAGAGATACGACGGCGTATCAGGAGATTTATCAGGAAAATTATCAGGAAAATTATTTTAAAGGTGCCTTACAGCCTTATGCAAAGTCTCCTGTGCCAACCTTTTGGGTTTGGAATTGGTAAATGTTTAATGTTTTATTTCCTTTCACGCAAAGATTTTTACAGAGAGGAACAGGAGAAAGATATCACAACCTGGAGCCGCTCTACACTTCCCATTTCTCTAGACATACTGATCAATGTTCTGTTGTGGTCAATTGTCTACGGCCAATAAAGAATCAGAAGGCTTATTGTCGAATAATTTCAAGTAGGGATGAGCCAGAACTGCCCTAGGTTTAGTTGGAACATTGGAGCAGGCTTTTGGGGGAACTTCAAAGAAGTTTGGATGCTTAGCGTGAACCCTGTTAAAATCAAAGGGGGCTGAATTTGTTAAATTAACAATTCCCATTGTCTGGTCTACTAGGAAAACATTGTGAAAAAACAGCATGAGGGTGATCATATTTCGGCAATGATGTCACCTCCCCCACAATCCCTACCCCTTTACTTACATTGCTGGGTTACCATGTAAGTGAATGGGTCAGATGACATCAGTGGTTGATAAGGACACAGCAGGTGCAAGCACCCGCCACTTCCTTAGCAACCAATAACAGGAAACTGTCACATTTATCCAGGTCGAACCCAGTGCATGTCTGCCATTCAGACTAATGTCTAAACACCCAGCTCATCACTAATGTCCAGTGTTAAAGTATGTGCACCGGGGTGGGGAGTCTTCAATAAGTTGCAGCTTATTATGAATTAAAAGCCACAGTATATATTTTGTTATTTTATTCCAAGCCAAATTAATACAAGCCAGTTTAGGGAATGCAGCTTGACATAATCAGCAATGGTTTATATTGTGATCATATTTATGATTTGATCAGATTACAGGGCTCAAAATGTCCAGTCTGTATTATGAGAGGACATCTAGAAGGCACATCAAAAGATATGCAATTGAACAGACATTGTGTTAACGACCTCCACCTGCACTGATGGGCACTAATAGGTGGCACTAATGGGTACTGATGGGCACTGATGGGTGGCACTGATAGATTGCACTGATAGGCATTACTGATGGCACTGGTAGGCATTGCTGATGGGCACTGATTGGCATCTGCCTGGGCATTGATTGGCATATCCCTGGCGGTCCAGGGTGGCATACCTGCTGGGCGTCCTTTATGGGTATCCCTGGTGGTCCTGGCGGCATCCTGAGTGGTTCTAGTTGGGCATCCGCAGGGGGGCTGAGCTGATAAACAATCAGCGCAGATCCCCCCTGTCAGAAGAGCCGCCGATCCACCCTGTCAGACGTGAGTGTGGAAAAGCCGATAAACGGCTCTTCCTGTTTACACTGTGATCAGATCTGATTGAACATGGCTGATCACATGGTAAACTGCCTCCGTCAGAGGCTCTTTACTGAGATCAGTGATGCAATGTGTTAGACTGACACGCTGCACCACCGATCGTTGTACTGCACGCCCCCCCCCAGGCTCACGATCGTGGCTTATCCTGCTGGACGTCATGCCCAGTCAGGATAACTGAACCACCTGTCATTTTGCTATAGGCCCGGTGGGAAGTGGTTAAAGGTTGTAAGGGAGGGGGTTAAATGGCCCTTTTGGAACCCAACCAGCAAGTCCTATTAAGAGAGTGTCACAGTTTTGATGGCTGTTTTACCTTGTCAGCTTTGATTGATTAGGATTTTAGGCCCTCTGAGGTTCTTTGGTTTGCTGAAAGCCGGTCTGGAACTTGAAGTGAAGTGAAGCGTTTAAATAATATTATATGGTTATGACGTTATTGGCTGCTCACAGTTTATCTCTGACCAACATGGATTTATGTTGGATTTAATAAAAAAGTTGTTTATTGAATAAGCAGTTTAAATCCAATAAAGCGGTAACCTCGCCCTTCCAAAGATTATGTTGTCTGGTACTTAATTTGGATGAGGTTTAAAGTGGAACTTTAGCCATAACACTTTGATAATAATAATGTTCTTCAACAAAAGAACACACTGTACTGTATGTACTACATTAATAATTATGCTACCAAAATTAGTATGTACTGTAAATTGACTCCTGATCCAACTTTAAGCCCATTGATTTGAATAGAAGAAGTCGCATTCAAGTCTGATCATCATGATCCAATTTGTGGTGTGACTTGTGCTCTGAGGATCTTGAAGGGGAACCCCACACCAAAATGGAAAAAAAAATGGTGTGGGGCCCTGCCAAAATTCATACCAGACCCTTATCCAAGCATGCAGCCCAGAAGGTCAGGAAAGGGGGGATGGTCCAGGGACCCCCCCCCCCCTGGGCCATACCAGGCCACATGCCCTTAACATGGGGGGTGTGGTGCTTTGGGGGGGCTCTCTGTTCTTGGGGGAGGACCCCACACCATTTTTCTTTCCATTTTGGCCTGGGGGTTCCCTTTCAAGATCCATACCAGACTCAAGGGGCCTGGTTTGGATCTTGTGGGGACCCATGCCATTTTTTTTTCATTTATTTTTGCCATGGGGTTTCCCTTCAAGATCTTCAGAACACAAGTCGCACCACAAGTCTGACCATGATGATCCCACTTGGATGCGACTTTCATTAAAATCAATGGGCTGAAAGCGCAGCTTAATGCTGTATCTTAACGTTTACACACATTTACAAGCAGTTACAAGTATTTGGTGTTTGAAATAAGATAACATGGAGGAGAGTTCAGGGGCTACTGAAAAAAACACCCAACTGCTCCTAAATATGAGTTTAGCAGCTGCAGTGTACATGAAGCCTAAGGCCTCGTACACGCGATAGGTTAACCAGAGGACAACGGTCTGAAGGACCGTTGTCATAGGTTAACCGATGAAGCTGACTGATGGTCTGTCACGCCTACACACCATAGGTTAAATAACCGATCATGTCAGAACGCGGTGACGTAAAACACAACAACGTGCTGAAAAAAACGAAGTTCAATGCTTCCAAGCATGCGTCGACTTGATTCTGAGCATGCGTGGATTTTTAACCGATGGTCCTGCCTACTAACGATCAGTTTTGACCTATCGGTTAGGAATCCATAGGTTAATTTTAAAGCAAGTTGACTTTTTTTTAACCTATGGTTAAATAACCTATGGGGCCCACACACGATCGGTTTTGAGCGATGATAACGGTCCATCAGACCGTTGTCCTCTGGTTAACCTATCGTGTGTACGAGGCCTTAGAGCTCTCAGTAGATTGGCCTCTAGCAGGTCTGAATTTAGCAACTGGGCATGTGCAGATCAGGGTAGACAGTGCATTACCAGATTTTAAACACTATAGACCCTTATTTTTCATGTTTTACATTGCTGTACCTGCAAAAGGGGCCCATCTGAGGTGATGTATCATGACTCAAATTTTTGGACTAACGTTCCACTTTAACCCCTTGGCGTCCTTTAAGGAGTTTAGGATGCCGGGAAGTGGGGTTTATGATAATGTGACCACCGCAATTGGCTGTCACGGCAGTCATGTGTTTGGAGAGCTTTCCGTTAGCCACCGGTAACTGTGTCGGGAACGCACAGGACGCACACTCTCGGCACAGCTGTATACTCACCAATTGGTGCAAATATGTGGCCACTCGGCACCAAGGCCCACCCGCCGAGAGGCTATATATTTGCATGCGGCCGCCGCCACCGGGTTAAGGACCAGGTTTGAGGTTTAAAACTGATTCTCAACAGTCAAGTAATTTACAACATTTCCAAGCACACATTAGTCACAGATCCCTACACATTGGGTACAGAACTAAAAAGAGCGTGAATCTCCAATAGGGATTTGACAGGTATCTGGGTTTGGATTCTGGAGGATGATTAAGGCAATTTAGGCATATTAGGGTCTGGGTTAGCTCTTCAACTAAAATTGTATTATCACAAAAAAAATCTCTAGGTCTTTCCTCGTAAAATAATTAGCAGTCTGCTGTCCAGAACTTTATGTAGCAGGTGAGGACAACATTTACACAAATCACTCCCGGCAATTAGAACCATACAGCAAACACCTAGACACGGCAATGTGAGGATCATCCAGCTGTAAAACATTCACATTCATATTTGAAGCATACATCCATACATCTCTATGTATACAGTATGTGTAGAATTTCAGAGTTGGCTGACATGCAGGCCTCAGGGTGTTTCCTAAATGAGCTGTGTCGTACGGATAACCTTTCATTTTTGGTCAATTCATTTGTCAGGCACAAAGTAAGCATGGCTGACTATGCAAAACAAGGAGCCCTGGAAACTAAAGTGGAAGTGGAAAAAATCAGGACACAAACAAATGAGACAAAGCTGATTACAATATTGCCACGAGGCATGTCTGCTGTCGCCGCAACCAGCAAATAATTCAAGCCTTCAGTACTTTTGCTGGAGTTTATTTTTATTATTATTTTAGTTATTGTTGTTTTTTTGTATTATTATATATATATATATATATATATAAAACCGTATATATTTTGTCAAGTACTCAATTTTTGTTGTATTAGTAGTCCTAAAATACATGTTACCTTTTTCCAAATGCTACTAAAACTCAGTGAAATAGAACAGAGGGTTGTATTAATTTGCAGTTTCAACTAGGTACCTGCTTCTGGGGGTTCCTAGGGCCTCTTTACTTTATTTACTGTAAAGTAGAGACTCTGTTCACTTAGCATAATGGGGTTGATTTACTAAAGGCAAATAGACAAAGACTATCCAATCACATGCAAGGAAAAACAAACAGCATTTTTGCTTGCACATTATTGGATGATGGACGTCAGCAGAGCTTCCCCTCATTTACTAAGTTGTGGAGAACCTGAACTTAATTTCTCTGTCACCTTTTTATTCCCATTGCATTGTGTGATATTAAATAACAACATGAGAATAATGAGAATAATGCCTTGCATATGTGATAGCAATTTAGCACATGATATGACGGAGAAAGGGGTTGGACATGAAAGCCCCAGCAATATGAAGGTCTATTACATCAGAGTATCTATGTGAGTTGACTACCTTACATCAGGGCCCTCATCAGAGCCGCCCCTTACATCAGGGTCCTCATCAGAGCTTCTACTTACATCAGGGTGCCCATCAGAGCCTCCTCTTACATCAGGGTCCTCACCAGAGCCTCCCCTTACATCAGGGTCCTCATCAGAGCCTCCCCTTGCATCAGGCTCCGCACCAGAGCCTCCCCTTACATCAGGGCCCTCATCAGAGCCTCCCCTTACATCAGGGCCCTCATCAGAGCCTCCCCTTACATCAGGGTCCTCATCAGAGCCTTCCCTTACATCAGGGTCCCCATCAGAGCCTCCCCTTACATCAGGGTCCCCATCAGAACCTCCCCTTACATCAGGGTCCCCATCAGAGCCTCCCCTTACATCAGGGTCCCCATCAGAGCCTCCCCTTACATCAGGGTCCTCATCAGAGCCTCCCCTTACAACAGGGTCCTCATTAGAGCCTCCCCTTACAAGAGGGTCCTCGTTAGAGCCTCCCCTTACATCAGGGTCCTCATCAGAGCCTCCCCTTACATCAGGGTCCCCATCAGAGCCTCCCCTTACATCAGGGTCCCCATCAGAGCCTCCCCTTACATCAGGGTCCTCATCAGAGCCTCCCCTTACATCAGGGTCCTCATCAGAGCCTCCCCTTACATCAGGGTCCTCATCAGAGCCTCCTCTTACATCAGGGTCCTCATCAGAGCCAACACTTACATCAGAGACTTAAACTAAGTCCCTGTTTACATTTGAAGCGGAGATCATAGACAGCCTCTGCTGACCCTAGCCCTCATATCATTATTGAACCTGTGCCAACTGAAAATACCTGGGGGTACCATATATATGGATATGGATCTTCTTGATTTACTAAAGGCAAATTGACGGTGCACTTTGCATAGTGTAGTTGCACTTTGCAAGTGCAGTTGCTCCAGAGCTTAGTAAATGAGGTAAAGTTTCACTTTGCAAAGAGTACCCAATCACATGCAAGGAAAAAAAAGTGTGTTTGCTCATGATTGAATGATGGAAGTCAGCAGAGCTTCTGCTCATTTGCTAAGTTCTGGAGCAACTGCACATGCAAAGTGCAACTACACTATGCAAAGTGCACCATCTATTTGCCTTTAGTAAATCAACCATTTAAAGTTTTATTACAAAAAATTACTTTAATAAAAATCCAATGATCAGGATATTACAAGTTTGAATACTTATACAAGAGCATGGCTCCCAATTAGCTGAAACACAGTTACTTTGTTTTCTTATGTGCCCATGTTTATTAACCACTTCCAGACCTGCGCAAGACGATGTACGTCCTATTTTTAAAGATTGATATCTCGGTAACGGCAGCAGCTGCTGTCAGAACCGAGGTATCAATCTTTAGTGTGCGCGGTCTGGAATCCGATAATGGCGGTCTCCGCGGCGGATTCACCGCGAGATCGCCGTTATCGGTGGCGGGAGAGGGGCCCCCCCCTCCCGCCGCTCTCCCGCGCCCTCCGCCGCTTACCGGAGCCGTCGGTAGCGGCGGAGGCGATCGGGTGCTGTCGGCTGGTGAGCGGGGACGAGACTGAAGGAAAAATCTCCTTCGCCCGTCCCCATAGCTCGGCTGGGCGGAAGTGACGTCAAAACGTCAGTCCCGCCCAGCCTCTTAAAGAGACAAATTTTTTTTTTGGTCATTTGAAAAAATGACATTTTTTTTTTTTTTTTGCATTTAAGCCCAAATATGAGATCTGAGGTCTTTTTCACCCCAGATCTCATATTTAAGAGGACCTGTCATGCTTTTTTCTATTACAAGGGATGTTTACATTCCTTGTAATAGGAATAAAAGTGATCAAATTATTTATTTATTTTTTTTCAGTGTAAAAAATAATAAAATAAATAAAAATAAATAAGAAAACAAAAACATTTTTTTTTTAAAGCGCCCCGTCCCGACGAGCTCGCGCGCAGAAGCGAACGCATACGCGAGTAGCGCCCGCATATGAAAACGGTGTTCAAATCACACAAGTGAGGTATCGCCGCGATCGTTAGAGCGAGAGCAATAATTCTAGCCCTGGAGCTACTCTGTAGCTCAAAAAATGCAATCTCTAGAATTTTTTAAACATCGCCTATCGAGATTTTTAAGGGTAAAAGTTTGACGCCATGCCACGAGCGGGCGAAATTTTTAAGCGTGACATGTTGGGCATCATTTTACTCGGCGTAACATTATCTTTCACAATATATAAAAAAATTGGGCCAAATTTATTGTTGTCTTATTTTTTAATTAAAAAAAAGTGAATTTTTTCCAAAAAAAGTGCGCTTGTAAGACCGCTGCGCAAATACGGTGTGACAAAAAGTATTGGAATGACCACTATTTTATTCTCTAGGGTGTTAGAAAAAAAAATATATAATGTTTGGGGGTTTTAAGTAATTTTCTAGCAGAAAAAACTGTTTTAGTCTTGCAAACACCGAATCTGAAAAACACCTAAGGTCTGGAAGTGGTTAATATATCTCAATAGTTATTAGTGATCAGAAACACAGGGGAACATACGTACAGCTGATGTTTCTCAACATGTTTCATTGTAATGTGCCGCTTCCTCAGGAGATTAGAGGGCGTAAGGTGTCTACAAAAGAATAGAAAACATACCAATAATGTTCAATACAAATGCATATAATACATTAAAATATATACATGAGTTTCAGACTGACAGAAAAGGGCTCTCGAACAGTGGCGAACATATTGGACGCCGCCCCCCCCCCCCCCCCCAATCCATGTGCCAGGCTCCTAATCTACATGAAGGGTGCCAGACGCATGGCTTTCAAACTTTTTTTTTTTTTTTTAGCAGCTCGTGATTAGAGCCAGAGTCTTTAATTGGCTTAAAAAAAGGGTGGGCTTGGGGCGCAGAGCACTGCGTCCTAAGCCCACCCAGTTGTGTGACAATAGCAAATTATTATTTGCTATTGTCTTCTTGATTCTCCTCCTGGACCAATCAGGAACAGGTGCTGAGACCTGATTGGCCGAGAGGAGAAGCGATCCTATTGGCCGCCAATGAGGAGGAGGAGACACAGGGTGAAGCGCCCCCCAGAGAAAGTGCTGCCAGCAACCTAGATGGGTTAAGTGCAGGGTGCGGTGCAGCGCGGCTGATCCGACTGACAGGGGGGGTGTCAGGCGAAATGTTTGCCGCCCCCCAAAAATATAGCACCAGCCGCCACTGGTCTCGAATCTTACCCAGGGTCGCAGGACAACCAACCCACTAGGCCAAAGACGAGGGCCACATCTCTCCCCAGGTGCACATGGGTAAAAATATGTAAATTATTCCAATTAAGAGACACATTAGATCACCACACGACCAGACTACAGTTTGATCTACCTACCAAATCTCAACTATGATGAATGGTGGGCAATGCAGCAGGGACATGGAACAGTTAAGGGTGGAACCCACTTTAAAGTGGAGTTCCACCCATAAATATAACATTACATCAGTAGTTTTAAAAAAATGTCATTAGTCCTTTAAGAAAAACATTTTTTTTTAGATGCCTTCAAAATGTTGTTGCTAGGCAGAATAGTTAATCTTCCCACTTCCTGCACCTAGGTGCTTAATGCTTCCTAACCTACACCGCACAGACTCCTGGGAATGTAGTGGGTGTAACTTTCCAGGAGTCTGTGCACTCCCCAGTCTCGAAGAATCATGTGACTTGGACAGTACAGGTGCTGAAACCGATTACACTGCTTGTGCAGCACTGAGCATGTGCCAGATCTGCTAGGCTGAAATCCAGGAAGTCATACAGTCTGGCTTCATGATGCCCACACTTAAGATGGCCCCAGTCAATTTCTATTTTATAAAGTGTCTAAATGCTGTAACAACCTAACAAAACGGACCTTAGTTTACAGACTAACTTTACTAGAATACATTAAGCTTGTGTATTACAGGGGTATTTATATTTAAAAAGTGAAATTGTGGCCGGAACTCCGCTTTAATCAGAAGCAACCAAAATCTTCAGGATGCGGGTTCGACAGATTATAACATATCAGATCTGAAGAGGCCTTTAATATCAAACTCTAATGTCAATAAAGATAAAAGGAAGAGGGAAGCCAGTCAATCCCTAGGTCCAATAAATAATGTCCAAATATATAGAAAGCATCAGTGGATTAAAGATCTTATAAGAAAGAAAGGGGGGATCCAGCAATACAGCCGAACTGCACTTTCCAAAGTGTACAGCACACAACCTACAACCATATGGCATGCCTAATGTTTGAGCACAAACACAAATTTGACACAGGAATGTAAAGATTTACTCTACTTTAGGCTGTGCATACAGAGCAACAAATGGCACCATGAAACCACACGATCAATGCATATCCCATACAGGTCAAAACACAAGGTGCAGGTAGGAAGGTTTATAATACTTTAAAAAAAGTATAGCAATGAAGCGAAAATGGTCCCTTGCTCCATTTGCTAGCTTTTGAATACTTGTGCTCAACTTGAAATCAAATGTGGCCTTTTAGACACTGCCGACTGCCCACAGTAAATATATGTCATTAATTTGACATTAAATACCTGGGTTATGGCAGCAGATATCTGCCACAACCCTATATCGTTATTTACTGTGGGCAAATCGGCATAGAAAAAAAGGTCCCGCCAACAAATTCGCCACGGGATCACTTTTAGAAACGGCAAGAGAGGCCTCTCTGCTGCTTCCCGGTCGTTTCCAAGCTTACCGGAACTGTCGGTAAACCTGGAAGCAAGACGATGCAGCCGTTCGCTGGGCAGGAAGTCAAGTGAGCATGTGATGGCCTCCACTCATCTCTATGTCCTTGGAGGACCTCTAAGGCCTCGTACACACGACCGAGGAACTCGACGTAAATGAAACACCAGTTTCTCGGCAAAAACCAGCAAGAAACTTGCTGGGTTTTTTTTTTTGGCCGAGGAAACCGGTCGTGTGTACACTTTTCGACGAGGAAACTGTCGAGGATCTCGTCGAGCCAAAAAGAGAGCATGTCTTCTTTTTCCTCGACGGGAATGGGAAAATTTGGCTCGCTGAGATCCTCGACAGCCTAACAAGGAACTCGACAAGCAAAACGATGTGTTTCGCCCGTCGAGTTTCTCGGTCGTGTGTACGAGGCTTTAGGCTTGTCGAGAAATTTGACAAGCTTTCTTTGCGTACACACTGTCAAGACCAAATCTCGTCGTTCTCAAACGCGGTGACGTATAACAAATACGACGGCAAAGGAAGTTCGATTCCACTGGCACAACCCTTGGGGCTGATTTTGCTAATCTCATGTTACTGCGTGTTAAGAAAAAGTTTGGTGAGAGACAATTTGCACTTTTCAGTCTGTTACAGCGTGAAAAATGTGCTATCTCCATTACAAACCCTACTTTTACCGAAGGTGCGCTCCCATCTCATACTTTATTCTGAGCATGCGCGGGTTTCTAAGCATGCACACAAACGTGTTTCTCGTCGAAAACCAGCCCGACGAGGAACGCGTCGAGGAAATTGAGACTCTCGACAAGGAAAAAGAGAACTTACAATACACTACGCCGCCGTAACTTACGGTGCAAAATCTTTAAGGATTCAAAATTACGCCAGGTAAGGTACGGCGGCGTAGCGTATCTCTGATACGCTGCGCCAATCTATTTCTCTGTGGATCTGCCCCATAGCGTCTACAAACTATGGGATAGATTTATGGCTTTTTTTTTACTAGTAATGATGGTGCGCTGCAATTTTTAGCAGGACTGCCACATTGCAGCGGACAGATCGGACACTTTTGACACTTTTTTGGCCCTTGGTGCATATACCCCTAGGGGTAAGTGTGCCACGGGATCGCTGACATAATATTCAAGATGGCAGTACCTAGCGGCAATATCAGGGCTTTTAGATGTCATCACAAACGGAAAAATTTTACAGGTAAAAAACATGCATAAAATATATTAAATAATCTTATGGGAAGATAATTGTTAAGATGAATGGTCGGGCGATAGAGTATCTTTAAAGTTGTAGCAGTGACTGTTGATGCCCTGTAGATCAAACCCTGCCCCAACCCCCCTACAATAGAACAATCATGTTGGGTGGAGTGATTTTTTTGTAGGCAAAGCTGGGTTTTTTTTTTTTTTTTTTTTGTCTTGCAGTGTGACAGTCCCTGTTTCAACAAGGAATTAAAATTCTAGGTCATTTTTATCCTTGAAGGATGAGCGCAGGTCTGAAATAATTTGCATTGATACGAGAATGATGCTTCGCATTAGCCGTGATCAAACAGTCGCACTCCCCCCAGAACCAAAATGAATTGTTTCACTCTCATCTTCATTCCGCTGTTTTTGAGCAAAAATGCTGACTTTGATGAAATTCGCTTTTAATTCCTCACACGTCTGGAAGTTATTTTTCTGTGAACATGGAGCTTTAATTGTAGTTGATATCCCTTTTTTCACCTTCATTTGAATGTTATAATTGGATTGGTAAGATACTTTGTTTAATAAACTGTGTTTTTGCCAAGTTACATCAAGGACAATATTCAGATAGGTGGCTTAGCTGAATAGTAGTGAACATAGGGCATCTCGCGTAGCATGTGTCGGGCACACGCACGTTCGTGAATCGGCGTATTTCCCTCATTTGAATGTTTGAATGGCTAATCAATGGGAGCAGCACCATGCGCCCAGCCCATATGTGCGCCCACCCTACGCTGGCGTGTGCAAGCTATATCGGCAGGGTGTAGCCTGTTTTTAGGCGCATGTTGGTTTGCACTTACGTCAGCGTAACGTGTTATACGTCAGCCTAAGTGCTTTGTGAATCTGGGCCATTGTCTGCAGGTGAGTCATCTGTACACAACAATAGGGCAAAGCTGGGCAGCATTAGTATCAGTACTTCACACTGAGATATTGGGACACGGCACAGGACTAAAACTTCAAGGGACGAGGGAATTTAAACTGGGATATTTGGCAAGTATGATTCTGTTTTTTTCAGTGTGTACACTCGGGCGGCAAGAGATTCTTGCCAAGAATCTCGTCGGGAAAAATTACTTGTTTTACTTGCCCTAACTCTACTAGTGCATTCTTATTTTATGACCTGCTGGAAGCTGTAGTTATACGCATAAAAAAATACGTATTTCCCTAGAATACATCTAATACATAATGACAACACGGGTTCGTGGTCTAAAGATTTGAAGGAAGATATGCTTCGGTTGTATAGCAATTTAGTATTTTCCTTTCAGTTTGCCTTATAAAGCTAAGACTATTTGATGGCGAATCCAGTTGCTCCAGATAACAAGAATGGTCCTTCCTGGAATCCTGTAGACCGGTGTTGGAGATAGACTCATTCTGACTCTCTGAACAGTGAGCAGCTCCAAAATATATTTTACACACCTGATTTATGGAGTGCTTGAAAAAGATTCATTACACATTATTTTAATTTTAAGTGAATTTTATGCCTCAATAAAACTGCCAGCTTTGAACAAGCACTTACTGAACCGATGTGAGGAATTTGCGTCAAAGGTATTTGAATTCAGAGCAGGTAGCATGAAACCATATAGAATAAAGGTGACATTAAAGGTGACATTAATACCATCTGCTTTGTACATCATCTTACAAACTCTGTGTCTTGCATCTGTAACAGTTTGGTTCGACCACCAAGCAATGAAAAGCCATATACCCTTTACAATCCGGAAGGAAAACTTGTCATTTTCAGAATATAGTGTAAAAGTGAATAACTTAGAAACTCTTCCAGTACAACCAGTAATAAGAAAATATGTCATGTCCTATAAAGAGGAACTGAGGACTTCTCAGACACGAAACACTTTGAACACTCAGGCCTCGTACACACGACCGAGTTTCTCGTCAAAAACCAGCAAGAAACTTGCTGGGTTTTTTTTTCCCCGAGGAAACCGGTCGTGTGTACACTTTTCGACGAGGAAACTGTCGAGGATCTCGTCGAGCCAAAAAGAGAGCATGTCTTCTTTTTTCCTCAACGGGAATGGGGAAATTTGGCTCGCCGAGATCCTCGACAGCCTAACAAGGAACTCGACGAGGAAAACGATGTGTTTTGCCTGTCGGGTGTATGAGGCTTCAGGCGAAGGACCATAAAACTGCATCTGATCTAGTGAGCCTGATAAGCCCAAAGGAGGAAATGTCTCGGTCAACACAGACTCATGGAGAAACAAAAATGCCTTAATAATTGAAGACTAAGCAGAGCTAGCAAAGTGATACAGAAGATGATGCCTGTACTCTACTCCCTATATTACAGTAATGTGAGAAACTTTTAGTCTTCATACAATGACCCAAAAGAACAACAATTATCCACTAAAGCTGGTCAAGAACTGTAATGCCGCGTACACACGATCAGTCCGTCCCTTTTATCTCTCTTTATGCAAATGTCTTGTTTTTTTCCCCATCCCTCTCTCTAGCCCACTTTTTTTTATTATTTTCTCCCTTTTTCTTTGGTCCTCCCCCTCTTTTCCTCTCCATTGCATGTATTCTCAATTTTTTACTCTTTGGTGGGGTGGTTTGGGGGGAATGGGATGAGTTGCAGTGCTGGCGGGAAGTTGGAATCAGTGGCAGTGCTAGGGGGAGTTCTGATTGGCCAGGTGCTCTTGATCAAGGTCATCTGCTGATCTGAGAACTGTAGTCGGGACTTTTAATGGCAACTATGATCACAGGTAGTGTTACTGTGTCTCCGGCTTCACTGTGTCTCCAACTTTGTGGTGTCTCGAAGCAGTGACACCTATGTCGAAATCAGGAGATAGGGTTTCCTCCAGCCCCTCCCACTTCACATTCCTCACCAGTCAGCAGACCTCTAGTCTCTTCCCCCCCAGCTATGCCGTGAACCGAATGGGTGGCTGCAAAGAGGTTGAGTTGGCGGCTGCAGGCTCCAGCAACAGCCCAGCTGGGCAGCCACAGGCTCCAGGGACAGCCTTTCTGGGCGGCTGCGAAAAGACTGGGAGAGAAACGCGGGCTACAGGAACAGCTCAGGCTTTGGTGACCACTGGCAAATTGTCATTTGACCCCCGGGTTGAGAACCAGTGCAGTAGAGTAAACCACTTCCCACCTGTGGGGTAGAGAGGCATCTGAGTATAAGTGAAATTGAAAACATAACCTGATCACACCATGTGGCCTCTATAATCTGTATGTATGTACAGCCTCAGTGCACAAGCAACATCAGAGAACTGCACTTTACTTGCTTGAAATATTAGATGAAGCCCAGTTCAGGTCCCCTATCAGTACTAGCCTGGGCCAGGTTGGGTAAATTAACTCCAGCTAACAATCACAGATGCCTAGATTTCTGCCATCAAATCAGATCTATAAATTGTACAAATTAGGTGTTATTCTGCAATCAAAATACAGCAAATTCACACCAGCAGAAGTAGGAATTTGGAGCCTGTCAAGTTTTCCATGACGTACAGGCTGCACATACCAAATGCATTGCAGTTCATTATTACATAGCTCCCAAATGTCACTTTTTAGTGCCAGAATCCTCTCTATCTTTTTCTGCCTGCTTTGTTTCTTCTCAAGGCTAACATGCAATAAACAAACCAATTTTACACAGAGTGTGCTTTGTTCTAATCAATGCAATGATAAATACATGTACTTACAGCGTATGATTTTAGATTGCATTTCTTTTTTTCTATCCCCTTCTTATTTTTACTTTTATGTATCTTTTTTGTATATTTTTTAATGGACCAATCCATCCAAACTTGCTGTTGATATAGGAAAGAATGGTGTATTTTTAGTGAGCACATATTTATATTTTAACATTTAAATTGCTGTTTTAGGGTTGGTTTTGCATCATAATACATTTTTTCATTAATTTTAAGTACTTATATAGTGCCATCAATTTACACAGTGCTTTACATATAGTATACATTCACTCCCTGCCCTCAAGGAGCGTTCGCAATCTAAGGGCCAGATTCACGAAGAATTGCGAACTCCCCCCAGCGGTGGCCGCGGTATTGCATCTTATGATCCGACAGTGTAAAACAATTACACCAGTCGGATCTTATGGCTATCTATGCGTAACTGATTCTATGAATCAGTCGCATAGATAGAACAACAGATACGACGGCGTATCAGGAGATACGCCGTCGTATCTGCTTTGTGAATCTGGCCCTAAGTTCCCTAACTCACATTCATACACTAGGGAAAATTAAGACAGGAGCCAATTAAACTACCAGCATGTCTTTGGAGTGTGGAAGAAAACCGGAGTACCCGGAGGAAACCCACACAGGCACAGGGAGAACATGCAAACTCCAGGCAGGTAGTATCATGTATTGGATTTGAACCAACGACCTTAGTGCTGCTAGGCATAAGTGCTAAACCCTTATGCCTTGTACACACGACCAGCGTTCACGCCGAGAAAACTGCCATTTTTTATATTGGTCGTGAAAAACCAGTCGTGTTTATGCTCCCGGGCAGTTTTCTCAACAAAAAAACTGACCGCAAAAAAATTAAAACCAGCACTCTTTTTTCTCGTCGTGCTTCCCATCAGTCTTTTTCTCGTCGCGAAAAACGGTCGTGTGTATGCTTTTCCAAGGGGAAAAAAAACATGCATGCTCAGAATCAAGTATGCAGCCTGTAAGCCGCCCAAAGGGTGGCGCCATTTGAAAGGAACTTCCCCTTTATAGTCCCGTCGTACGTCACTGTGCTTTGGTCGGATGTTTTTTTGCATGAACGTGTGTCAGGCTGGAGAGGAATCACGTCGGGAAAAACTTCGTTTTTTTCTTGCCGAGAAAAATGATCGTGTGTATGAGGCATTAGCCACTGTGCTGCCCAACGGGCTGCAAAATGCACTGGAATGTGGAAAAAGTAGTGCAAGCACTACTTTTTTTATAACGTACTGTGTTACCATGCAAGATTTGACAATTCATTGGCCCTTACACTCTCTTGCAAGGCCAACCTGCTTTTCTTGCACTGTATTTTTTTGTAAACCAGCCTCTAAAGTGTAACGAAAGGCAAAACTTTTTTTTTTTAGTTTTGGATAGAGTGGAGAGGAATTAGAACACCTATTAGGTTTTTATTGCTTTCTGTGCCCCCGTTACGGAGATTCCCCCTTTCTATTTACCTGTTTACCATTATCATTGGAAGTGAAGGTAAAGAAAATCCAAATTATGGGTTGTCCCCAGAACAGTAATAGAGGGGAAAACTTACAATGGGGATACTAGTTCTGATAACCTGGGGGACCCCAAGGGATTCCCTTAATTTGCAGGGATTTCCTCTCACTTCCTGTTTCAGCTATGGGCCCCAGAAGTGAAGCCAAATTTCCTCAATGGGACACAGATGGTAAAAAAAAGATGGTGTGTAGTATATCTGTAAGAGTATAATGAATCAAATACAATTTTAAAGGGTCCAAAATGCATGGCCCTATACTCACCAAAGGCTGGATCAGACTACCAAATGCTGAATACCCAGAGGTGGCAGTAATGAGCGTCCAGCTCTGGAGCTGAGGAGGCAGAGGAAAAACCAACCCAACAGAGCACAAATGGGAGGGCAGACATGGCCGGAATGGGGGTGTGTGTCACCAAAGATCTCCTAGTATCCATTCAATAGATGCTATAACAGCATAGAAGTTAAAGGGACACTAAAGGCAGATTTTTTTTTTTTTTTAAATAACAAACATGTTATACTTACCTCCACTGTGCAGCTCGTTTTGCACAGAGTGTCCCTGAATCTGGTCCCTCGGCGGCTGTCTCGGCTCCTCCTCGCAAAAGCTTTCCACCTTCATGCGAGCGAGCTCACATGGTGGAAAGCTTTTACGGGCGCCCTCCTGTGATACAGCGGCGGGCATAGTCGCCGACTGTATCACTCGGGCCCTGCCCCCGGCGCTCCGCGTCATTGGATGTGATTGACAGCAGCGCCAGCCAATGGCTGCGCTGCTATCAATCCGTCTAGCCTAGCCAATCAACCGCCAGGCTGGGAACCGAAGAAGATCACGCGGGACTTTCAAAGGGGTGAGGTAAGTAAAACGGGGTCCGGGGGGGGGGGGGCGTTACAGTCGGATGTTTTTTCACCTTAATGCATAGGATGCATTAAGGTGAAAAAACATTTACCTTTACAACCCCTTTAAGTAGTATATGATATAAGTATGTATATGCATTTACCAATCTGGTTCAATAATGGTATGGGCTTAGAATTTAGGGAACAATAGGAATATATATATATATATATATTCATATATAAAAACAAGCAATTTTTTATGTAAATTTTTCTTTAGATTTACTTTTAACTATGTAGAGCAAGGGCCTGCCTGATTGCATACACATTGAAAAATTGTTAGCTATGACTAAGCACTGATTGTTTGTGCGAAACGCGTCAGTTTTTTTACCCCACTGCTTGCTGTGCTGTGTTTTGTAGTGCTTTTTATCCTTTTTACACCAATAAAGGCTACATTTTTAGGTTTATTTTGGTGTGCGGCTGTCCATGAATTCTCTTCATTGATTTTTTACAAATTGAAAGTGTTTAGGTTTATCCTCATATTATATGGTTTTGGTAAATCAAAACGAACATTGTACAAGAAAAGTTTATAAAAATTGTATAGTGTGTAGCCAGCTTAAGACTTAATCATTCATTCTGCATTTATTCTGCATGCTTCTATACAATAATGTCTGCATGATACAACCTCGGACTATCAACATGATCTCAGTAGGTGATAAGATATGCTTGGAATTTTTGGAAGACAAACTGTAACACAAACTGTGTAAATTAATGAAGAATGAGCTTAGGAAAAAATAACTGTGTGTCATTCAGGCCTTCGTGTTTTATATTATGATTTCCACATGCAATGTGCCAATTGGAGCTCAACTTCAGCCAGCACTTAGTTTTAATTTGAAAAATTAATGAGTAGAAGGGAAGAAACTTGGCAAGGTTTTTATTGCTATCATTGTTAAAGTTGTGAAGATTTCCCCTCACTCCCTGTTCCAATAATAGGTGCCACCAGAAAAAGATATGATGGTAAATTTCCCCCAATGGCGGCACAGACAGTGTTTATCTTGTAGAGTAAGGAACGGCCTAACTTTGTTACTGTCTGTATTGTCACTGGGGAGACCAAGAAGGTCAAGGAGGAAATCTCCCATGTGGGGACACAAAAGTTATGATTTGGGCTCCAAGTCAGGTATTTCTTCTTTTTTTTTTCACATACATTTTTATACATTTATAGAGCGTAATGCAAAGCCATGAAAGGCTACAAAGTGAACGATGGCATTCAGAATGTACAGGTGATACTCGAAAAATTTGAATATCGTGCACAAGTTCATTTATTTCACTAATGCAACCTAAAAGGTGAAACTAATATATGGGATAAACTCATTACATGCAAAGTAAGGCCTTGTACACACGATAGGTTAACCAAAGGACAACGGTCTGAAGGACCGTTTTCATCGGTCAAAACCGATCCTGTGTGGGCCCCATAGGTTATTTAACCATAGGTTAAAAAAAGCCAACTCGCTTTAAAATTAACCTATGGATTCCTAACCGATAGGTCAAAACCGATCGTTAGTAGGCACGACCATCGGTTAAAAATCCACGCATGCTCAGAATCAAGTCGACGCATGCTTGGAAGCATTAAACTTAATTTTTTTCAGCACGTCATTGTGTTTTACATCACCGCGTTCTGACACGATCGGTTATTTAACCTATGGTGCGTAGGTGTGATGGACCATCAGTCAGCTTCATCGGTTAACCGATGAGAACGGTCCTTCAGACCGTTGTCCTCTGGTTAACCTATCGTGTGTACGAGGCTTAAGATAGTTCAAGACGTGATTTGTCATAATTGTGATGATAATGGCTTACAGCTCATGAAAACCCCAAATCCACAATCTCAGAAAATTAGAATATTACATACAATCAATAAAACAAGGATTGTACAACAATATCGGAGTAGAAGTATGCATATGTGCTCAGTACTTGGTTTGGGCCCCTTTTGCAGAAATTACTGCCTCAATGCAGCGTGGCATGGAAGCGATCAGCCTGTGGCACTGCTGAGGTGTTATGGAAGACCAGGATGCTTCAATAGCAGCCTTCTGCTCTTCTGCATTGTTTGTTCTCTCATCTTTCTCTTGGCAATGCCCCATAGATTCTCTATGGGGTTCATGTCTGGCGAGTTTGCAAGCACAGTAATCCCACGGTCATTGAACCAGGTTTTGGTGCTTTTGGCAGTGTGGGCAGGTGCCAAATCCTGCTGGAAAATTAAGTCAGCATCCCCATAGAGCTCGTCTGGGGAAGGTATCATGAAGTGCTCCAAAATCTCCTGGTAGACGGCAGCGTTGACCCCGGACTTAAAGCGGGGGTTCACCCAAAAAAAAAATTCTAACATTACATTGAGCCGAGGTGTGAAAATGACATTATCCTGACCTTTTTTATCTTCTTGCCGTACATACCGTTTTATCTATATTTTCACCGCGGCTTCCGGGTATGTAATTCTGCGGGACTGGGCGTTCCTATTCACATGCTAATTGATTGACATGCCTTCCCCCGGCGCATACAGCACGTCACAAGTTGCCGAAAGAAGCCGGACTGCGAATCGGCTCTATACGGCGCCTATGCACCGATGTTCGGCTTCTTTCGGCAACTCGTGACACGCTGTATGCGCCGGTGGGAAGCATGTCAATCAATTAGCATGTGAATAGGAACGCCCAGTCCTGCAGAATTACATACCTGGAAGCCGCGGTGAAAATATAGATAAAACGGTATTTACGGCAAGAAGTTAAAAAAGGTCAGCATAATGTCATTCTCACAACTCGGCTCAATGTAATGTTAGACATTTTTTTTGGGGTGAACCCCCGCTTTAATGAAGCACAGAGGACCAACACCAGCAGATGACATGGCTCCCCAAATCAACAGACTATGGAAACTTCACACTGGACTTCTAGCATCTTGTAGTGTGTGCCTCTCCATTCTTCCTCCATACTCTGGGTCCTTGGGGCCAGATCCACAAAAGGGATACGACGGCGTATCTACTGATACGCCGTCGTATCTACTGATACGCCGTCGTATCTACTAATACGCCGTTGTATCCCTGTTTCTATCTTTGGAACTGATCCACAGAATAAGTTTCCAATAGATAGGCAGAAGATCCGACATGTGTAAGGGACTTACACTGTCGGATCTTATAATGCAGTACCGCATCCGCCGCTGGGGGCATTTCGAGTCGAAATGCCGCTTCGGGTATGCAAATTAGCATTTACGGAGATCCACAAAGCTTTTCAGCTTTGTTTTTTCTCCGTAAGTATTAGTTTGCAATCGTAAAATTAGGGCTGCTTTTACAAGGCCTAAACTGTTTAGGCCTTGTAAAAGTAGACCTTTCTATCCCGCGTCGCCGTCTTTTTTTTTTTCCGCCGCAACTCGTATTTTTTTTTTACGCCCGTCGCGATTTTTAAAACCCGGCGCAACGTAAAACCGCGCAAAGCACGTCGGAAAAATGACATCGTGAGCATGTGCAGTACGGCCGGCGCGGGAGCGCGCCTAATTTAAATGGGACTCGCCCCATTTGAATAGGAACGCCTTGCGCCGGCCGGATTTAAGTTACACAGCCGAAAATTTCTAGGTAAGTGCTTTGTGGATCGGGCACTTAGGTAGAAATTTTCCGGCAGTGTAACTTAAATGGGAATATTTAAGTTACGGCGGCTGGCTGTGGATCTGGCCCTTGGTTTCCAAATGAGATGCAAAATTTGTTCTCATCAGAAAAGAGGACTTTGGACCACCGAGCACCAGACCAGGTAAAACGCTTCTGATGTTGTTTGTAGTTCAGTAGTGGCTTGACAAGACGAAATCCAGTGCCTGGCACCCGCAGATCATCTTCTGCTATGAATAATCAGCCCACTGGCGGCGAGCATGCCCCCTTCAGGTAGAATGCAGAATCACACACACATACATACATATATATATATATATATATATATATATATATACACACACACACATGATCCTGCACAGGAGAGTCACCCTGTAGCAATAAAACTCCTATGGGGCGGTCTTTAAGTGGTTCATTTATCAATAAAAATAATATAAACGTTGTATACATTGGAGTACATTATGACTTATCATATTTATTTCTTCACCAGAATTACTATTGGCTTTGCTATTTGTCTTTAATTATTTTGTTTAATGAAAAGACAAGGATGAAGACAGTCTTCAGATGGTTCCCACACGCGGATAATCAAGACAAACCACTCATAGTTGGAACACTGTTGATAGAAGCGCTGTTATTGTTGGTTATATTAGCAAAACAGGGCCAATTAAGAGCTAATTCTGTCTCATACAAGGTCATGAGGAGCAGATAAGGCAGCTGGAAGACCAGACAATTCCAATCCGGCTGACTCATAGGGAATAAAATATCTGACAAACATCTTTTTTTCCTGCCTCCCTAATGTGACTCAGCACAATGTTACAGGATAGAGTTCTCTGTGTTTTTTCTTTGTCTCTGTAAAAATGTTACTTTTGGTCTTGTAACTCCCAGAAAAGGATGCTTTTTAAAAAATAGAGTATTGCACCTTATTCTACAAAATTTTACTACAGTAAAACCTTGGTTTGAGAGTAACTTGGTTTGAGAGCGTTTTGCAAGACAAACAAAATGTTTTAATAAACTTTGCCTTGATATACAAGCAATGTCTTGATATAAGAGTAGCATCATGTCACAACTGAGTATAAAAAAGAAGAGAGGAGCCTCTAGGGCCACGTACACACGATCAGTCCATCGGTTAACCGATGAAGCTGACTGATGGTCTGATGTGCCTACACACCATAGGTTAAATAACCAATCGTGTCAGAACGCGGTGACGTAAAACACAACGATGTGCTTAAAAAAATTAAGTTCAATGCTTCCAAGCATGCGTCAACTTGATTCTGAGCATGCGCAGGTTTTTAACCGATGCTTTTGCATACTTACAATCGGTTTTGACCTATCGGTTAGGCGTCCATCGGTAAAATTATAACCACTTCCATACCAGGTACTTACGCAGCTTCCCGCCCAAGCCAATTTTCAGCTTTCAGCACTGTCGCACTTTGAATGGCAATTGTGCGGTCATGCTACACTGTACCCAAACAAAATTGGCGTCCTTTTTTCCCCACAAATAGAGCTTTCTTTTGGTGGTATTCGATCACCTCTGCGATTTTTTTTTTTGCGCAACAACTAAAAAAAGGCTGAAAATTTGGAAAAAAAATTAAGTTTTTATTTTTTTCTGTTAATTTTTTTGTAAATAAGTTTTCTCTTTCAATTACGGGCACTGATATGGCTGCACTAATGGGCACCGATGAGATGGCACTGATGGACATCGATGAGGTAGTACTGACGGGCACAGATGAGGTGGCACTGATTGGCGGCGCTGGTATGCGACACTGATGGGCACACATAGGCGGCACTGATGGGCACACATAGGCGGCACTGATGGGCACACATAGGCGGCACTGATGGGCACACATAGGCGGCACTGATGGGCACACATAGGCGGCACTGGGCACTCATGGGCGGCACAGATGGGCACTCATAAGCGGCACAGATGGGCGGCACTGATGGATACTTATGGGTGGCACAGATGGGCACTGATAGGTGGGCACTGGGCATGGATGGGCACTGTGGGGTGGCATTGATGGACACTGGGGTGGCGCTGATGGACACTGGGGTGGCGCTGATGGACACTGGGGTGGCAGCACTTATTTTTGCCAGGTTGCCAGTCAGTGCCCATTTGTGGGCACTGACTGGCATCTTTTTTCTTTATGCTTTTTTTTTTTTTTTAGACTTTTTTTTTTTTTTGCCATTTTTTTTTTTTTTGCCCACCCTGGTGGTCCAGGGTGGGCTTCCCTGGTGCTCCAGGGTGGCGATCCGAGGGGGGGCTGCGCTGATAAACAATCAGCGCTAACCCCCCCTGTCAGGAGAGCCGCCGATCGGCTATCCTCTACTCGCGTCTGTCAGACGCGAGTGAGGAAGAGCCATCGACGGCTCTTCCTGTTTACATCGTGATCAGCCGTGGTTGGACACGGCTGATCACGTGGTAAAGAGTCTCCGCCGGAGGCTCTTTACCGAGATCGGAGATGCAGGGTGTCAGACTGACACCCCGCATCACCGATCACCGCGATGCGCGCCCCCACGGGCGCGCGCGGCATGAAATCCTGCAGGACGTTCTAGAACGTCCTGTCAGGATTTCATAACCACTTCCCGGACGTAAATCGGCCATAGGCCGGGCGGGAAGTGGTTAAAGCAAGTTCTAATTTTTTTGACCGAAGGATAACTGACCGATGGCGCCCACACACGATCGTTTGGACCGATGAAAACGGACCTTCAGTCCGTTTTCATCGGATGGACTGGTCGTATGTACACGGCCTAAGTGGAGCAATATGGTTACATATAATGAAGGTACAACATTTAGCAACTTATCGCTACACTTAGAGGTGCCTCTCTTCTTTTTTATACCCTGTAAAAAAAATGCTTTGATATACAAGTGCTTTGGATTACAAGCATGTTTCTGGAACAAATTATGCTCGCAAACCAAGGTTTTACTGTATATTGTATCATAATTTGTGCTTATGTAATACAGATCAACTCAACTACAGCTGAAAATTGGCCTTGCCAGGAAAGTGGCCGCTATTTAAGTGGCTAAAGGGACAATTCGCCTTTACCACAAAACTGCTGCAGATAAGAGGCATCTGCAGATAAAAACAAACTGTGCAGCTCTGACTAAAGATGAATAAAGCCATTTCTATAGGTGTAAACCATTTACATACCTTATGAAACGTGACTGGAATACTCCCAGGACATTGCTAAGTGAGGCCTAGTCATCACTGCTCAATGCCACCATCACAGGAGTGAGCTCTCAAATTCTGAGCTCAGAGCTACTGCATCAGGGGAGAGAAAGAGTCTGTAGCCCTGTACACACGACCGTGATTCCTGGCGGTATTACCGAAAGTCCCGGCGGGAAAACCGGAAACCTGCTCGGTAACTTTCCCTGTGTACACAGGAGAGGTTTTCCCGTCGGGGAAACTGCAGGGAGAGCTTTCGCCGGGAATTCCGGCCGTGTGTATGCTCCCTCACAGTGTTTTCCAATAGGAAAACTGCCAGGTTTAAAACCGCCGGAAATCCCAGCGGGAAAATAGAGAGCAGGTTCTCTATTTTCCCGCCGGCATTCCGGGCAGTTTTCCTGTCGGGAAAACTGCGAGGAAGCATTCACACAGTCGTTTTTCCCAGCCAAAAGTTTTCTTGGCAGTTTTCCTGGTAGGAAAACCGATCGTGTGTACGAGGCATAAGAGTGGGTTTGAGTTAGAACCCTTTCACGCTGAGGAGCTTTTCAGGCTCTTTCACGCTAAAAAAAGCACATTAAAAGCTTACGAAAACCTATTTCTATTAATACGAATGAATGCTTTTACACTGGGGCAGTGCGCTGGCAGGGTGGTGAAAAAACATCCCCCTCCATTGAAATAATGGAAAGTTCTTTAAAACCACTGAAAAGCTCTTCAAAAGCGCTCAGTGTAAAAGGGGCCTTAGAGAAAGGGCTCACTCCTGTGATGGTGGAGGCAGTGGTGTATTTAGGTTTCGTGCTGCCCTAGGCCTGACTAAACTCCAGCACCCCCTAATTTAAATATGAGCCACCCTTTCCTGTCAAGGCCATGCCCCTTTCGGTTTAAGACCCGTCCTGAAATTTTCGAGTGGGGACACTAGTTCTTACGGCCTGGGGGAAGGGGGGGGAATGGATTACAGCGTTGGGTGGAGGTGAGCAGTGACGACTAGGCCTCACTTAGCGAAATCCTGGCAGTACTGACTGGAATACTCCCAGGACATTGCCAAGTACTTACAGGATTTCGCTAAGTTGTATGTAAATGGCCTACACTTATAGCAAGGTTATTATTCATCCTTAGTCAGAGCGGCACAGTTTGTTGTAATCACAAATGATCACTAGGAACAGCTGATCGCTCTCTCCTCCGGTCAGAACGGGGATCTGTCTTGTTTACATTGACAGATCCGCATTTAGCTCCTCTGTGGAGCGATCATGGGTGGCCGGTGGACATCCTGGCCACCAGCCACATGGATCGGCTCTAGCGCCACACGTGCACCTATTGTATCTATTGAACAAAGTGCTATACCGGTATGGCAATTTAAGAAATAGAGCCGCCCTGCCACAGTATCACTACGGTGGCTGCTCAGCAAGTGGTTAAAGTGTAACCAAAAGCAATTTGTTTTCATTTATTTTGTTTCAGATAAAGTGGAGAGGGGTTATAACTCCTGTCAGTTTTTTATTGCTGTCTGTGCCCCGGTAAAGGAGATTTCCCCTCTCTATTCATCCTGTTTACCATTGTCATTGAAAGTGAAAGAAAATCTCAAATTTTGGGTTGTCCCTAGAAAAGTAATAGAGGGGAAATCTTTCTATGGGGACACTAGTTCTGGTGACCTGGTGGTCCCCAAGGGATTCCCTTCGTTTGCAGGGATTTCTCCTCACTTCCTGTTTTGGCTATGGGACAGGAAGTGAAGGGAAATCTCCACAATGGGACACAGATGGCGGAAAAAAAATCTGACAGGGATTATAACCCTCGCTTGCTCTATCCAAAATGAAAAAAAAAAACAAAAAACGTTTTGCCTAAAGTTCTACCTTAACCTAAAATGGCAGCTGACCTATAGAATTAGAGTGCACAGCCAAATGACATAAATGACGATATTGTAATGCTATGCAGAAAATAATATTTTACATAAATACTGAATGTAGTTAGTACCTTTTTCCGCATAATGTATATATATGTTTAAATTAAGCTGAACGTGGCCCTTTAATCTAAACATAGTTTTCACAGAGGATAGTATATAATAAAACAGGAGATGGGTAGCATACTCCTTGATTCGGAAGGAAGTATTGCATTACTAAACATGTAGTGTATTTGTGGAATGTCCTTTCAGTTGAGGTCAAACAAGTATGTCAAATCAATCGGAGATTCAGGTCATTATTAACAGTGGTGCTGATTAAAGTTAAAGATATAGGGCTAGATTCAGGTAGCTTTTACGGCGGCGTATCTCCAGATACGCCGCCATAATTTGAAATCTGCGCCGGCGTATCGTTACGCAGATTCTCAAAGGCAGATACGCAAAAAAAATAGGCTTCCTCCGCCGACGTAACTTGAATGCGGCGGCGTATAATTGTGTGCAATATTACGTTGGCCGCTAGGGGCACTTCCGTTGTTTTCGGCGTAGAATATGCAAATTACCTAGTTACGTCGATTCACGAACGTACGTGCGCCCGGCGGTAGTTTTTTTACATCGTTTGCGTAAGGCTTTTTAGGCGTAACGTTGCTCCTGCTATTAGGTGGCGCAGCCAATGTTAAGTATGGACGTCGTTCCCGCTTCGAAATTTGAATTGATTACGTCGTTTGCGTAAGTCGTTCGCGAATAGGGCTGGACGAAATTTACGTTCACGTCGAAAGCAATGACAATTTGCGTCGGAATTTCGAGAATGCGCACTGGGATTTTTTCACGAACGTAAAATACGCGGGGTCAAAATAATTTAAATAAAACACGCCCCCCTCAATATCATTTGAATGACGCGCGCTTACGCCGGCCCCATTTACGCTACGCCGCCGTAAGTTAGGAGGCAAGTGCTTTGTGAATACAGCACTTGCCTCTCAAACTTACGGCGGCGCAGCGTAAATACGATATGCTGCGCCATCGAAAGAAGGGGCACAGCTTCCTGAATCTAGCCCATAAGATTTTTGGTTCACTTCATATGTAATAGGTAAAGGTTGGAACCTCTTTGACTTATATACTTGTTTGTGTTCTTATTGGATGAGACATCCATACTTCATCTCCAAGTGATGGCAGTGAGTGAAAAGAAGAGAGTGCTTCAATGATGACATACTGTACACAGCATTAAAAATATAAATTTTTAATATAGTAGGTTGTTAGGTTTAATTGCTGTTTGTATCCTTGTTATGCCGCGTACACACGATCAGATTTTCCGTCGGAAAAACCTTGGATGTTTTTTTCCGACGGAATTCCACTCAAGCTTGGCTTGCATACACACGGTCACACAAAAGTTCTCCGAACTTTCGTCCATCAAGAACGCGGTGACGTACGACACTACGACGAGTCGAGAAAATTAAGTTCAGTGCTTCCGAGCATGCGTCGAATTGTTTCCGAGAATGCGTCCGAATTACTACAGACGGTCGGATTTTCCGATTTGAATTTTTTTCCGTTGGAAAATTTGAGAACCAGCTCTCAATCTTTTGTTGGTGGAAATTCCGACAGCAAAAGTCCGATGGAGCATACACACGGTCGGAATTTCCACATCTGACTTTTGCTGTCGGAATTTCCATCGTGTGTACAGGGCATTAGAGAAATTGTGAAAATCTCACCAAACAAGAAGACAGATAAAGGATCTCATCCAACTTTTCCTAACCAGGGTTCTTCCTAAGGTTGCTAAGGGTTCCAGTGAGCAATGGATAATTGATCTTCCACCTAAACTGATCAGAGGACAACTTCCCACTGACATTTCCCACAACATAAGGGGTTACAGCTAAAAAGACCACTAATGTTAGGGAAAGCCACGATTTCTGCAGTTTTTATTTTTTTGCGCTATAAACAAGAATAGAGCAACAATTTTGAAAAAAATGCTATATTTTTTACTTTTTGCTATAATAAATATCCCCAAAAAATATATAATTTTTTTTTCTCAGTTTAGGCCGATACGTATTCTTCTACATATTTTTGGTAAAAAAAACGCAATAAGCATTGACTGGTTTGCGCAAAGGTTATAGCGTCTACAAAATAGGGATAGTTTTTATGGCATTTTTTTAATAATTTGTTTTTACTAGTAATGGCGGTGATCAGCCATTTTTTATCATGACTGCGACCATTGTCATTTTTACAGTGATCAGTGCTATAAAAATGCACTGATTACTGTAAAAATTACACTGGCAGTAAAGGGGGTTAACCTGTAGGGGGTGCTGAAGGAGTTTAGTGTGTCCTAGGGAGTGATTCTAACTGTTAGGGGGCGTGGCTACAAGTGACACGTCACTGATCGTTGTTCCTGATGAGAGGGAGCATTCGATCAGTGACATGTCACTAGGAAGAACGGGGAGATGTTGTGTTTACACTGACATCTCCCCGTTCTTCAGCTCCATGACACGATCGCGGGACACCGGCAGACACGCTCACGGAGCTTGCAATAGGGTCAAATTAAAGGGGACGTACCTGTATGCCCATTTGCCTGTCCGTGCCATTCTGTCGATGTAAATCTGCGTGCGGCGGTCCTTAAGCGGTTAAAGTGGAAGTAAACCTCAGTCCTGTAATTGTACCTACAGGTATTATTATTATTCTTATGTACTGTAAATATCTTCTAAACTTGCACATTTAGAAGATATTTACTATATACAGTATTCAGCTGCTGACGTCATCGGCGCATGCGCTCTGAAGGTACAGCCACCCGGGCCATTCTTCCGAAATTCTGTGCCAAACAACCCATGGCTGCAGGAAAGAAAATCGCACCGTCTATGGCAGGTTTGATGAGTCAAACCAATCACTGAACTGCTAATGATATCTAGCATACGCTGCAAATGTGCTTATGTCAATTATCTATTAAGCGGACCTTTAACCTAAGCTACCGTGTTTCCCCGAAAATAAAACCTACCCCGAAAATAAGACCTAGTACTATTTTCCAGGAGGGCTGCAATATAAGCCCTACCCCGAAAATAAGCCCTAGTTCGAGGTGATTGTGTGATTTTTGAGAAAACGCGGTATAATCCTGTTACGGCAGTGTGCTGTGTGTCTCTAGCAGTGTCAGGTGCCTTTGATACAGAGCGGCGCTCAGCTGATCTCCCCGCTGGTCTCCTCTTCACCCGTCTGTCTGCATGGGATCTTGGGCCCCCCTCCCTTCACAGAGCTTCGGCTGGTCACTGAAAGTACCGTACGGTGCCTCTGCAATCAACGTGTGCGGTATGCAGCATGGATACTCCGGTCTCTTCTCCTGCCTGTCTGCAGGGAGCTTGGTCCCCCTCCCTTCACAGAGCTTCGGCGGGTCACTGAATCTACGGTGCAGAGCCTCTCCAATCAACATGTGTGTGTTATGCAGCATGGATACTCCAGTCTCCACAAGGTATTTACAAGTTTTTTCCTCACATGCTGGTGTGCCCTCTTCCCTGCTTCGAGCATTGCAGAGGGAGGGGGGCTGGGGTCCCTCACTGGTGGCTGGGAGAGGTGGAGGTAGGCTGAGGTGTTTAGCACTGTTGGATTGCAGGTACGTGGATCTGCCCCTGTGTGTGTATACTGTGGGGCAGATCCACGTACCTTGGCGCTTCTCTCCGCTGGGCGCAGCGTATCTAATATACACTACGCCGCCGTAACTTTTTTTTTTTGTTTCACAAAGAATTTGCGCCGTAAGTTGTGGCGGCGTAGTGTATCTTTGGCGGCGTAATGGCGCGGCATTCAAAACTCTGTGATGGGGGCGTGTTTTATGTAAATACGTCGTGACCCGACGTAAACAACGTTTTTTTTTAACTGCGCATGCGCCGTGGGGGTATCTCAGTGCGCATGCTTGAAATGAAACCGGAACAAGCCAATGTTTAAGACGGTGACGTCATTCTACGCAAATCACTATTCGCGAACGACTTACGCAAACAACGTAAAAAATAAAAAATGCGAGGCGGGAACGACGGCCATACTTAACATAGGATACGCCTCATAACAGCAGCTTTAACTATACGCCGGAAAAAGCCGAACGCAAACGACGTAAAAAAATGCGCCGGCCGGACGTACGTTTGTGGATCGCCGTAACTAGCTAATTTGCATACTCAATGCGAAATTCGACGGAAACGCCACCTAGCGGCCACCGAAAAATTGCATCTTAGATCCGACGGTGTACTAAGACGTACATCTGTCGGATCGACCCGAGATGCCGTAGTATCTTGTTTTGAAGATACAAAACAAAGATACGACGCGGGAAATTTAAAATTACGCCAGCGTATCAATAGATACGCCGGTGTAATTCTTTTGTGTATCTGCCCCTGTGTGTGTATACTGTGTGTGTCTTTATGGGGGTCCCATAATCTCCTATTGCCCGGGGGCCCCATGAGTTGTCAGTCCACCCCTGACTGGGACAACTACTGGTGCCGGCTTATCAGAGGAGAACAACAGGTACCAGGAAACCTAACTTTCTGTTGTTCGCTGTAACTAATGAAAGACTGAAGGCTTGGTTGAATACTAAAGTACAAACTTTTTTTATAAATATTTGTAATAAATATTAATACATTTTGGGACCCTTAAAACTATTTATTGTGGTCTAATTTATTCTGAGCTTGCAATATTGTAAGAACTTTATTAAAATAAGTTATTTTGGGGTACTACTATGGTGGGCAAGTAATGCTATTTTAAAATTGAATATCTTGTATGTATTTCCAAAAATCTATTAATTCTGCCTAAAAGCAACATTTTTCAAAACAAACCACATATAATTATTGGACTGTGTATAAAGCCCACAGAGATAATAAATGTGTTCAACGTTTTCCTTCACCTGTAATTTGCCAGTCTGCTTGTGTGATAGTCTGTTTATTTTAAGAGCATTGAGAAAACTATGAGTAAAAAAAAAAAAATCAAGCGGACAAAAAAAAACAAAAAAAACATTAAAAGCAAAAAAAAAATAAAAAAATGTGGCATCTTTCAAAATAAGTACATACAATGGCCCAGATTCACATATAATTACGTTGCTCCTGGGCAGCGTAACGTATGTGATTTACGTTACACCGCCGCAGGTTTACAGCCTGATTCTCAGAACACTTACCTGTAAACTTGCAGCGGTGTATCGTTAAATCGCTTGGCGCAAGACCGCCCAATTCAAATGGGGCGGGCACCATTTAAATTAGGCGCGCTCCCGCGCCAAGCGTACTGCGCATGCTCCGTCGGGTTAATTACCCGACGTGCATTGCGCTAAATGACGTCGCCCCGACGTCATTTGCTTAGACGTTTACGTAAATGGCGTCCAGCGCCATTCACGGACGTCTTACGCAAACAACGTAATTTTTTTTAAATTAGACGCGGGAACGACGGCCATACTTAACATTGGTTGCCCCTCCTAATAACAGGGGCAACCTTACGCGTCGCGTACGCTACGAAAACGACGTAAATTCTCAGCGTCGACCGCGCGTATGTTCGGGAATCTCGCGTAATTACCTCATTTGCATAGACGACGGGGAAAACGGCGATGCGACACCTAGCGGCGGGAAAAAAAATTGCTTTTAAGATCTGACAGCGTAAGAGCCTTACGCCTGTCAGATCTAATGGGTATCTATGCGTAACTGATTCTAAGAATCAGTCGCATAGATACACGGGGCCAGATGAGGAGTTACGACGGCGCAAATGGTGTTGCGCCGTCGTAACGCCTTTGAGAATCTGGGCCAAAGTCAACGACTCTTTTTTTTTTTTTCTTTGTGGTGTACTTGAAAACTAATCGCCTTGCCTGGACCAGTACTGTAGTTGTTCCTGCAGAGATAAGTGGGGATAAGCTAAGCACTTAGGGCCAGATTCACAGACACTTACATTACTTTGCGGTGGCGTAACGTATCCCATTTATGTTACACCGCCGCAGGTTTACAGCGTAAGTGCCTGATTCACAAAGCCCTTACCTGTAAACTTGCGGCGGTGTAACGTAAATGCGCTCGGCGTAAGCCCGCCTAATTCAAATAGGGCGGGCACCATTTAAATTAGGCGCGTTCCCGCGCCGAACGTTCTGCGCATGCTCCGTGTTTAAATTTCCCGACGTGCTTTACGTGAAATTACGGCGCTCCGACATTATTTTTTAAATGCGACGTGCGTTACGGCGTTTCGTATTCCCGGACATCATACGCAAAAAAAAAAAATTCGAAATTCGACGCGGGAACGACGGCCATACTTTAACATGGCTGATCTAAAGATAAGCCATGTTAAAGCAGGTGTAACTTTGCGACGGGTAAAAACGACTAGCGACGACGTACGGGATTGCGACGAACGCGCGGATCTTCGTGGATCGCCGTAACTAGTCATTTGCATATTCTACGCCGACCGCAATGGAATCGCCACCTAGCGGCCGGCCTAGAATTGCATCCTAAGATCCGACAGTGTAAGTCAATTACACCTGTCGGATCTAAGGGCTATCTATGCGGAACTGATTCTATGAATCAGCCGCATAGTTAGGACGGGCGGATCACAGAGATACGATGGCGTATCAGGAGATACGCCGTCGTATCTCTTCTGTGAATCTGGCCCTTAGAACATAGAAGGGTCTTCAAAAGGGGACTTATCACAAGTGATAATTTCTCCCTGCAGAGAAGCTGCTTCCATCCACCCAGGGCTGTCTTAATGAGAGGGCACACCTGGGCACTTCCCAGGGGCCCCAGCTGCATGGGGGGGCCCCTGCACTTTCCCCAAAGCAGCTAGTCCTTGAGCCCATGCTGCCCCCATGATGGCACTGAGAGTGATAGATACACAGGGAAGGCAGTCTGCCTCCTACCTACTTGATGTCCGTTTACCTGCACTGTCATCATTGTAGGGGCCCCAGAGCATTACTTTGCCCAGGGGCCCATGATTCTATTAAGAAGGCCCTGCATCCACCACCTGTCTAGAGTTTGAGGTGACAACCTATAAGTCCCCCAATGCACTCTCCAGCTGTTGTGAAGGTTTAGGGTCCCAGACATTTAAAACAAAACTTATTTTTTTTTAAGAAAAAATACAGTTCTAGGAATTTGTCTCAACTTTTTAAATGTTCTGTGGATCTGGAAGATAAGGGGATTTAACATGCTAATGGTTGAACTGATAAACTACTGAGCAGGAGCACAAAGTTCACTATAATCTTGATGAACAACGATCACCGCACGTTCAAGAGCTAAAGACCGCCCTGAACATTAAGCAGAGAGAGATAGTGAAGGCTTCAAAGGGGAGCCATTGTTTGATAAGGGGGTGGTGTGCTTCTTGGAGGGAGGGAGGCCTGATCAGCTCAAGTCCTGCAGCTGTCTATCAGCGCACACAAGTCCCGTAAGATCATATTTAGTAGAAACTATCAGCAGTCAACAGTAGAAGCTGTACAAATGGCAACTTTATTCTTCTTGGGTGGGGGATTTCTGGCTTACTCCAACAGAGAGGCTCTATTTATGCTGGCCATAGACCTTAGATGATGGTTGGAAGTGTAGGTGTGATATGATCAGGGCCACCATCAGGAATTATGGGGCCCCTTACACAGCCTAACCACTTAAGCCCCGGACCATATTGCTGCCTAAAGACCCAAGGGGTTTTTACAGTTCGGGACTGTGTCGCTTTAACAGACAATTGCGCGGTCGTGCGACGTGGCTCCCAAACAAAATTGGCGTCCTTTTTTCCCCACAAATAGAGCTTTCTTTTGGTGGTATTTGATCACCTCTGCGGTTTTTATTTTTTGCGCTATAAACAAAAATAGAGCGACAATTTTGAAAAAAATGCAATATTTTTTACTTTTTGCTGTAATAAATATCCCCCAAAAACATATATAAAAACATTTTTTTCCTCAGTTTAGGCCGATACGTATTCTTCTACCTATTTTTAGTAAAAAAAATCGCAATAAGCGTTTATCGATTGGTTTGCGCAAAATTTATAGCGTTTACAAAATAGGGGATAGTTTTATTGCATTTTTATGAATTTTTTTTTTTTTACTACTAATGGCGGCGATCAGCGATTTTTTTCGTGACTGCGACATTATGGCGGACACTTCGGACAATTTTGACACATTTTTGGGACCATTGTCATTTTCACAGCAAAAAATGCATTTAAATTGCATTCTTTATTGTGAAAATGACAGTTGCAGTTTGGGAGTTAACCACAGGGGGCGCTGTAGGAGTTAGGGTGCACCTAGTATGTGTTTACAACTGTTGGGGGGTGTGGCTGTAGGAATGACGTCATCGATCGTGTCTTCCCTATAAAGGGAATGACGCGATCGATGCGCCGACACAGTGAAGCACGGGGAAGCCGTGTTTACACACGGCTCTCCCCGTTCTTCAGCTCCGGGGAGCGATCGCGACGGAGCGGCTATAAACAAATAGCCGCGCCGTGGTCCCGGATCGCTCCCCGAGCGGACCCGACCTCCGCATGTAGCGGGGGGGGTCCCGATCGGACCCCCCACCCGCTAATAGGCGAGGACGTACCTGTACGCCCATGTGCCTGTACGTGCCATATTGTGGACGTATATGTACATGCGGGGGTCGGGAACTGGTTAAGGCATGGGCCCCCTGGAGCAAAAAAATAAAAAAATACAATAAAAAAAATGATAAAAAAGGGAGGGTTGCCATCCGGGGGCCTGGGGACCTCTGAGCCCTTTAATAATAATTAAAAAAAATTATAAAAAAAGGGGGGGGTTGCCATCTGAGGCCCTGGGGACCTCCGCGCCCCTGGGGACCTCTGAGCCCTTTAACCACTTCCCGACCGCCGCATGTATATGTATGTCCACAGAATGGCACGTACAGGCAAATGGGCGTACAGGTACGTCCTTGCCTTTCCGCGGGTCGGGGGTCCAATCGGGACCCCCTCCGCTACATGCGGCGGTAGGATTCCCACGGGGAGCGATCCGGGACTACGGCGCGGCTATTCGTTTATAGCCGCTCCGTCGCGATCGCTCCCAGGAGCTGAAGAACGGGGAGAGCCATATGTAAACACGGCTTCCCCGTGCTTCATTGTGGCGGCTGCATCGATCGAGTCATCCCTCGATCAATGACGTCAGTCCTACAGCCACACCCCCCTACAGTTGTAAACACACACTAGGTGAAACATAACTCCTTTAGCGCCCCCTGTGGTTAACTCCCAAACTGCAACTGTCATTTTCACAATAAACAATGCAATTTAAATGCATTTTTTGCTGTGAAAATGACAATGGTCCCAAAAATGTGTCAAAATTGTCCGAAGTGTCCGCCATAATGTCGCAGTCACGAAAAAAATCGCTGATCACCGCCAATAGTAGTAAAAAAATTTTTTTTTTAAAAATGCAATAAAACTATCCCCTATTTTGTAAACGCTATAAATTTTGCGCAAACCAACCGATAAACGCTTATTGCGTTTTTTTTAACCAAAAATAGGTAGAAGAATACGTATCGGCCTAAACTGAGGAAAAACTTTTTTTTATATATGTTTTTGGGGGATATTTATTACAGCAAAAAGTAAAAAATATTGCATTTTTTTCAAAATTGTCACTCTATTTTTGTTTATAGCGCAAAAAATAAAAACCGCAGAGGTGATCAAATACCACCAAAAGAAAGCTCTATTTGTGGGGAAAAAAGGACGCCAATTTTATTTGGGAGCCACGTCGCACGAGTGCGCAATTGTCTGTTAAAGCAACGCAGTGCCGAATTGTAAAAACGCCTT
Source organism: Rana temporaria (assembly GCF_905171775.1). NCBI lineage: Eukaryota > Metazoa > Chordata > Amphibia > Anura > Ranidae > Rana > Rana temporaria. The sequence goes on along the minus strand of NC_053499.1, from coordinate 134,244,855 downwards.
TGGGCATTTAGCAGCATATTGGTCCGGGGCTTAAGTTGTTAATAAAAATAAAAATATATATAAAAAAATTAAAATAAAGGGGGTTGCCATCCGGGCCCCTTACAGGTGTACTGCCTGTAACCCCCTCGATGGCAGCCCTGGATAAGATTGTTTGGAGTCTTTTGGGTCAGATGCAGGCATAAACATGAAAACTATGGTAACTTAAATGTTTCTGTCTATGCTAAGACAATTCTGGCTTAAATCTGCAGAACAACAAAGATTGGATATATTTTCCAAACCTGCTTGATCTTCTTTTAGAATGGTTAGCTGGAGGGTGCTTGTGCAGTAGAAAACAGGTTGCTTGTTCTTTCCAAAAATGGTTGCCTAATGTCAATGGCTTTAAAATTGAGTAAAGGTGGTATTTTGTTTCAAAAAATTTTTTATTGAAGAAGAGATCCGGGTGCTTAATCCTGTGCTGAGACGGCCTGAAATTAAAAAGCGGGGGAGGGGGGGGGGGGGGGCTGCCGCGAAATGAGAAGCGGGAGGGCTCTTTACAAAAAAGAGAATAAATAAATAAAAATATATATAAAAAAAGGGAGGTAGCCATCAGGGGCCTTGGGGACCTCTGGGCCCTTTAATAAAAAGAAAAAAAAGAAATAAAAAATATATATAAAAAAAAATATATATATATATATATATTTTTTTTTAAAAAGGGGGGTTGCCATCTGGGGCCCTGGGGACCTCTGGGCCCTATATATATATTATATACAAATTATTATTGTTTTTTTATAAAAATAAATTACAAAAAAAAGGGGGGTTGCCATCCGGGACCTCTGGGCCCTTTAATAAAAAAAAAAACCTCTGGGCCCTTTAATAAAAAAACAAATATATAATAAAAAATAAACATTTATAAAAAAAAGGGGGGGGGAGTTTCCATGCAGGGCCCTGGGGACCTCTGGGCCCTTTAAAAAAATAAAAAAAATATATAAACAAAAATAAAAAAATAAACATTTATAAAAAAATAATTAAAAAAGGGAGTTTGCCACATGGGGACCTGGGGACCTATGAGCCCTTTAATAAAAAAAAAAAAAATATATATATATATATATATATATATATATATATATATATATATATATATATATATATATAAATAACTAAAAAGAAATAACATAATATAAAAAGAAGGGGGTTGTCATCCGGGGCCCTGGGGATCTCTGGACCCCTAAAAAAAAAAAAAAAATTGTCCCTTTAATAAAAAAAAATATATTAAAAAATATATTTAAAGGGGGTTGCCATCCTGGCCCCTGGGGACCTCCGGGCCCCTTACAGGTGTACTGCCTGTACCCCCCTGATGGCGGCCCTGGCTGTAAGGCTAGTGAGAGAGGCCTATACCGGTGCACAAGACCCACTCTGGCTAGAGTGGCGACGAAGGCTACGTTGCTGGAAGCAACTACCTATTGCCCTTCCACCTCTTCAACTACTATTTTTTATTCTTTTACCACGTTTGGTAAATAAAGCAAAGAAAAAGAAGCGCAACGTGTGGACTTTGAAGTTTCTTTCGGCTCTCATCGAATACCCTAGACGGCAAAGGAATAGAGGTAACATGCCGCCCAAAACAAACCAGCATCTCCTTTGGGGGTAGTGCTACATGTATTAAACAGTATTTTTTACCATTGTATCAGTACCGAGATAGTCCATTACCTTCCTCTTGTAGGTGGTTATGTGTGGTTTGGTCAGCATCAGCAACTGCCCCCATACCTCCACTTCATCCAGTTTTCCTATATTAATTTGGATGATGGTACTCCTTTTTTGATATATTACCTATATCAGCCCTCAAAAAATCCACTCGCCTGCTCGTATTTTGCGAGTGGATTTTGAGGGCTGGCGAGGAAGGGCTGCCTGGGAAGCTGGGGGGTGAGCACCGCCGGCATGGGGCAGTCATTCTCCCAGCGCACATGGAGGGGAAGACAGGAGAGCTGCACTCTCTGTTACACACAACTCCGCCCCCTGGTCCCGGGAATTTGATAGATAAATCACCCGTCCAATCACCAGTGGCGTGTATCAAAGTTCCCCAGCTGCATGTGACGGGGAGTGGTGGGAACACACAGCAATTGAAATGAAAGCTGTGATGTTCCTGTAATGTTCCATCATCCCCCTGGTAAGTAACTTCTCTCCTCTGTTCCCTGCATTAACCACTTAAGGACCGCCTCCTGCACATATACTACGCCAGAATGAATGGCACGGCTGGGCACATGTACGTACAGGTACGTCCTGTACTAGTACCCAGCCGTATGTCGCACTCCCGTGACCCGGTCTGAAGCCCAGTGACCGGGACCGCGGGACCCGCAGACCTGATTGCCGCTGGAGTCCCGCGATCGCTCCCCAGAGCTGAAGAACGGGGAGAGCCGTGTGTAAACACGGCTTCCTTGTTTTTCACTGTGGCGGCTGCATCGATCGTGTCATCCCTTTTACAGGGGGACACAATCGATGACGTCACACCTACAGCCACACCCCCCTACAGTTGTAAACACACTTCAGGAAACACATAACCCCATCAGCGCCCCCCTGTGGTTAACTCCCAAACTGCAACTGTCATTTTCACAATAAACAATGCATTTTAAATGCATTTTTTGCTGTGAAAATGACAATGGTCCCAAAAATGTGTAAAAATTGTGCGAAGTGTCCGCCATAATGTCGCAGTCAAGAAAAAAAAATCGCTGATCGCCGCCATTAGTAGTAAAAAAAATAAATAATTAATAAAAATGCAATAAAACTATCCCCTATTTTGTAAACGCAATAAATTTTGCGCAAACCAACCGATAAACGCTTATTGCGATTTTTTTAAACAAAAATAGGTAGAAGAATACGTATCGGCCTAAACTGAGTAAAAAAAATAAATAAATGTTTATATATATTTTTGGGGGATATTTATTATGGCAAAAAGTACAAAATATCGATTTTTTTTCAAAATTGTCACTCTATTTTTGTTTATAGCGCAAAAAATAAAAACCGCAGAGGTGATCAAATACCACCAAAAGAAAGCTCTATTTGTGGGAAAAAAAGGGCGCCAATTTTGTTTGGGAGCCACATCGCACGACCGCGCAATTGTTAGTTAAAGCGACGCAGTGCCGAATCGCAAAAAGGGCCAAGGTCCTTTAGCTGCATTTTGGTCTGGGTCTTAAGTGGTTAAGGACAAATATAAACAGCATGAAGGACGCAGGCAGCATGATGGGCACAGATTGGCAGCATGGTGGGCACAGGTAGACAGCATGAAGGACACAGGCAGCATGAAGGGCACAGGCAGCATGGTGGGCACAGGCAGACAGCATGAAGGACACAGGCAGCATGAAGGGCACAGGCAGCATGGTGGGCACAGACAGCATGGTGGGCACAGGCAGCATGGTGGGCACAGGCAGCATGATGAACACAGGCAGACAGCATGAAGGACACAGGCAGCATGAAGGACACAGGCAGCATGGTGGGCACAGGCAGCATGGTGGGCACAGGCAGCATGGTGGGCACAGGCAGCATGATGGGCACAGGCATCATGGTGGGCACAAATTGGCAGAATGAAGGACACAGGCAGCATGGTGGGCACAGATTGGCAGCTTCGGCGGACACGGGCAGGCTGCATCGGCGGACACGGGCAGGCTGCATCGGCAGACACGGGCAGGCTGCATCGGTGGACACGGGCAGGCTGCATCGGCGGACACGGGCAGGCTGCCTTGGTGGGCACAGATAAAGTTGTTAATATTTATTTTTAGAACTTAATTCTGCATAAAACATTTTAAGTGTCATTTAATTTGCTAATTTATGAGGGCGCGTTTAGGGCGGGGCATGGTAGGGGTTGGGCGGGGCACCTGTTGGCGAGTAACCCCTGAGGCTCGGCTAGTAGCCCAGGACTTGACATTTTGAGCCCTGACCTATATTATGTGAGGCTATACTCAAATTTAGATATATATTCTGAAGATGGACGAGGCTAATGAATAATAACAGAATGCCATTGTCACTGGTCCTTTTAGGTTCTTCCTTAAGGTACACAGTGTGGCAACATGCAGTGCAATGCTGAGTCAGAGAAAAAAGGTCAATGAGGGCATTACTTAGGGTGTAACTCATTGTGGGGCCCATAAGAGGGTTGCCTGTCTGTGATTGCGCTAGTTATGTTCTCGTCATTAAAGTAAAATGTGTACTTGCCACTTCAACAAGTCAGCATGACAACTTGCCAATGTGTGGAAATTCCATATAGCTTACAAAGGAGGAGATTTACTCAAACAGGGGCACCCAGAATCTGGTGCCGCTGTGCATGGTAGCCAATCAGCTCCTAACTTCATCTTGTTAAATTAAGCTTTAACAATAAAACCTTGAAGCTAATTGGCTACCATGCACAACTGCACCAGATTCTATACTCTCCAGTTTTGGTAAATCAACCCCATAGTTTACTACTTTAAAGCTGTATTAACAGTGGCGGTTCGTCTATAGAGGGCGCTGGAGCTCCGCCCCCTCTGGCTCTCGCACCTAATAACATAGATTCATGCGTTGCATGAATCTATGTTATTCTTGCCGGCCGCTGGTCTATTCAGATGGCCGGACCTTGAGCGCCGGCCACCTGAATAACGGCAGCTGGTTGGCTGTCCGAGTACAGCCCTCAGCCTTCCGGATGCTTATCCAGGGAACGTACGGGGGGTGCGTTCCTTGGATAAGACTGACAGCCGTCTCAGCCAATCAGGTTCACCGATTCTGGTTATCGGTAACCTGATTGGCTGAAGCGTCATCGTGGGTGGGAGAAGACATTGAGGGACGTGGAAGGACTAGGAGGATGGCTGACTTCCAGAAAGGTAAGTGCCGGGCAGGTGGGGGGGGGGGGGGAGAGGGCATTTTACAGGACACATCGGCGACAATGGGCACAGTGGTGACAATGGGCACAGTAGTGACATTGGGCACAGTGGGGACATTGGGCACAGTGGGGATAATGGGCACAGTGGCAGCAATTAAAGGGCACAGTGACATCAATGGGCACAGTGGCGACAATGGGCACAGTGTTGACAATTAAAGGGCACAGTGGTGACAATTGGCACAGTGGTGACAATTGATGGGCACAGTGGCTGCGTTTGATGGCATGGCACAGTGGTGACAATTGATGGCACAGTGGCTGTGTTTGATGGCATGGCACAGTGACTGCATTTGATGGCATGGCACAGTGGTGACAATTGATGGCACAGTGGCTGCATTTGATGGGCACAGTGAGGCTGCAATTTTTTTTGTTTTTTTTTTTTGTTTGCGCCCCCCCAAAAACTTTGAGCACCAGCCGCCACTGTGTATTAAAACCAAAAATGCAATATATTGCAGCTTTCCAATTATTAGATGTGGTGGCTGCATTCGTTTTCTTTTTCATCGGACAAAAGTTCGCTCTGCAAACGGACACATTTTTCGGCAACAAAAGTCCGATGGTGCAAAGTCCGACCGTGTGTACAGAAATCTATCGGACTTTTGTACAAAGTACAAACACGCATGCCCAGAACCAATGTTAAAATCAACCAACAATAGCAGAAGTTGACCAAAGGGTGGCGGTAAAGAGCAGAAAAGATCAGAAAAAACACATGATGTTGGGAAAGTTTTAGGAAAGTTTGCAGAAAAGTTCTGCCGTGTGTGTGCTATGGGTGTGCCCCGCCAACTCCCTTCGGACAAAAATCCACGGAAAAGTTTGTTTGAAGTCCGATCGTGTGTGTGAGGCTTTAGATGTACTAGCACAGGGGTCTCAAAACGTTCTAAACAAAGGGCCAGTTTACGGTTTACTTCAAACTTAAGGAGGGTCGGACTGTGGCCAGGGGGAGAAGAAAGGGTCCCGATGTCAGTGGGAAAAAATAATGCCCCATTGTTTGTTTCAGTGAGAGAAATTGTGCCTCATTGTTGGTGTAAGTGGGAGGAATTGTGCCTGGGGGGGGGGGGGGGGGCAATGAATTCCCTTAATTTGCATGGATTTCCTCTCACTTCCTGTTTGGCTATGGGGCAGGAAGTGAAATCTCTGCAATGGGACAGGGATGGTGAAAAAATAAACTGACAGTGGCTATAACCTTCCCTTACTCTATCCAAAATGAAAAAAAAGTGTGCTTAAAGTGGAGGTTCACCCTCAAAACAATTTTTGACATCACATGGAGCCGCGCCATCCTACCGACAGAATGCCGGTGGTTGTTTTTTTTTTCTCAGCACATACCTCTTAATCACGATTTTGACCTCACGGCGAGCCTGCGCACCGACGTTCGGGTTCTGTCGGCAACCTGTGACGCGCAGTATGCGCCATTCGGAAGCCTGTCAATCACAGGCAGTGCTTGGGAACACCCACTCCCGCGGGATCGCCGTGAGGTCAAAATCCTGATTAAGAGGTATGTGCTGAGAAAAAAAAACCACCGGCATTCTGTCGGTAGGATGGCGCGGTTTCGTGTGATGTCAAAAATTGTTTTAAAGGGTGAACCTCCACTTTAAAGTAGAACTATAGGCAACAAATTTCTGATAATTTAATGGAGTGGGCTAAGAAGCTATAACCATGCCAATGGTGCAGCAGAAAGATTTGAGGAAGATTTGTGATTTGTGGTCCAGAATGACAAGGCAGTCAAAATTTGAAGCAGCACCCCCCCCCCCAAAAGTTGCGGAATGCCAGCCGCCCACACATACTGGAAGCAGTGCGGCCGCCTTATGGGGACGCTAGACTAATTCGCCCCTCAGCCCAGTCTGCCCCATAAGACTGGCGCTACGCTAAGGCCCCGTACACACGACCGGATCGATCCGCTGGGATTTATCCGCGGATCAGTTCCAGCAGATAGATCCGGTCGTGTGTAGGCCCGAGCGGACAATTTTCGGCGGATAAAAATCCAGCTGACGGATTCCCAGCGGATAAAAATTTCCCAGCGGACTGATCCGGTCGTCTGTACAGACTCACCGGATCAGTCCGTCCGCTCCCATCCCTCGCATGCGTCGTAATGATTCGACGCATGCGTGGAAGTATTTACCTTCAAGCATCGCGCACGTCGCCGCGTCATCGTCGCGGCGACGGCGCGACACGTGACCGGGGATGTTTTCCGCGCGGATTTTGATCCGGTGGTGTGTACAAGCCATTGTCTGTACGAGGCCTAACAGTGTACAGCGCAAGACGGCGGAGACTCTTTCCGTGCTGCCCCCCTTCAAAGTGCTTGCTGCCCTAGGCCTGGGATACAGGCAGCATTGCCCCAAGGGCCAGAGAAAGAAAGTATTTTTCTTAAAATTGTGTTTTTCTGGGATTGTGCTACCCTTTGGTTTTATAGCAGGACTTCCATGTTTCATTTTTGCCCTTGGCCCACTTATGCCTGAAATCAGCCCAGTTTATAATGTGCAATAAACATTGTTCAGCCATGTACACAAAGACATGCAGATGTTCACAATGTGAATGTCAATTCCTCACAAAGTATAAAGCCTCTATTGTAGCCAAGATTTCCTCCACAGTCATGAGCCGCTTAGTTATTCCCAAATAGTGTTTTCAGCTAGAGCCCACACTATCCTCTAAATAGAAAATCTCAGCAGTTAACACTTCTCCACAGCCTGCTAGGAGTAGATCCTGGATTCCATTATTTATCTCAGTCCTCTCCCTCTCCTCACTTCCTGTTGTCATTAATTTTTAATCAGGCATTTAAAATAAATAAGTATGCAGAGTCACTGTGCCTCTCTCTGTGCATGCAATGGATGTTTTGGGTAAAGTAATAGTGCAGAGAAGTTGAGAACATTTAATCTCATTCTAAGTTGGCTGAGCAGCAGAAGAGGAAAACAAGAGCGGTGCTCTGGTTTAAATAGTGTAGAAGACATAGGAAGACTTCTGGCATGGGGACAGTAAGAGAGGACAGCGGTAAAACACTAGCAAACACCGCCAGGCCTGTCGCTACAGGACAGGCAAAACAAACAATTGCTTGGGGCCCCCGCGTTGGCCTGGGGCCCCCAACTTCCCCTTCCCAGGCTGTAGTGTGGCTCCTCTTCCTTCCTCCTGGAGTCCTGTCAGTCCGGCCAGGTACCGCGCATGGTACAGGAGATTCAATTTCCTGTTCCCGGCCGGACTGACAGGAAGTGCTCACTTCCTTTCAGTCCGGCCGGGAACACAGGAAACTGAATCTCCCATACCACGCGGTACCCAGCTCGGGTACTATCTGATAGGGGACTGGGGACCCATAATGATAGAACACCGGACTGACAGGAGGAAGAGGAGCTCGGCCACACTACAGCGGCAGCCTAGAGGGAAGAAAGGGAGGTGAGAATAGAAAAACATAGGGACTAGGGAGGGGGGGGGGAGTAAAAACATGGGTGTAAAAAATTAGTGTAGCGCTAAAGTAGGCTTTGCGTTGCCCAGTGTGAAAGAGGCCTTAGGCCGGGTTCACACTGTCCCCGCATGCGGCTCACAGCAGGGGCCCGCTGCGTGCTGGTTCACGGGCTCAGGTCCGATTTCAGCCCGAATTTTGGGCTGAAATAGAACCTGAAACACACCAAAAAAGGCACGCGTTTTTCCGGCACACCGCACCGAACCCGCTGCGGAGATATGTGAACGGACTATGCGAATTGAATGCGGGGAAACGCGCATTTAATTCGCATAGGTGTTACCCCGCCTTTATCAATGATCTTACAGTCTTCTTCACAGATGGTTCTGGTATTCTGATAGTATCTCATTCAAGCCTCTCCTCTTCTCCAGCCAGCTGGCCTTCTTGCTGACATCATCACGTACAATGTAGAACCACTGGCCACCACTGGTCCTGTATTGTACCTGATGATGTTGAGGACCTCCTCGCATACTGCGGCTGAAAAGAAGTAGCAAGCATTTTAATTTGCATATGTTGGGAAAGATAAGGTGTAGTTATGCTGACCAGCCTGGAGTTGAGCTTTAAACTCATTATCCCATGAGTACTAAATGTTAAATAAAGCAGTACTTTCATTCCATAGAAAGTACTGGCAGATGTTGAACACCACATCACTTTCTTTCCCAAGACTCTGTTATAGAAATACTGGTCATGTTACTATGGTCATGGGCACAGGCCCCCTGGTCCTGTTACTATCGTCATGGGCACAGGCCCCCTGGTCCTGTTACTATGGTCATGGGCACAGGCCCCCTGGTCCTGTTACTATAGTCATGGGCACAGGCCCCCTGGTCATGTTACTATGGTCATGGGCACAGGCCCCCTGGTCCTGTTACTATGGTCATGGGCACAGGCCCCCTGGTCCTGTTACTATGGTCATGGGCACAGGCTACCTTTCACATGCATGAAGATGAAGGTGGTCTTCAAGAAAGCACTGTTACAGCTGACAGTCTTTCCCCTTGTCTAGTCCCTGCACCGTGCTCATCTACTCACTGTCTCTGCTTGCTCCTTCTCACTGTCTCTCCAGCATAAATCTCTCCACTGCTTCCTGTGTTAGGATCCTTCCAGGCCAGCTTTCCTGAGCTCCCAGCCCGAGGTAAAACCCCTTTAAGGCAGGGGTCCCTTAGGGGCCACCGACAGCCTCTCCTCAGCACCACTTCTCCATCTTCCACCTGACTCCCCTGCTGGAATGGCCTATTTATGGGTTATCCCAGTTCCCCACCAGCTAACTTCTGGGGATTGGCCGAGAGCCCATAAATATTCAAAGCAGCTCCTCCTCACCTCCACCCACTAGTTCTAGAACATTCCCCAACTTTCCAGATAACAAGGGGAGGCACCAGAGATCTGCCAGGATGAGTCGTCCAGCCCTGGCTTCTAGTAACACTGAGCCAATTTAGTGACTCCGGTTAATCCCTGGCCAGAAAAATGCTTTTACCTACTCTCACTTCTAGTAGCACACACTAGAGGGTGCTACACCTGTTAGTTAATTTTTTTGGAAGTTCTTGGAATAATGAGAAGCACACCTGTACAATTAAATAACCAAATGGGTCATGGATAGTGGTGCAACGGATCACAGTTGATCCATGATCCGAACGGGTCACCACCTTCAGATCGGTACACACTGTGATCCGCGGATTGCTGCGGCTCCGGAGCTAGTCCGAAGCCACGGCCTTTCCTAATGTTATGGCCGCGGCTCCGGAGCTAGGCCGAAGCCGCGGCCTTTCCTAATGTTACGGCCGCGGCTTCGGCCTAGCTCCGGAGCCGCGGCCATAACATTAGGAAAGGCCGCGACTTCGGCCTAGCTCCGGAGCCACGCCCATCTTGGTACACCCGGCGGCGGCCCTCCTCTGTTTACACTCACAGAGGAGGAGGAGCCCGCACTCGTGGTACACACCGCTACACACACACCGGGAGTCCTACTACTGGGGGTGTCTGTCTGCACCGAGAGAGGGGGGTCTGTCTGCCCCAAGAGGGGGGTCTGTCTGCACCGAGAAGGGGGGGTCTGTCTGCACTGAGAAGGGGGGGTCTGTCTGCACTGAGAAGGGGGGGTCTGTCTGCACCGAGAAGGGGGGATCTGTCTGCACCGAGAAGGGGGGGGGTTGTCTGCACCGAGAAGGGGGGTCTGTCTGCACCGAGAAGGGGGCGTCTGTCTGTACCGAGAAGGGGGGGTCTGTCTGCTCCGAGAAGGGGGGAGATGTGGATATTACAGTGGGGGAGAATTATTATTTTTTTGCCGATCCGAAAAATGATCCGATCTGTGACTCCTGATCTGAGGAACGATCCGAACCGTGAGTTTTTTGATCCGTTGCACCCCTAGTCATGGACATGGTGTGCTTTCACAAAACGTGGGGGTGGCTTTCAGGCATGTGGAAGTAAAATATAAGCTCCTCTTTATTATTATTATTATACAGGTTTTATATAGCGCCAACAGTTTGCGCAGCGCTTAACAAAATAAAGGCAGACATTACAGTTACATTACAATTTGGTACAAGAGGAATCAGAGGGTCCTGCTCATTAGAGCTTACAATCTAAAAAGGGAGGGTCAATTGATACAAAAGGTAATAGCTGTGGGGGACGAGCTGATGGAGGAAGTAAAACAGTGTTAGTTAGAAGCAGGACAGGCTTCTTTAAAGAGAACAGTTTTCAGGGATCGTCTAAAGATGGATAGATTAGGGGACAGTCGGACAGATTGGGGTAGGGAGTTCCAAAGGATGGGAGAAGCTCTGGAGAAATCCTGGAGGCGAGCATGGGAGGAGGTGACAAGGGAGCTAGAGAGCAGGAGATCTTGGGAGGACCGAAGAGAGCTGCTTGGTTGGTATTTTGGGACTAGGTTAGTGATGTAGCTGGGGGCTGAGCTGTGGATGGCTTTGTAAGTTATTGTTAGTACTTTGAATTTTAAATAATATTTAATGACCACAGGTAAGTGTTAAAAGTGGCTACTGGACTAAAAGCATGTTGACATAATTACTGCAATGTAGAGCTGTTATTGATGATTTATGATGGCCCCGGCCGTTCCATATGTATTCTTGTACTCGTTACACTGGTCTGTTACATAAGTGGTACTTTTAGTTGCGGGTTCCTTGAATTGCTTATCAGGTCTGAACCTCATGTACTCTGGTGAGGTTGATTAGGATGTAATCTGGGGATTTTTTTTTGTCATAGTAAAAGGGAGCTTCAAAGAGTATCAGTTTTCTAACAGTTGTCAGGCGAGTGGTCTCAAAATTACAGAGACCTCTTTATTAGCAGCTATTGCTTATAGGCTTCTTATTCTGACCATACCTTAGACCACAGGTGTCAAACACAAGGCCCACGGGCTGAATCTGGCCCTCCAGGCCATTTCATGTGGCCCTCGCACCTCTCCTGCAGCTGCTGGAGAGCTCTCCTCTGGTCCTCCTTCAGTCCCTTACATTCTGCTTTCAAGCAATGCATCCAACTTCTTCCCAGTAGCAGCATAAGGAAAGGGGGGTGCTCTGTGATGTAAGGGAGAGTAAATGTGGCCTTTGACATCTAATGCCCATCAATTGTAGCCACTGTGCCCCGCAATTGTCGCCACTGTGCCCCACAATTGTCGCCACTGTGCCCAGTAAAATGCTGCCACTGTGACCTGTATGTGCCATCAATTGTTACCGCTGTGCCCATCAATTGTTACCACTGTGCATCAATTGTTACCACTGTGCCATCAATTGTTACCACTGTGCCCATCAATTGTTATCACTGTGCCCAGCAATTTTAGCCACTGTGCCCCGCAATTGTCGCCACTATGCCCAGTAAAATGCTGCCACTGTGACCTGTATGTGCCATCAAGTGTTACCACTGTGCCCAGCAATTGTAGCCACTGTGAACCGCAATTGTCGCCACTGTGCCCAGTAAAATGCTGCCACTGTGACCTGTAAAATGCCCCCCCCCCCCCCGCCTGCCACTTACCTTTCTGGGGTTAGCCGTGCTTCTACCGTCCCCCGATGTCTTCTCTCGCCCTCGATGACGCTTCAGCCAATCAGAACCAGTGAACCTGATTGGCTGAGATGCCTGTCAGTCTTATCCAAGGAACGTACCGCCGGTATGTCCCAAGGATAAGCATTCAGGAAGCCGACTACAGCCTGAGGGCTTTACTCAGAAAGCCTATCAGAGCTGGCTCTGATAGGCACTTCCACACAGCCAACCAGCTGCCGTTATTCAGATGGCCAGCGCTCAGCATCCGGCCATCTGAATAGTGGGCGGCAGCGGCGAAAATACATAGATTCATGCAATGCATGAATCTATGTATTTCAGTGGCTGTGCGAGAGCCAGGGGGGGGCGGCGCTCCAGCGCCCTCTATGGACGAACCGCCACTGGTCAATAAATTCATACAGAGGAAGGTCTGTACAGCACACACAGGGATCACATCACTGTATTGTACATATTCTTTGGGCTCCATACTGTACAAATACAAAGAGCACCGACCTCACATACACAGAGAGTACTGTAGGGAGCACAGCACCACAGCACAGATGCACAGCACTGGACACACACAGGATTCACAGCACTGGACACACACATGACGCACAGCACTGGATACACACAGGACGCACAGCACTGGATACACACAAGACGCAAAGCACTGGATACACACAGGACGCACAGCACTGGATACACACAGGATGCACAGCACTGGTTAAACACAGGATGCACAGCACTGGACACACACAGGACGCACAACACTGGACACACACAGGATGCACAGCATTGGACACACACAGGATGCACAGCACTGGACACACACAGGATGCACAGCATTGGACACACACAGGACGCACAACACTGGACACACACAGGATGCACAGCATTGGACACACACAGGACGCACAACACTGGACACACACAGGATGCACAGCATTGGACACACACAGGACGCACAGCATTGGACACACACAGGACGCACAGCATTGGACACACACAGGACGCACAGCATTGGACACACACAGGACGCACAGCATTGGACACACACAGGACGCACAGCATTGGACACACACAGGATGCACAGCATTGGACACACACAGGATGCACAGCATTGGACACACACAGGATGCACAGCATTGGACACACACAGGACGCACAACACTGGACACACACAGGACGCACAGCATTGGACACACACAGGATGCACAGCATTGGACACACACAGGATGCACAGCATTGGACACACACAGGACGCACAGCATTGGACACACACAGGACGCACAGCATTGGACACACACAGGATGCACAGCATTGGACACACACAGGACGCACAACACTGGACACACACAGGATGCACAGCATTGGACACACACAGGATGCACAGCATTGGAATCAAACAGAAGGAAAACTGCACACACACAACGCACATCACTTGACACACACAGAGATCACAGTCCACACAGAACAGCACATAAATATGCACAGGAAACTTTTTTGTAACATTAATTTCTATGACCTAGTTCCCATCATTCAGTAGTACAATGAGCCGCCATCACTATACCCTACAAGAAAGCATTCCTCTCCATTTAACAAACAAGTGGTTCTTGCTAATCCTCATCCAGGCAAAATGATCTTTGTTGAGGATAAACACCACCTACCCTTCTAGGTTCTGTACTGAACACACATTCTGTTTATCAGTGTAGTATATTTTCCCAATAAAAGCTAATTACATTTTATTAATGCATATCATTTAAATAGTAGTTTGTGACTCTAATCTACAGGTTAATGTACCTTGGTAATTGAGTTTTGGCGTGTATATTCAGGCGGCGTGGTTGCGGCGGTATGTGTAGTGTTACTCTGGTAATTAGATGATTAAGCTGTATGAGTGGAAGTCGTTTCTACAAGGGTCCTGAACCAACATCACAATACCCAACATGCAATGTAATTTTCTCCACTGACCCATGACTAAAGGGCTGTATTGTTTATCCAGCAGCCTGCTTCTAGCCTGAATCTATTACCAGCTGCTCTAATTGGACACCTACAGATAATGCTTATGTAGGTTTTTATTCGAGGAAAGGCTAATAGGCATTATTTGCATGCCATTATTAGGAAATGGTTCAATGAGGGGCACGGGGCAAGCTTTTCTGACCTCAGGCAAAGACTTGCCAGACGCTGGCAAGAATCGGGCATACGTCTCAGATTAAGTATAACAGGCGTAGATCAGGTGAGGTGGAATACATTTTTAACCACTTAAGCCCCGGACCAATATGCTGCTAAATTTCCAAAGGCGTTTTTACAATTCGGCACTGCGTCGCTTTAACAGACAATTGCGCGCTCGTGCGACGTGGCTCCCAAACAAAATTGGTGTCCTTTTTTCCCCACAAATAGAGCTTTCTTTTGGTGGTATTTGATCACCTCTGCGGTTTTTATTTTTTGCGCAATAAACAAAAATAGAGCGACAATTTTGAAAAAAATTCAATATTTTTTACTTTTTGCTGTAATAGATATCCCCCCAAAAACATATATAAAAAAAAAAATTTCCTCAGTTTAGGCCGATACGTATTATTCTACCTATTTTTGGTAAAAAAAATTGCAATAAACGTTTATCGATTGGTTTGCGCAAAATTTATAGCGTTTACAAAATAGGGGATATTTTTATTGCATTTTTTTTATTTTTTTTTATTTTTACTACTAATGGCGGCGATCAGCGATTTTTTTTGTGACTGCGACATTATGGCGGATACTTCGGACAATTTTGACACATTTTTGGGACCATTGTCATTTTCACAGCAAAAAATGCATTTAAATTGCATTCTTTATTGTGAAAATGACAGTTGCAGTTTGGGAGTTAACCACAGGGGGCGCTGTAGGAGTTAGGCTTCACCTAGTGTGTGTTTACAACAGTAGGGGGGTGTGGCTGTAGGTCTGACGTCATCGATTGTGTCTCCCCTATAAAGGGGATGACACGATCGATGCGCCGCCACAGTGAAGCACGGGGAAGCCATGTTTACATACGGCTCTCCCCGTTCTTCAGCTCCGGGTAGCGATCGCGACGGAGCGGCTATAAACAAATAGCCGCGCCGTCGTCCCGGATCGTCCCGGACCCCCACCCGCTAGAAGGCAAGGACATATATATATACGCCCTTCTGCCTGTCCGTGCCATCTTGCGGACGTAAATAGTCGTGCGGCGGGCGTTAAGTGGTTAATAAAAAAGGAAAGTAATTTAAGCTTCATTAAAAACAACACATTTTGTATTTCTTTGACGGAAACGAAAAATAAAGCCATGCCACTCTCGCCTAGGGTGACCACATTTCCAAATTGCCATTCAGGTACACACCCCCTCTCTCACCTTCCCCCAAAAAAGATGAGGGGGTTGATGGGGAATTTGGCAGCAGGTTATTTGTCAGGTGAATGTGCCACTTGCCACCAGATGCAGTGCTGCTTGCCGCCCATAGCCTGCCACCAGATGCAGTGCTGCTGTCACTCCCTCTGCATGAGCCACTTGTGTAGAAGGAAAGGGGTGGCGTCTCTATCTGGAGAGTGAAGATCACACCAGTCCCTGCTGCTTGCCACTGGGTGCCAGAGAAGGAGGAGGTGCTGAGGTGGGTGGGGACAGCAGCGCTGCACTAGGCGCAGGCCTTGCTCCCGGTCTCACTGTCTGAGGCCCCGTACACACGGCCGAGGAACTCGACGTGCCAAACACGTCGAGTTCCTCGTCGAGTTCAGGGATGAAGCCGCCTTCTCCCATAGAACAACGAGAAAATAGAGAACATGTTCTCTATTTTCTCGACGAGTTCCTCGGCGGCTCCATCGGGCCAAAAGTGTACAGACGACAGACGAGAGTTTCTCGGCAGAATCCGGGTTTGACCGAGTTTCTCGGTGAATTCTGCTGAGAAACTCTGTCGTGTGTACGAGGCCTCAGAGTAAATTGTCACTGGTTGCAAGATGCCAGGCAGCGCTGGCCCTAACAACCAGTTCCGAAAATGTAGTTATTAGTTAGTAGGGGGTGGCTGTGTCCTCTATTTTATTCCGGGACATTGTTTGTCCTGGAATCAAGGTGCCCGGGACCCAGGACAGACATGTCAATTGCGGGACAGTCCCGGGCAATCCGGGACATGTGGGCACCCTAGTGGGGCCCCAGTGCATTACTTTGCCCAGGGGCCCATGATGCTATTAAGACGGCTCTGGGTAAATCTTCTGGGAGTCGAGAGGTTAAAGGGACCTACACCCATTACTGGTCAGTAAAGAAGGGGTAGGAATCAGCCCTGTTTTATTACGGGGCAGAAATCCCCCCATGGTCCCCCCCATGAGAAGTGATGCCTCTTCTTTTTCTCCTAGCACTATTTTCTTGAATGAGCCTGCTAACGTTATTACAATATCATCCTCCGTGTTTGTCCAATCCTGGGTCAACGAGGGAAACAACGCTATTGATTTGTGAAACACTGGATTCCCCTCTGGCCTGGGATCAATGCCAAAGAAGTTTGGCCAAATTTCGATTTTATTAGCAAATGAATTGCAGTTCAAGGATGCCAAAATGCGAAATTGATATTCATTAGCAAATTATCTCCAGGTTTCTAATCTCTCTATTCATTCCTACAGTGGGCTGGGAGCGTTCGGAGCTTAATATGTGTTCACATGGCTGCCGCAGAGATATTTGAATCCTTTTAAATGGGAAGGTTTCGTTTACACAGCCAGATGCATCATCCTTCTAAGCACCATTGTGTGCCATCACCGGAGAGCCATAGAAAAGACAGCAAGTCTACCTCTACTGAGTACATTTATTATACGCGCACAACACATTTCTGCTGAGCGGTTGCAGACAAGCTTTTAACTTCTCGAGTTTTAAATTAATATCACCCTTGCAGCAAAGGATTTTAGACAGAGTGTCTAAAATATGTGTAGATATCTGGGGAGTGCATTGAAGAAAAATTACTGAGCTTAATGGGAAGGGCTGAAAGTACGGCACATGGCAGATCTCTCCATCCCTGGTAGAAACAAACACTAACCCAAAGTATAAAAAAACGCATTGCAATAAAAAATAAAAAATGCAACTATGGAAGCAAGAACAGCAATACAGTGAGCTGCTCATTCTATCCAGATAACCTTCTTGTACTGAATTATGTTAGAACTGTACCATCTCCCTAAATTTATAAAAAATTGTGCAAACTGTTGGCACTATATAAAATCCTTTATAATTATAATGTGCTCAGTGGTGGCTGGTGCTCAAATTTTTTTGGGGGCACAAACAAAAATTCTGAAAAAAACCCATCAATTGCAGCCTTACTGTGCCCTTCAAACGCAGCCACTTTGCCCATCAATTGCAGCCACTGTGCCCATCAATTGCAGTCACTGTGCCATCAAACGCAGCTACTGTGCCCATCAAATGCTGCCACTGTCGCATCAAATGCTGCCACTGTGTTCATCAAATGCTTCCACTGTGCCAATCAGTTGCAGCCACTGTGTCATCAAATGCTGTCACTGTGCCATCAATTGCAGCCACTGTGCCCATCAAATGCTGCCACTGTGCCATCAAATGCTGACACTGTGCCCATCAATTGCAGCCACTGTGCCCATCAATTGCAGCCACTGTGCCCATCAAATGCTTCCACTGTGCCCATCAATTGCAGCCACTGTGCCCATCAATTGCAGCCACTGTGCCCATCAAATGCTGACACTGTGCCATCAATTGCAGCCACTTTGCCCATCGAATGCTGTCACTGTGCCATCAAATGCTGACACTGTGCCATCAATTGCAGCCACTGTGCCCATCAATTGCAGCCACTATGCCCTTTAAATGCGGTCATTGTGCCATCAAATGCGGCCACCGTGCCCATCAAATGCTGTCACTGTGCCCATCAAATGCTTCCACTGTGCCTATCAAATACTGCCACTGTGCCTATCAATTGCAGCCACTGTGCCCATCAAATGCTGCCACTGTGCCATCAATTGCAGCCACTGTGCCCATCAATTGCAGCCACTGTGCCCATCAATTGCAGCAACTGTGCCCTATCAATTGCAGCCACTTTGCCCATCGAATACTGTCACTGTGCCATCAAATGCTGACACTGTGCCATAAATTGCAGCCACTGTGCCCATCAATTGCAGCCACTATGCCCATCGAATGCTGCCACTGTGCCATCAAATTTTACCACTGTGCCAGCTAATGCTGCCACTGTGACCCCCCTCACCACGAGCACCTGATTGGCAGAGAGGCGGTTCAGTGTTAGGAAAGTGAATATTCTTTTGCTGTTCTAACACAGCTGGGTGAACTGCAGGCGCTCCCTTTTTACCTTTTTTGACGCCTATCAGAGCTTATTGCTCTAATTAGGTGCTTCAAACCCCCCCCCCCCTGTCCAATTAGAGAACTTCTTGTATTCATTGAAACAAATACAAGTTGTTCTGTGAATGGTGGTAGTGCTGAGCAAGTGACTCCCTGTGGTCAGTGTGCAGTGAGGATGGCACTTACGACAAGACCTGGAGAATCATGGCAATGCACATTATTACAGCTGTGCACACTATTATAGCTATGCAGGAGCACCTACCCACCCTACCTTAAAGTGGATGTAAACCCACTCTCATGCTTTCTAAACTACTGCCATAGTGCTGATCTATAAGGGTATAGATGCCTCCTGCACGTTTCCTTACCTGAAAAAATTGCAGATTCTGTGGGTGGATCTGTTGTCTGGAGCTCTGTGGGGGAAGTCGTGATGTCAGTAGACTCCCCTCCCTCCTCTGCACTCCCCTTGTCAACATGCATTTTTTCCTATGTATTCCTTACACTGAATTTTGCTATGATCACTAACATCCAGTCAAAATCCAGAAAAGTAACCACATGACTTCAGAAAAGGAGTAGGGGTGGAAATTAAAAAATAATGCCTGTCTCCAGGCTAGTGCATGAGATATGTAAACAACCTGTCACTCACAGCAAGGGGGCAGAACCGACTTAGGCCCCGTACACACGAGAGGATTTATCCGCGGATACGGTCCAGCGGACCGTTTCCGCGGATAAATCCTCTCGAGGATTTCAGCGGATTTGGATCCGATGGAGTGTACTCACCATAGGATCGAAATCCGCGCCGAAATCCCCTCGCGATGACGTGTCGCGCCATCTCCGCAATGATGACGCGGCGACGAGCGCGACGCTGTCATATAAGGAATTCCACGCATGCGTCGAATCATTACGTCGCATGCGGGGGATCCCTTCGGACGGATTGATCCGGTGAGTCTGTACAGACCAGCGGATCAATCCGTTGGGATCGATTCAAGAGGGTAGATTTGTAGACATGTCTACAAATTTTTATCTGCTGGAATCGTGAAATTCCCGCGGATAAATATCCGCAGGAATGTACACACCATAGAATCTATCCGCTGAAACCGATCCGCTGAGATTTTTCAGCGGATGGATTCTATGGTGTGTACGGGGCCTAAGGTTTTTCTCTGTAAGTCCGTTTTATTTCACTGAACAATAAAAGAGGATTGCTCAGAGCTGGATTAACTCTGTGTGGCAAGACTGGACACAGATGATAGGAAATCGTATACTGTACATTGTGACATAAAAAAAATAATAATTTGGGTTTACATACACATTAATTCTATTTGGCTAATGGGGGCGGGAGAAGCCACTCAGTTAAAGGTATTAGTAACTCAGGTTATGACTTCAAAGGACTATGGACCCTCCCCATGTGAAAGCACTGGTGAATGGCCTAGTACCATCCCAAATGGTGAGTCACATGCTTCTTCATACCTGGAGGTATTAGGTATTTCAGTCTCTGCTGGTGGATGAATAGTGTGGTAATCACAGTGGTCCATCAGGTATGGGATATACATAGTAACTACAGATTGAAGAAAGAGGGCGTTATCCCACAAATGTTATTCAAAATAGAATTAAATAAATAGGTACTACTCACAAACATAGGTAGTATAAGCCCTCATCAGGCAACTCAACTTAGTTGCACTCTTCCAAACTCTCCAAACACTCGAGCATAGGGAGGAGCTCACCAGGTCCCTGCAGGCCAACGTGTTTCGAAGGCGTACCCTTCTTTTTCAAAGCCAAACCGCAAATGATCTTTCATCTGTCTTTACAGTGTTCTGAGGACAACCCTGGTCCTAGAGGACAGCAAGGCTTCAAAAAGAAGTATCTATCTTTGCAACAGAGCTATTGTTCCATCTGGTTATCTCACTCATGCGCAGAAGATCATTGTTGGGATACACATACTTATAGTGGGCCAAGCTAGACCAATGTGTATGCAATTGAGATCATACCTGGAGTTCAGCTTTTAAGTAGTTACACAACACCTTTATATAACTAAAACTGTTCTGTTTGCTGAAAAATAAAATAGGGGTAGTGATTTTTTTTTTTAGTTGATAATACACAGCACTAGACAAGCGAAACCCTTTGTTGTTCCTCTACCACACCACCTAGACTAGTGTACCATTAAGTCAGGGGTTGCCCCTCATTTGCATGTATATAGGGTCTTGCACAGAGCCGAGTAGCTTCCAGGCAGCTGGTGAAATGCAGACCTGTCAGGTAGATCTATTTTTGTCTCCTCGGCTTCTTTCTGTGGGGCACGGAAAGAACTGGTAGACTGCCAAACCATTCCAGCTCTTTCCCTCGCATTCCCCTCCACTCACATCAAAAGATTCTGTGAAATTGTACAGATGTACTTCCCCTCGCTGTTCCAGGACCCTGGCTCGTGCCATTAGCTGGTATTTAGCATGGACATACTGTCAGGTGAAGTACTTTGTAGCAAGTATAACACAATTTGCTCTGTTAATTGGTTCTCCTTTCACATTCCCCATTACTGTACCCACTGAGAGAACTTTAGAAGATTACAGCTGAGACAGCCCTCAGCGTACGCTGTGCAGCGTTCTGGATTAACTGTTTTCTTGCTAAACTTTGCTGCAGATCTGTTCATGGGTGGCAGTAGAGTTTGCTTGCTTTCATGGACACTAGTACCATAATGATCAAGGCCTCATTGCCACCATGGCAGCTTGTTGAC
Source organism: Rana temporaria (assembly GCF_905171775.1). Lineage (NCBI taxonomy): Eukaryota > Metazoa > Chordata > Amphibia > Anura > Ranidae > Rana > Rana temporaria. The sequence goes on along the minus strand of NC_053499.1, from coordinate 134,223,575 downwards.
CAAACAAAAAGGAACAATATGAATCTCCAATCAATAGCCAAAACTTTTTATATCAATATCAAACAATGGGCAATAGTAAAAATCGTGTATTAATAGTATCAATAGTGTAAAGTGTATCAATATTATCAACGGTTTATTAATAGTATCAATAGTGTATAGTGTATCAATATTATCAACGGTGTATTAATAGTATCAATAGTGTATAGTGTATCAATCGTATCAATTATGTAATAATTGTATCAATAGTGTATTAATAGTATCAGTAGTGTAATAATAGTATCAATAGTGTATCAATAGTATCAGTAGTGTATAGTGTATCAATAGTATCAGTAGTGTAATAATAGTATCAATAGTGTATTAATCGTATCAGTAGTGTAAAGTGTATCAATAGTGTAAAAATAGTGTCAATAGTGTATCAGAGCTACTGTTCCAATAGTATCAGTAGTGTATTAATAGTATCAATAGTGTATCAGTAGTGTATAGTGTATCAATAGTATCAGTAGTGTAATAATAGTATCAAAAGTATATAGTGTATCGATAGTATCAACAGTGTATTAATACCATCAATAGAATCAATAGTGTATAGTGTATCAATAGTATCAATGATGTAATAATAGTATCAATAGTGTAATAATAGTATTAATAGTGTAAAGTGTATCAATAGTGTAAAAATAGTATCAATAGTGTATCAATAGTATCAGTAGTGTATTAATAGTATCAATAGTATCAGTCGCGTATAGTGTATCAATAGTATCAGTAGTGTATTAATAGTGTCAATAGTGACTAGTCTATAGTGTATTAATAGTATCAATAGTACATAGTGTATCAATAATAGTAATTGTGTAATAATAGCATCAATAGTGTATAGTGTTTCAATGGTGTATAAATAGTAGCAATAGTGTATAGTGTATGGAAAATATCAATGGTGTATTAATTGTATCAATATTGTATAGTGTGTCAATGGTGTATTAATAATATCAATGGTGAACGAATAGTATCAATAGTGTATCAATAGTGTAAAATTTGTATCAATAGTATCAATACTGTATAATGTGTCAATGGTGTATTAAAAGTATCAATAGTACATAGTGTATCAATAGTATTATTTGTGTATTAATAGTATCAATAGTGTAATAATAGCATCAATATGGATACTTTCACATCATGTGACAATGTCATCCGAATGAAACAAATGAATTCGTTAATTGTGTTATAACTTTTTCCGGATTTGTTACTATTCGATATTGTGTCCATTCGGAGGTTTGTACACATCTGAATCTCCAAAATGAAATTTTCATCCGAACAGTGACAGTGAGGTATATAGCTGACGCGTTTCGCACTGTAATGTCAGCGCTTAGTCATATTAGCTATTAGTTAGCTATGACTAAGCGCTGACATTACAGTGCGAAACGCGTCAGCTATATACCCCACTGTCTGCTGTGATTTGTAGTGCTGTTTTCATTTTTACCATTAAAGGCAACCTTTTTAAGGATTTCGTGGAAGTGCGGCTGTCCAATCTTTTCTTCAAGTTTTTGCTCCGCCGATTGCCTGCATCCACGCTTCTGAGAGGACATTGATTGCTTAGTGCACTCACCTGGAGCGGCAGTTTCTTTCTTCATTGGCTGTATCGGGGCCTGTGTCAGGTTGTCTGTATGGGGCCCTGTGGTTTCTAACAGCAGCCGTGGCCAAGTGTGCATCATTGGATCGAGGCGGGGCTCGGGTAAGTATTAGGGGGCCTGAGGGGGGCTGCTGCACACAGAAGATTTATTTTCTCTTCATGCATAGAATGCATGATGGAATAAAACCTTGTGCCTTTACAACCACTTTAATTTGTATCTTTTATACCTGCCTGCCATTCAATTTTAAAATATCCAGAAGCTGAAATATTAGTTTTGGGTGGACTGACCCTTCCCATAAAGGACCGAGATCAAAGTTCTTGGTTCTAAAACAAATATTTGTTCCTGAAAAAGAGGATATTTGTGCTCCATGTCACCCGGACAAGAGGTATAAATGCAGGGCCGGATTTGCTCTCCCTGCCGCCCCAAGGCCAGGTTCCGCAATGCACCCCCTCCCCGCCAACCGAACCCCCCCCCCCCCCCAAATTCCCAAATTAACGGAGAATGGGCGGCACGGTTAGTTCAAATATATATTTTTTTTTTTACTTTTTTATCCCTTTTTTATTTTTTTGTAGCTTGTCGCTTACTTTTATAAATTTTTGTAAAATGTTCTTATTATTTTCCTTATTATTTTTCTTACTCTTTACATTTTTATTTTATTAATTTAATTATAATTTCTTATTATTTATTTATTTTTTATAATTTTTTTTCACTTAATTTTTTTGCTATCACACAGGAGAAAACAATTTCCTGTGTCATAGCAATTGGAGGTGAAATGTTCTCTTTATTGACCCTGTCACCTCCAAAACAGGAGTCCTAGCACTGTGCTAGAACTCCTGTCACAGCTGAGATGGGAAGAGCACAGCTCTCCCCTCTCACTGTGTACATCAGCAGCAGGAACAGGAGACAGACTCGGTGGCCGGGGGAGGACGGAGTCCCGAAGACAGAGCCAGCAGAGAGAGGTATGTGGGGTGGGGGGGAGGGGAGGACGGACGGGAGCACACATTTTACAAGTGATTTTGGCAACATCGCCGCAATCACTTGTTAACGAGCAAGCGGATTCCCCCATAACTTACCGCCCTTAACTGTATGTTACTGTACGTCGGGGGACTCCATGCCACTGCCGCCCCTTGGCGCCCTGGCCTCAGTGGCCTTGTGGGAAATCCGGGCCTGTATAAACGTCGGTAGAATCTCTGCGGGTTCCTTTGCACAGGAGTCAGTTGAAGTGAGTAGCAGAAATATACATAGACACCCGTCTGCTGCTGTACACTATTCACACAAGCTGATCCACTAACCAGCTTATGTAGGAACATAATGTATTCCGCGTGAACCAGAAACCCCACTCGCTGATTCCCAGCTTCCTAATTTGATTGTAATTGTGTGTTTTCTGATACTTTGTACATCCAGCCACATTAATATCCAGACTCATGCATAATAAAATGCCCTATCCAGCCTCGCAAACGTTCTCCTACCGGGAGAGAAAAACAAAGAAGTCATCCGGATATTAGATAAAAAATAATAATAATAGTGATTTGATTCTGCCTCGTGTTCGCTCCACTCTGGCATAGAATCTTTTATGTAGGAATAACAGACGGGTGATTGGAGGTTCTTTGCTTCTTGTCTGCTGCCAGATGAAAAAAACAGAAAGAGCACCTGTCATTTGGGAGAAAATTACTAGACATACTAAAATATTTTGTTTCGGAATTTCGTTTTCGTCCGAAAGATACATTTATTTAGTTACTCCCGAAATTCGTTTTTATGTATTTAGTTTCGTTAAAAAATGCATTTGTCCGAAAATCCGAATTAATTAACTACTTGCCGCCCGCCTTATGCAAAATGACTGCGGTAAAGTGGTTTCAATATCCTGACTGGACGTCATATGACGCCTTCAGGATATTGAGCCGAGATGGCGCGCATTGCGGCGATCGTTGTTGCGGGGTGTCAGTCTGACACCCCGCAACACAGATCTAGGTAAAGAGTCTCTGACGGAGACTCTTTACCACGTGTCCAATCATGGCTGATCACAATGTAAACATGTAAACGTCTATCAGACTTGAGTAGAGGAGAGCCGATCGGCTGCTCCTCTGACAGGGGGGGAGGGTTGTGCTGATCCATTATCAGCGCAGCCCCCCGAGGATGCCCACACTGGACCACCAGGGATGCCACCAGACCACCAGGGATGCCCACCACCAGGTATGCCACCCTAGACCACCATGGATGCCAATCAGTGCCCCTAATGAATGGCATTCAGTGCCCACAATGGATGCCAATCAGTGCCCACTATGGGAATCACTGATTGGCAGGCATTATTGTTTGGCACTGATTGGCATCCATCAGTACAGTACATTACAGTACATCAGTGCCACCTATCAGTGCCCATCCTTGCCCATCTGTGCCACCTATCAGTGCCCATCCGTGCCACCTATCAGTGCCCATCCATGCTCACCCATGCCGCCTATCAGTGCCCATCCGTGTCGCCTATCAGTGCCCATCTGTGCCGCCTATCCACGTCCATCTATGCCGCCTATCCGTGCGCATCCATGCCGCCTATCTGTGCCCATCTGTGCTGCCTATCAGTGCCCATCCATGCTGCATATCAGTGCCACCTATCAGTGCCCATCAGTGCCGCATATTAGTGCTCATCATCAATGCCACCTCATCAGTATCACATCATTGGTACAACCTCATTGTGCTCATGAGTGCCGCCTTATCAGTGCCCATCAGTGCAGCCCCATCAGTGCCCATCCGTGAAGGAGAAAACGTACTTATTTACAAAACAGTCTAGCTGCTTGTAGAACTTTCAACAGACACCATTAACTGTCAATGACAGATTCAACGTTTGTATGTTTTTTCTGCTTCGTCGAATCTTCGTCGTTCATGTCGAATGGTCTACCCCAACATTGTCTCTATATGTCGAATCTTTCCTCTCTATGTCGAATCTTTCCTCTCTATGTAGAATAATCTTGGACTAATAGAGTTAAGGTTAGGCACATTAGTAGATTCGATAGACACAGATCGCTATTGTCAGCGTCATGTCGAATCTTTTATCTATATCGAACTGTTGTAGCAACGAAAAGGAAAATTAAGCATTTTTTTATGTCGGATATTTCGGATATTGGATTCTGCGTGTTTGTTTTAGTTTGTTAAAACGATAATGAAAATACCCGAAATTCAGACGAAAATGCATTCGGACGAAAACGAATGCACATGTCTACAAATAACATCCTGCAAAATAATATAGATCAGGGGGTCTCCAAACTATCTAAACAAAGAGCCTTCAGACTTTAGAGGGGCCAGACTGTGGCCATTGGAAGTAGAAAATGTCTGTTGCTCCAGAGCTTAGTATTATTATAATTATTGTAATTATTATTTATTAGTAGTAGTAGCAGTAGTAGTAGTATGCATGCTATATTATTTCCTTTATAGAGGATGGAAGAAGCTCTGGAGAAATCCTGGAGACAAGCATGGGAGGAGGAGACGAGAGAGCTTGAGAGTGGGAGGTCTTGAGAAGAGCGGAGAGAACGGTTTGGGTGATATTTGGAGACAAGATTGGTGATGTAGCTCGGGGCAGAGTTGTGAATGACTTTGTATGTTGTGGTTATTATTTTGAATTGAATTCGCTGGGTGATTGGGAACCAGTGTAGGGATTGACGGAGAGGGTTGGCAGACACTGAGTGGTTAGTAAGGTGGATACGTCTGGCAGCAACATTCATGATAGACTGAAGAGGGGACAGCCTATGAAGAGGCAGGCCAATGAGAAGTAGGGTTGTCACCTTTTCTTTAAGCCAAACCCAAACCCTTTAGCGGCCTGGGAAACCCTTGGGTGCCCCAAGGAGAGTTTTAATGCAGTGCACATAGTGTGCCGAAGTAAACAGTGAGTGTGACCTTTTTGATGTTGCTGACATCATAGCCCATCAACGGCCCTAATATAAAATAATATGCAAAGTGGTTGGAGGGAAGCTTCAGAATGCCAAAGATGTTTTTATTATAAATTATGTGAGCAGACAGCAGTTCCTCTTTAATGTTAATAATTGTTCATGACGTCTGCATACGTTTGCCTGCTGATGACATATATTACAAAGTCTGCAGAGGTCAATAAAAACATTGTCATATAGGGAATAGACATGTGCATTCCCGTTCGTACGAATGTCATTTTCGTACGAAAATTTTCATTTTCGTACCCGCGGAATAATGTGTACATACGAAAAAATTAAAGCACCAAAATACGAAAACGACGGGATTACGAATGAGCCGCATAACGAACAACCGCAAATACGAACGAACGATCCGACGAAAATACGACAAAACGAAAACGGCAAAAGAACGAAAATGACATCTATAACAAAAGATTTGCATTCTGTATTTTGTTTGAATCCTTTTTCTGTTCGTATGTTCATATGACATCTATAACAAAAGATTTGCATTCTGTATTTTGAATTCCTTTTTTCTGTTCGTAATTTGGTTTCAGAATACAGAATGCAAATCTTTTGTTATAGATGTCATATGAACATACGAACAGAAAAAGGATTCAAACAAAATACAGAATGCAAATCTTTTGTTATAGATGTCATATGAACATACGAACAGAAAAAGGATTAAAAAAAAATACAGAATGCAAATCTTTTGTTATAAATGTCATCGTTTGAAGGGAGATCAGTTGGCCAGACTTTTGAACCTGGAACCCAAAAATGGTTTTCTGATGGAGTTTAAAAACGAACGAACGTTCGGAAAAACGATCGTTTTTATGTTTGTTGTTAAAAAAGTCTGACCAAGTGTATGGGGCTTAACAATAGTTAATATGGATGAGCCGCGTGTTGAAAGTGCCGCGAATCCAGCGATATATTTACAAAAGTACAAAATTACGAAAATTCAAGAAAATTATTGTCTAACAAGTAACGAACATGAATTAAACAGAATAACGAACCATCCCGCATATACGAAAATAAAACGGTAACCAAAATACGAAACGATCGGAATACGAGAAAATCGCGTCGTACGAAAAACTAACGGGTACGAACAGGAAAACGGGCGTCTTACGAAAAACGAACGGAAATGAACCTACGGAATGATACGAAACGGAACAAAATAATACGAAAAATAATTCTGTGCACATGTCTAATAGGGAAGCTTATGTAATTGTTATAGGAAAAGATCTGAACACAAATATTCAGATCTGATCACTCAAGAATTTTTTTTGTGCTTTCTTTTCCAATACACATTTTGTGGAATAGTTGATTACACTATTAAATGATATGCTTTAAAAAGTTCCCTATGCTTGCTGCTGATGTGTCAGGAAGCTTTAAGGAAATTCCTTAGGTCCACTCCCCGGAGCTTGCACCCGAGTGCCTTGTCTTCAGTGGTTTTCTGGAGATTAAGGGAGTAGAATTGAAAGACGCATATGAACACATCCCTCCTCCATTACACTGCAGGAAGGGATCTTTTATTTCAGGGGTGTTGGCCAATCTGTCACCTTCAGACTGACAAGTTTAACTCAAGAAAAACAAGACTTAAATTTTTTAATGGCATGTCAACCCTTATCTATTATTTTTAAAATTTTGTTTCGAATTTCGAGGAGTGTTTTGCCCTTCAAGCGACCTGACGTGTGACTAATACTGCTGTAATGAGTGGAACATCGGGATGTACATCTTCATGTAAAACTCCCACTTTAGCACAGCAGCATTAATCCTTAAAGTCCTAAAAAAAAAATGTACTTAGTTCTATTTTAACCACTTCAGCCCCAAAAGATTTGGCTGCTGAATGACCAGGCCATTTTTTGCGATTCGGCACTGCGTTGATTTTAACTGACAATTGCGCGGTCATGTGGCGCTATACCCAAACAAAATTGACGTCCATTTTTTCCCCACAAATAGAGCTTTCTTTTGGTGGTGTTTGATCATCTCTGCGATTTTTTTTTTTTGCACTATAAACAAAACAATTGCGTCAATTTTGAAAAAAAAACACACAAATAACACAAACATATTTATTACTTTTTGCTATAATAAATATCCCCAATTTATTTTTATTTTTTTAAAAAGCAATGTTTTTTCTCAGTTTAGGCCGATGCGTATTCTTCTACATATTTTTAGTAATAAAAATTGCAATAAGCAAATATTGATTGGTTTGCACAAAAGTTATAGGGCCAGATCCTCATAGCGAGTACGCCGGCGTATCTACTGATACGCCGACATACTTTCAAATTACCCGCGTCGTATCTTTAGTTTGAATCCTCAAACCAAGATACAACGGCATCTGGGTTCGATCCGACAGGCGTACGGCTTCGTACGCCTTCGGATCGTAGATGCAATACTTCAGCGTCCGCCGGGTGGTGTTCGAGTCGTTTTCCGCAACGGGTATGCAAATGAGCTTTTTACGACGATCCACGAACGTATGCGCGGCCGTCGCATTCTCTTACGTCGTCTCTAGTCGGCTTTTCCCGGCGTATAGTTAAAGCTGCTATTTTGCGGCGTATAGATAGACTTGCCATGTTAAAGTATGGCCGTCGTTCCCGCGTCGAAATTTGAATTATTTTTTTTGCGTAAGTCGTCCGTGAATAGGGATGGACGTAAGTCACGTCTAAGTTCAAAAAATGACGTCATTTCGCACAAAGCACGGCGGGAAATTTCGAAACGGAGCATGCGCAGTTCAATCGGCGCGGGGACGTGCTTCATTTAAATGAATCACGCACCCTACCCGCCGATTTAAATTCCGCCGCCAGAAATACACTACGCCGCCATAACTTACGGCGCAAAATCTTCCAGGATTCGACTTAAAGCCAGGTAAGATACGGCGGCATAGAGTATCTCTGATACGCTGCGCCTATCCAATTCTATGTGGATCTGGCCCATAGCGTCTACAAAATAGGTCATTATGGCATTCTTTTTATTAATTTATTTTTATTAGTAATGGCGGAGATCTGTGATTTTTATTGTGACATTATGGCGGACACATCACACACTTTTGACGCTGTTTTGGGGCCATTGTCATTTATACAGCGATTCGTGCTATAAAAATGCACTGATTTCTGAGGATTTTTTTTCAGGCGGTACAGCGCTAAAAATAGCGCTGCTATACCGCCTGAAAAACTCCTGCACTGCATACTCAATGTGAAAGCCCAAGGGCTCTCACACTTGGGCACTGATTGGCACCATTGTGAATGACTGCAAATCAATGATGCCCAGCAATGCCACCCATAAGTGCCATCCAGTGTCCATCAGTGCCACCTATCAGTGCCCATCCGTGCCCACCTATCAGCGACCATCAGTACCCATCCATGCCACCTATCAGTGCCACCATAAGTACCAATCAGTGCCACCATAAGTACCCATCAGTGCTGCCTATTGGTGCCCATCAGTGCCGCCTATGAGTGCCCATCAGTGCCACATACTAGTGCCACCTATCAGTGCCCATCAGTGCCGTCTTCCAGTGCCCATTAGTGCCGCCTATCAGTGTCCATCAACAGTGCCCATCAGTGCCACCTCATCGGTGCCCATCGGGGGCCATCTTATTAGTGCCCGTCAGTGCAGCCGCCATATCAGTGCCCGTCATTGAAGTGAAGTTTTTTTCAAAATTTTCTGTCTTTTTTTATTTTTTGCGCAAACAATAAAAACCCCAGAGGTGATCAAATACCACCAAAAGAAAGCTCTATTTGTGGGAACAAAATTATAAAAAATTTGTTTGGGTACAGAGTAGCACGACCGCGCAATTGTCATTCAAATTGCGACAGCGATGAAAGCTGAAAATTTGCTTGGGCAGGAAGGTGTATAAGTGCCTGGTATTGAAGTGGTTAAATAAAAGGTCAACAGGTCAACCCCTTAATACAGTGGTATTTTCCTTTTGGGTTAAATCCAATGTATCTTCTGAAGGCCCTCCTGGCAGACTTTTTCTCCGTGGATCTGTGTTTATGTGTTCTCAAGGCTATAACCTTCCCAGTTATCTGCTTATTCTACACTGTCACCATCATTAGACTTTGTAATGGGCAGTGTAGAACTGAGTATTCTTTTGGGGATAATAATAAAAAGTACAGCGCTAAATAGAAGATATATATGATATCTATATTCATGTGATAATAAACCTTACGGTAAAAAATTAGTGCTAAAGTGATGTAGCAGTGATAAATCACATATAAATCAATGTCTGAAAACTCAAGAATAAACCAGAAAAAGACATTCACAACTGTAAAAAATTAGAGAAATTTGAAAAAATCTGTGAATCAAGTCCTGCAATTTTGAGTTTGACATGTAATTTGCAGACGAATAAGAAGTGATTCAAACTCAATCCTTAAAGGGTTAAGCCATAACAAAGGAAGATTGTGATAAAGAAAGCTTCTTCCACCAAGGGTACAACCAAAAATGGTGATGTAGTCTCCTTACCCTAACTCTATGACCACCGTGACTGCGGTCTCTTCAAGCGTGGGGATTTAGGTCTCCCTATAGACCTTCTGTAGGATGTCTGGACTGATATCTGTTGTCTCAAAAGGATGGGAACAGAAGGAAGACCATAGCATAATACTGTTTAAAAGGATTTAATGGCTAAAAAAGAATTGCACTTACAGGATGGTGGTTGAAAGGCGCAATAAAAACATCCGTTATTGGCGTGGCGTCTCATCAAGGCTTCTCCGTCTTGTTCTGTGCTCCGTGCTGTGTTTCTCCGTATGGAGAGGCGTGATGACGTCAAACCTGCAAGCCACACCTACGCATTTCGCTGCCAATCCCAGACGACGTACGTTGGTGACGAAACGTGTAGGTGTGGCTTGCAGGTTTGATGTCATCACGCCTCTCCATACGAACAAGCCGGAGAAGCCTTGATGAGACGCCACGCCAATATAGGATGTTTTTTTTGCGCCTTTCATCTACTATCCTTTAAGTGCAATTTTTTTTTGGCCTGTTTAATCATTTTAAACACTATTATGCTATGGTCTTCCTTCTGTTCCTATCCTTTTGAGACAACAGATATCAGTCCAGACATCCTACAGAAGGTCTATAGGGAGACCTAAAATCCCCACGCTTGAAGAGACCACTGTCACGGTGGTCGTAGAGTTAGGGTAAGGAGACTACATCACTATTTTTGGTTGTACCCTTGCTGGAAGAAGCTTTCTTTATCACAATCTTCCTTTTCTATGGATTAACCCTTTAAGGACTGAGTTTGAATCACTTCTTATTCGTCTGCAAGTTACATGTCAAACTCATAATTGCGGGACTTGATTCACATATTTTTTTCACATTTTTCACAGTTGTGAATGTCTTTTTCTGGTTTATTCTTGAGTTTTCAGACATTGATTTATATGTGATTTATCACTGCTACATCACTTTAGCACACATTTTTTACCGTAAGGTTTATTATCACATGAATATAGATATTGGGCCAGATCCACGTAGAACGGCGTCATTTTAAGCAGGCGTAGCGTATCGTAGTTATGCTACGCCGCCGCTACTTTGACAGGCAAGTGCAGTATTCTCAAAGCAAAGTTGCGGCGGCGTAGCGTAAATAGGCCGCCATAAGCCCGCCTAATTAAAATATGGAACATGTGGGCCTGTTTTATGTTAATGTATTGTGACCCCACATAAATGACGCTCTTTACGAATAGCGCATGCGCCGTCTGTGAAAGTATCCCAATGCGCATGCTCCAAATTAACCCGCAAAAAGCCAATGCTTTCCACGTGAACGTAAATGACGCACAGCCCTATTCGCAAACGACTTACGCAAACAACGTAATCGACGGAAAATTTGGCGCTGGCCCGACGTCCATATTTAACATTGGCTGCGCCTCATATAGCAGGGGTAACTTTACGCCGGAAAAAGCCTAACGTAAACGGCGTATCTGTACTGCGACGGCCGGGCGTACGTTCGTGAATTGGCGTATCTAGCTGATTTACATATTCTAGGCGTAAATCAGCGTACACGCCCCTAGCAGCCAGCGTAAATATGCAGTTAAGATACGACGGCGTAGGCGACTTACGCTGGTCGTATCTTAAAATTCTGGCATATCTTGTTTTCGGAATACAGAAAAAAGATACGCCGGAGCATCTTAGAAGTTACGCGGCGTATCAATAGATACGCCAGCGTAACTTCTTTGTGGATCTGGCCCTTTATATATATCTTCTATTTAGCGCTGTACCTTTTATTATTGTCCTTGTTTTTGAATTGATGTATCTAATTCATGGTACTGGCAGCTTTATTTTTTCACTGTCATTTAGGTGTTTTTTTCGGTTCATATTATTATTATCAAGCACAGTGTTTGCCTTTTAGTCTTTTTTTTTTTAGTATTCTTTTGGGGATGTCTCATCATAAAATAATGAGGTCAGCATGTGACTTGCCATCAACCAACGAAAACTGAAATGCCCATTTTGGGTGAACTTGACTGTCCCTTTTGTGCAAGGCTAGATCAATGGGTAAGCAGGGAAGCAGCCTTGAGCAATTTGATAGAAAGGGGCAGGGCCGTAGATAATTTTTTTTCCTAGGGGGAGTTTAGGTCTTTCAAACTCAAAGGCATCATTTACACTTTTTTATGTTGGGGGATGTACAGTAAAAACATGTGAGAGCAGAGTGGGGCCATGAGGCTTTGCAATGAGACCTTGCAGTAATTTCTTGCTATTCAGGGGACCCCTTATTAAACAGAGGGGATTGGGCACAATAGAAGGGGGGCTGCACTTCGAAACTCTGATTGCTTCTATTGTGCTGATGCTGAGGCTAAACAGCAGGGACACTGTCTGGGCATTTTGCCAGGATGCTCTGTGGGGGTTTGAACACCCCTGACCCCCCCTTATCTACGCCCCTGGAAAGAGGGGCAGGACCTGCAACCAATCTTGTTGTGGTAGTAGGTAACAGCTCATGGTAGGGTGCACTTTGGCCTTTTTGCCTTGGCTGTTAAAGGACCTTGTCCTGGCATTGCATATGCATGTGAAATGACAAAATAAAAATGATACAGTAACATTTCCATTTCCATACCAATGTACAATATCTTGTCGCCACACTAGGTGACAATAGTTTGATTAATAAATAGTATCTAATATGACATATCTAATATGACACATCGCTGTTTGTTGCTTTTTTTTTTTCTTTTTTAAATTTGATTTGCCTGTCACTCTCATTTTCATGTTTGATTCATTGGTTCATTCCTGCTGAAGATATGATTCATGGATCAATTTGTTTGCAAATATGATTGAAACACAGCAAAAGCTATTTTTAAATACTGTCTTTTTGCTGCGAAGGTGTAAAGCCGTTAACAAAGGTGCAAAATCAATAATAACAGCAATCTTCTGAGGATTTACCAGTTTCAAGCAATTGAAATATACATTAGAGATGCACATGGTGGATACAGAGATACATTGAAATAAACCACACATTTGGAATAAACTGGACGACAAAATAGGAAAACAGCTACGTATTTTAATGCCAATTTTATTCATAAAATCTATACATAGGTAACTGGAAGAAGAATGTCTGTGTGATAGATATGTGCATGCATGCATTATTTTGCTTTGTTGCTACTCCATAGTCCATGATCAGACCATCTTGGTCTCTGGACAGCCATGTTGTGAACAACCCAGTAGGGTAAAGCAGAATGGACCACACAAAGTTTAGGTTATCTTACCATCAGGGGTGCTGCTAGGTTGTCAGAATATTTCTGCTTCATTAAATACAAAAATGGGCCTTTAAGGCCTTTAAGCCTTAAAGGTGAAGTCTACCCCAAATTAGTATTTCAGGATAGATGCAATAATGTCATGCTCTAACTTAGCCTTTGAATGTTGGCCTTAATATTACCCCTAAGCCTCTCCCATCATCCCAAAACCCCTCCACGGTGCTATTGAAGGTGCTGGGGTAAAAATGCAGATAAAAAGCCTTTGATGCTGTAACTATGTTTCATGGGTCCTCGTAGCAAAGCCATACAAGGGGTATTCTGTCTCCCCAGTCTCTGTTTCCAAAGAAATTCCACTAGTGGTGTAGACCAGTGGCTCTCATCCTCCGTCAAGTACCCCACAACGGGCCTTGTTTTCAGGTTTTCCTTTACTTTGCACAGCTGATTTAAATCAATATCAATTACAGGGTATTGATAAGAACTATTTTATAAGGAAAGTTCCCAAAACATGGCCCGTTGGGGGTACTTGAAGACTGAGGTTGAGAACCACTGATGTAGAGTGTTTTTACAGCAATTTTATGGAGACTTCCAAACTTTATATTCAATTCTCCCAAATGCCACTGCAACCTGTATAATTAATTGAACCATATAGCAATTCCATGGTCTGATATGACTAGAGTTTCACCCTTGGTCTGCATCACTACACTAGTGTCCAGGAGAGTCATGTGAGGGGCAGAGACATAGTGAAAATGTTGTCTGATTCCACCCCTAGAGGGCACTCTCTGGGACACTATTGATTAGACTCATGGCAAAAGTGATTTATATGGGCATCTGTAATTTTTAGAATGTACTTGCTTGCAAGTAGTACTAAATTTTGGCAACATGGGCATATTTTAACTTAAAGGCTGGTGGGAATAAAGGCATAATTGATGATAATTTGTGCATGCTGTATGACATCCTAGAAATACAGTGTATGTGATAAGGTTGGCAAATAGCACATACCACACCTACTTATATACGTTTCTGACCCTTTTCTTACGGAACCTATTACCCATAGTCCAGACAGAGAAATACGATTTTCTCAAATTATCTATTTGCTTTAAAAGGATTTTAGTGAACTGGGCTGAAGATTCACCTTGTAGTGGATTAACAGGCCTATTAAATAAGGTGCAAGAGGCAATAGTATATGTAAAGTTTAATGACTAACAGTAGCCAATCAAATTTCAGTTTGAGGTCAAAACAGTGGAAGATCAATGCTGATTGGTTGCTGTGGGCTAATGAACTTCACACACTTTGGCTTAGTGAGTAAATCAGCATGCATTTAAAGTCATTTTAAAGTAGTTCAACCAAATTATTTTATAAAAGGTACGACACCTGTAATCAGAGACAATATCAAATTATAACGTTACTTGAAAATATACAGGGTATAAGCAGGTGTATTTTGTAACTTCATTGACAATGTAAAGGGTGAAATGTTCACCATTTTACAGTGAAACGCGCTAGCAACATTAAACACAACACAACGTGTTATTGATCTGTTAAGACCACTTTAATGTTCTGGTCTTCATATAATAAATTAAATAAGCATGTAATTGCTTTCCCAGCAGTCTGCTACATGTGTCTGGACTACATATAAATTCAGTGGTTTGGATCATTTATTTAGTGATAAGTCAATATAAAGAGAGGCAAGGGGGGTTTGGGATATCTTCCACCTTGCTTGACCCAAAGTCCCATAGTCACCTCCTGCACTACCATCATTTTAATTACAATCTTGAACATTTTGTTGACCTTTTTGTTGACCTTTCTTTCTGACATTCAAACCTAGCAACACCCCTGCTGTCCAGTTATAAGGAAGAATGGAGAGAAAAGAAGAAACGTTTCAGATTTTTCAGAAATTTATAAATTTAGATTTAGTTGAAAACATAGAAAATCAGAAATATAAAACCTTTAAAATTAAGGTTACGATCAGTTAAATTATTTTTTGCCAAACGATAATAAATAAAAGGATACTTTCACTTAAGTCCAAATTTTGGTGCAGAGTGGAGTTAAGAAAAATATGATAAAATCATAGGGTTACAAGTATCGACCAGTAAAGGGTCAGTCCACCTACAACTCACAATTTTTGGAAGTTGGTGGACTTCACAGATATATGTCTCAGGGACTCTGTTGGTGAAATCTCTGCGCTGAGTTAACTTTCTAGGCCTCTATACCTGCTGTGACCACTATATATGAATTTATATATTTTCATCTTTAATCTTAATCTACTATAACAGGCGCTTCAAGAACATGCAAAGGTGGTGGGGACACCTCATACTCCCAGGTGGACAGGGATAGAGTTGGGAATTATAGCATTTAGATCTCAATGTTGGAGTACCTATAACATATAAAAAGACAGGAACTGATTCAGCTCACCACGCTCCACTTATTACGAAATAATTCCTTTTTGGTAGACTGACCCTTTAACACTTTGAACCAGTGATTCCCTGGGCCTGTAACTATACAGCAGAGGAGACCCTCTTTTCTGCGACCACTTAATCAGATTGTTTTTTTTAAACAGGTATAATGGTATTTTGAGCTCTGACTTCTCATGAATATGATATTTATTAGCTTCTATGAAAAACAAAACATGACTCATTGTTGGTCTGAAAACCGTGAAGTCTTTTTTTTCCCACTTTTCTCTTTTTAATGGTTATATTTTGTGACTGAATATAAGGCTCAAAACAGTTATTTTTTAATAGTTTGAATACATCCTGCCACATTTATTTTCCATTTAAAGAAGAATTCCACTATAAAACTTTGAAAATGGGGTTATGTTTTATAAAATCAAGAGCTGTTACAATCATTGAAGGATCTGACCACCAAAAAGTGATATATCAGCTTTGGATAGATGCTTAAGGTCCATATCTCTCTTGAGTATTGTTGATTCTACTGGTAAGATATCTGTGTTCGAGCACCCTCCTTTCCAACCCTTCTATGGTCATTATGAGGGGCTCTTACTCTTCCTGTTGGATTGTTTTACGAGTAATATTTTGTAGAAGGTGACAGTAGAAGCTGGAATATGCAAAGGTGGTCAGAAATACCCAACTAACTTGGGTCTTTTCTCTCGCTTTCTTTCCTTTTCCTTCTCCTCCTTTTTTCTTTCCGTTATTTTTTTTAAAGAATTTTTAATTGGATGCTGATGGGAGACTATGAAGCCTTTTTAATTTCCATCAGTCTTTAAGGTATTGTGTTATGAGGCAGTGAAACAATTCTTAGCAATTAAAGTTTCCGCCTTTTTCCAAGTTATGTGGACATACAGTTTATCTGAACACTACTTCATAACTTTTCCCATCCATAACGCTTTGCAATAGGCTCCTGATACAGCAGGCCTCGTAACCCTAGACATAAGATCACTATATTGAATCGAGACTGTATGTTAGGCCTTCCTTTATTGCCATCTATGCATTCTGATTATTACAATAAGGCCATTGAACATTTCGGAGGGTGCATCATATTGTTAATATCTATGTTGATGTTGTGTATGTTTTTTTATATAAGATGTTTAAAACTTTACAATAAAAATTATTAAAAGAGAAATACCCAAAACTTCCAGGTGGACATAGAGTCAGGAATGATTGGAAGAGTCTATTGGAGTATCCCAATAATAGGAGAAACCAGGAGCAGACTTAGTACATCAGCATCCACCTATACCTGAAATATCACTTTTAGATAAGCTGACCCTTTAGGTTTTACCATCTTTTTTGCAACTGTGGATAGTTTACAGACTTATGCTGCGTACACACGATCGGTTTGTCTGATTAAAACGGTCTGATGGACCGTTTTCAGACAAACCGATCGTGTGTGGGCCCCATCTGTTTTTTATCCATCGGTTAAAAAACTAGGAACTTGTTTTAAAATTATCTGATGGTTAAAAAAACGATAGAAAAAAACGATCGTCTGTGGGCACGTCCATCGGTTAGAAATCCACGCATGCTCAGAATCAAGTTGACGCATGCTTGGAAGCATTGAACTTCATTTTTCTCAGCACGTCGTTTTGTTTTACGTCACGATCGTTTTTTTTAACTGATGGTGTGTAGGCACGACTGATGAAAGTCAGCTTCATCGGATATCTGATGAAAAAATACATCAGTCCGTTTTCATCGGATGAACCGATCGTGTGTACAGGGCATTAGCGTTCTTCTTTAAAAATGCAGAGGGCCTTCTGCACTGCATCTCCACAGGCTCAAAGAAATCAGCAATTCCAAACATTATTACAATGCTGTTATGTCAAATAAAACATTAAATCTTTTCACTTAAGTCCACAAAATTCAGATTTATGGCATTCACACTATTATTCTTTACTGGCTGTATGCATAATGAAGGCGATGCCCACCGCAACCATACTCCAGCTGATTGGTGGCAATGGGCAACACCTACCTCTTTCTCTTTCCAGTTTTTATAAGCGTAGTTGGAAGACAGAAATATATCAAAAAGTACAGCAGGCACAATGAACTGTCTGCAGACAGAGGTCTGATGTGCAGGAAACGTTTAGTCAGCACAACTAAGTGAGCTCTTTCGCTTTCGCATTTCCATTTTTTTTTTTGTCTGTAGTGTCCCTTTAATTTTGGATTCATTCCCAAAAAATTCTTACATCCTCTGTCACATTCCACTAAAGCATGTACAGTGACAGCATTTTTTTTTTCTAATTTAATAATTAACTTTTGGATTGGTAAAAATATGCCACTTAGCGAATCCATTGGCAAGAGCCAATTATGATATTCTGCATTCCGCTCCACTCCACGTTTCAACTGTCACATAGTTCAACCTGCTCAAAGAAGTTTGTATTTAATAAAGACAAATTCAGTATGACACAAGAGGTGCTATTTGTACATACACATATTAATGCCTTCATGGTTACTCCTACTCAGTAGTGCAATAACAGTGCTAGTACTGCCTCTATTCAGCTATATAGTATATGTTTGCATTGGCTTGTTATTGCATTTACAGCTAAATCACTTACATTAAGTTTATATAAGTACAGCTTTACATCGTATAATATACAAGGTGGACAAACATGTGGTCCTCGTCACAGAAAAAAGAGCAGAGAGTTATGAAAACAGTTCCGCAGTAAGGGTATGTTTACACTGGCGTGATTATACCTCCCGACGAATATGAATAAAAGATGAAAGGTTATATTGATGATTTTTTTTTTCCTTTCTAATCCTTCAATCTTTAATCTGGCTTTAATCCAGGTAGTGTTTTTAATCCTTCTTTCTTTCTATAATTCTTTATTTCATATAAACTTTTATCATTGATTAATTGAATAATTTAAAAAAGACAGAAAGTAATATAACAATAACATTCTATTTTTCACTGACTGTGATTTAAATAAAAAATAAATTAAGATCGAATGCTGCAGCATTCTGCAGTTGTAAATATAAAAATAAAACACAATTGAGGATAACAGACAAGAGAAGGTAAGGGCTGTAGGATTTTTAATTTATTTTTATTTTTTTCTCCAGCTCTTTGGAAAACAACTATAAATCTTTCAACGGAAGTAAGAATGCATGTGTATACGTACCCCAGCTGTTTTTGAAAATGAGCTAGAACCCAGATCAGCCAATCAGATCTCTGCTTTTGCTACTAACTTGTTCTATAAAATGGCAATATCTGATTGGCTGCTGTGGGTTAAAACACTTTGTCATAACATTTTCAAAAAGGTCCTCAAACATAATTCCCTAAACTGATAAGCAATTTACAGGATAATACACCCCAACTGCAAACACTTGTCAGCGGAATGGCATTCCTGTATAACAGCATCTTAACCTGAATGCTTTTATATGGTTCCAAAACTTTTGTAACCAGGCTACACTTGGGCCCACAGTGTTGCCTTGCTGTGCCCTGAACCCAGCTGTGACAATGTGACATAAGACCACATTGAGGATTCCTTGTTGATTCACATCCATTCCTAAACAGTGAGATGACCTGGGAACAGAACGTGGATGCCATGCTGACATCTAGCTGTATTGTATTAGTCTCAATAACTCTAGGTGCCATTGTCTAGCTCCAGCGTTGAGAAAGTTTCCCACCTTTTTTCTGGTTTAGACGTGCCTCTCTCTCTCTAAAGTAGTAATTACCTCAACTGACCACCAAAACCTTAATGGGAAAAGGCGGTCCAGCAGCTTACTGGAAGTTCAGTACAGCACCACTCTGCCTTACTAGTACTTCTGCCCTACAACTGAGCTAAAGAGATATTTTTAACACTGTGTATCATTTACCAAAGTATCTTGATGGAATGCTTATCTTAAAAAGTCTGTGTTGCCCATATCATTTTTCTGTCACTTTCTAAACTGGACAAAGTAATGAAATAACAAAAATGGCTCATTTGGGAAATACGGACTGTTTGAGATTGTCCTTTTTACAGACATTTCAATAAATGAGGCATGTTACAAGATGAAATGTTGTATTTCGTGGTGGAGGTGAATTATTCCGTTTAGTAAAAAATAACCAAACATGCGATTTTAATGTCCTTCATGATTTGTGATCGATGAGTCATGGTAAATAGTAGAGACGAGCAAACAAACCAGATCCAACATATATTGTGCTGATTTTCCCATGTGGATATGTGCAAGGCTTGTACCATTTTTAATAGCTAGTTCATTTCCACAATACAGGTATGTCCTCCCATCCCTTCTTGTACCATTCTGCCCTTTTCCATAGGTTATATCATTAGACACCATTCCCATAAAAAAAATGGAAGAGCAAAGAAGCAACTAACTATTTTTGAGTGTGCTGCTGCTGGACGCTCACTGTCATTGCTAACTACTGCCATCCATCATAGGTCACAGTCACAGTGCACCACAGACTGCTGTGCTCTCACTCAGTGCCACATCATCAGTAACAGCCACTCTGATTAATCACTGTTAAAACGCATAAGAGATGTCATCGGTCTGCTGACCCCCTTTTAATGGAATAAAGAAGGTTACCTCTAGCATTGAAGTGCTGCCACCCATGTTTTGTGTTATTATATAACATCCAATGCATGTTGTTTGATAGCGTACACAACTGCACTTCCCACACAGTATGTAATAGCTACAAAAAAAGCAGAGGGATATCTTACACTATTTCCAGCAAATGGACAAAGAGAACATTTTGGGGTTTATTGGTTGCTTGTTCTGTCAGCCTGTGTACTAAAGGACTAAGCACCCAAAGATTCTCCCAAAAAGTAACTGGTCTGTGATAGCGCTGAATAGATAGAAGTGGGATATTGATGCTTTTGGATTTAACCCAGAATGACAGACAGTGATTTAGCAGTGTAGACTAAACCTTGTTATGATCTTGGGCTGCTGCCTCTCTAATAGTCTCAAAAGAGGACATACAGTAGCTATGAAGCTTCGGGGTAAGTGTTGAGGAGTACACTAGATATGTGCATTCCCGTTCGTACGAATGTTATTTTCGTACGAAAATTTTCATTTTCGTACCCGCGGAATAATGTGTACATACGAAAAAATTAAAGCACCAAAATACGAAAACGATGGGATTACGAATGAGCCGCATAACGAACAACCGCAAATACGAACGAACGATCCGACGAAAATACGACAAAACGAAAACGGCAAAAGAACGAAAATTACATCTATAACAAAAGATTTGCATTCTGTATTTTGTTTGAATCCTTTTTCTGTTCGTATTTTCAGTTGTATGTTCATATGACATCTATAACAAAAGATTTGCATTCTGTATTTTGAATTCTTTTTTTCTGTTCGTATTTTGGATTCAAAATACAGAATGCAAATCTTTTGTTATAGATGTCATTTTCGTTTTTTTGAATGGGCAGTGAGTGTAGTTAGTGAAGCAGCTTCTCTTTTGTGCTGAGTAGTACAGTAAAGCCAAATAAACTTTTCTGTGGATTTTCATCTGAAGGGAGATCAGTTGGCCAGACTTTTGAACCCAAAAATGTTTTTTTGATGGAGTTTAAAAACAAACGAATTTTCTGAGAACGAACGGAAAACGATAGTTTTTATGTTTGTTGTTAAAAAAGTCTGACCAAGTGTATGGGGCTTAACAATAGTTAATATGGATGAGCCGCGTGTTGAAAGTGCTGCGAATCCCGCGATATATTTAAGAAAGTACAAAATGACGAAAATCCTTTTTCTGTTCGTATTTTCAGTCGCATATTCATATGACATCCACAACAAATTGTTATAGATGTCATATGAACATACGACTGAAAATACGAACAGAAAATAGAATTCAAAATACAGAATGCAAATCATTGACGAAAATTCACGAAAATTATTGTCTAACAAGTAACGAACATGAATTAAACAGAATAACGAACCATCCCGCATGTACGAAAATAAAACGGTAACGAAAATACGAAACGATCGGAATACGAAAAAATCTCGTCGTACGAAAAACGAACGGGAGCGAACAGGAAAACGGGCGTCTTACGAAAAACGAACGGAAACGAACCTACGGAACGATACAAAACAGAACAAAAAAAAACGAAAACATTTTCTGTGCACTACAAAGAGTACACTACAAAACTTCATGACACTTAAGGAGTTTTAGTCCATATTTATATTGATATAGAGTGTCGTGAATAATTTACTGGCTTATCACAATACTCTATATCAGCCTTTCTCAAACTTTTCAAGACAGAGGAACCCTTAAAATAACTTTACGATCTCAGGGAAACCCTGCTAAAAATGACTATGTCTCCATGATACATTAGTGTGATGGTCAGTGAGAAGAATTCTCCTTACACTTGTGGTCATTGGGAAGAATTACCCCCTTACAGATAGCTAAAAAGATCAATGGTGTCAGTGGAATTGAGAGACTGAAATTGATAATTGTTCAAAGAACCCCTAGCGACCTCTGGAGGAACCCAAAAATGTGGACCCAAGCTCCTAAAGTGACATGAACTTTTGTACTGGGCGCTCCTCAAAACTCACACCAATGCTCAGAAAGTAATTGGCCCGAAAAACATTTTTGTAGTCAAGCTAGCAACCATTTTTACAATTTTTTTCCAAAATGTTAAGCAGCCATAAGTTTTAGGCCAGAGTCATTTCTCTAGCACTTACAGTGGGTCAGCCAATGAGCATCATTGTCTCCGTCACTCAGAAAGTTATTCTCTTGTGCACTTGTTAACAAAAAATAAATAAAAAATGATAAGTGCTACGAATTTACCAGGGTGACAAATACTAACCATATTATGTGTTTCGTTCTAACAAGTACATTTTAATTTGCTCTTCCATTGGAAAAAAAGTAACCTTATAAAAGCCCATGGTTGGAATATATGCAAGCTTCAGTAAATAGTCACACCATAAATCAAATCAGGAAGGTAAGGTGGATTTTAAGACATTTGCTCATCTCTTGTTGATGTGGATGGGCACCGCCATTTATAAGTGTGGTGCTGAGTATGGGTAGTGTAATGTCTAGTTGAGGTAGTTGAGATGGAGAAAGAGAAGAATGAAACATAAAGTATTGCTTAAAGTTAAACCACAGTTTATGATGAACTATTATATTATATATGTTTCCTGAAATTCTGTGGTATCAAAAAAATTCTGCTATCATGACTGACCAATGTGGTGAAAGACAGTTTTCGATGTTGACCAGTGAAGTTTGAAATTGACAATGATTAAAAATATCTTACAAAGCTCTTTATACATATATTTATAACTTAATGAGTGAGCCACATCAGAGACTCTGTAAGGGCATGCTAAAACCCTAAACTAATGGCTCCTGGTTGTGAAATAAATCATGTAATCATTTAAGACATTTCAAATAAATTGTCATGAACAACTCCATCATCTAAAGTGTTTTATCAATTACCTATGGCGTGCCTACATTTGACATTTCTGTGTATATAAATATGTTTCCTGTTGTAATCAATGCAAGATTGAATCAATGTTTGCCATGTGCAAAAATATTGAATAATTCCCTTTGATTTGGCATCTAAGAGAAAACTATCTAATAGAATCAACATGAAGGAAAAAAAAATTCTGACCTTGAGAGTGAAAGACAACAGAAAAAGCTGCACTTGTTGCCCCCAGTAACTGAGTTTCATTTTTAGTGCTTTGGTTTAAAAATCAAGCAAATTGGTCAATTTGTTAATAGGGCTGCTTTTTAAAGCAACTCAATATCTAAAGCATACACCTCAAACAAAGTGTTGTCTAGAGCAGTGTTTTTCAACCTTTTCAGTCAATTATGGACAATCTCGAGGCAGTCTTTAAAAATGACGGACAGTCTCAAGGCATCCCATTCTAAAATGTAAAAATGATTCTAATAAATTTAATGCAGCAACATCCACATGTCCAAGTAGGACACCCAAGAGGGGAGATATTCTTCCAAAGCAAATACACTTTTGCAAACTGGTACTGACTAGTATTCCAATGTTTCTCCATCACCCCACTGCTGATGGAGAGGGGCAGGGGTTGGTCAAACAAGAATGCTATGCAGGCGACTGACATCCTCCTTATCAACTGATGACGCCATTGGTCATTAGGACGCCAACAGCTAGAAGGTTCTAATGGTGCACAATGAAAACATGTGACTTGGTGTAACTAAAAGGCAGCCTTCATTCACACACTGGCTTGTATACAATTTTTGGGCAATTTTTAGGCATTTTGCCAAGGTGCCCCTGAAGAAACCTCAAGCCACCCTGGTTGAAAAAGGCTACTCTAGAGAGTTCCTAAAAACATACTTCTCTTGCTGCTCGCGGCACTGATAACCAACTTAAGAAATCTTTAGAAACTGTCACTTCCAGATGTCAGTGCCCCACTACTCCCAATAGTTCTAACTGCCAGTCAATATGTCATTGCTGTCAGGGGTGGACTGACAACTCATGGGCCCCCCGGGCAATAGAAGATTATGGGGCCCCTGGGCTTACATATGGCCACCACGCCAGGAGGCAGTGCAGAGGCAGGGCAGCTACAAACTCGGGATTTTCACATCAAAAGCATGTCGGTTTTGGACATATCAGGGACAGATGTAAAAAAACATAGATTTTTACATACTGTACCTGGTTTTACTGAGCCTGGCAACCCTGATGGGGCCCCCTAGTGGCATGGGGCCCTCGGGCAGTGCCCGAGTGACTCAATGGTCAGTCCGCCCCTGATTGCTGTGCCCTGTATCAATGTAGAGGTCGGTGGGAGGTAAAGGGAATTAACACTCCCCGAAGTCAAGTTTCTCTTTGCAGGGAAGACTTTGTTTGAGGTTTTAGTTTTAGCGACAGAGTCACTTTAATTTACCTGAGCCTTGCTCAGTCTGCAGAGAATCATACAATTCACGAATCACAATTCTTTTTATTACTAACTTGTGTTATTCTCTTCAGATCAGACAAATCCGTATGCAAATATTTAGGAGAATCAAAAAGTAATGATTCAGCGATTCTCCTGATTTAATCATCTCTACTATCTTGTATTCTTTATAGGCAGTATAAGAAACTGAAATAAAGGCTCTGTCAGGTTGCTAAGAGCAGAACAGTCGCTCCTTTGGGCACTTAGATAAATTAGACCCTGGTGTTAAGGAAAAAATGGCAACCCTTACTAAGGGAGGCAAAAATGTGTCCCATTGCGGGATGAGGCTGATAGGGTCCCTGTGAAAACCTTTTGCTTGCACATTTAGCCAATACTGTTGACATGTTTTCACTGAAGAGCTTATTCCGTTAATGGTGCCTGCCTTTTTCTGATCTCCTCCTGAAACTCTCATTTGTCAGAAAAAAAGGTTAATTTTTGCACAGGACTGTTTTCCCCCTATTGCTGACCCTGAGCAAGACCATCATCCTTTCTTTAGTCCCTTCTGCATAGCATTGCTTATCCCGTAAAGTAGAACTAGAGGCAAAATCTTTTTCCATTTTGGTTAGGTTAAGGTAGGGTTATAACTGCTGTCATTTTTTTTTGTCCTCTGTGTCTCATTGGCAAGATTTACCTTCACTTAAAGCAGTTGTATAGTAATTTGTATAACTGTTACCTACAGGGAAGCCTATAATAAGGCTTCCCTATAGGTAAAAAAAAATTCTTAAACCTGTATGGTTTAGGAGATATTTCCCTTACAATACACTGACTTCAGCGGCACATGCGCATCAGGGATTCTTGGCTGAAAGCCCAGCAGACGCCAGACCTTGTCGGAAAATAATCTCCCGCGTGCATGCACGGGAGTGATGACATCGCAGCTCCAGCCACTCACAGCGCTGGAGCCGCCATACCCAGAAGACACACCGAGTCAAAATGTCAGCTGCCTTGGCGTGGACCGGCTGAGATATCAACGCCTCGTTCTAAGTTAAGTATTTCATAATGAGCTACTATGCGGTGCATACTAGCTCATTATGCCTTTTGCCTTACAGGTATATGGAAAAAAAAAGTACAAGCGGGTATACAACCGCTTTAATGTCCCATAGCTAGAGGACATCCCTGCAAATTAAGGTAATCCCTTGGGACACCAGAACTGTCCCCATTGGAAGATTTACCCTCTATTACTTTTCTAGGGACAACCCAAAATTTGTAATTTTATTTTACTTTCACTTTTAATTATAATGATAACTAGGGCAAATATAGAAAGGGTGAATTTACCTAAAGGGGGCACAGAGAGCAAAAAAAAAATCCTAATAGGTGTTCTAATCCATCTTTACTCTGTCCAAAACGAAACAAAAAGTTTTGCCTTTAGTTATACTTATATAATGAAATAAGCCTTTCATTTACTTCTAGTTACTGGCGTGTGAAGTCTCGCTCACTGCTTTAGAATCTTTAATATTGCTTTAAGCTGGCTGGGAGAGGTAATGCCAGCCAGATTCTGAGGCTGCAGATAGCCATAGAAAAGGAGTCCCTGGTGGCTAATGCATCAGATTTCTTGATATGGCTTCATATATATGTTAATGTGGTAGTTTTCTCACTTTAAATTGGTATTAGTTTAAGCTGGGAGCAAAAGTACCCATTAGAAAGCCTTGGCTTCTCACCAGCAACTTATATACCGAGGTTGGAGTCTTCTAGGATACAGCCATCATAATAAACAAAATTACAAGGCATTAAAGGTCTCTTAGTGGAGTATCAAAGCATTTGAAGTCACCAAGGCAATGAGCTGTGGGTCTTGGATAAAAACAATGTTCCAGTACATGCATATGAAATTGTTTTCTGTTTTTTTTTATAATTAAAAGCATATAGGGGTTGATTTATTAAAGGCAAATAGGCTGTTCTCTTTGCAAAGTAGGTTTTCACTTTAAAGGGAATTCTCCCTCATGCCTCGTATACACGACCAGTTTTCCTGTCGGGAAAACTGCCATGACAGCTTTTGGCTGGGAAAACTGGACGTATGTATGCTCCATGGAAGTTTTCCCGACAGGAAAACTGCCAGGAATCCCAGCGGGAAAAAAGAGAACATGCTTTCCTTTTTCCCGCCGGGATTCCCGTGGCGGTTTTTAACCTGACAGTTTACCTATGGGAAAGACTGCGGTGGAGCATACACACAGCCGGGATTCCCAACCAAAGCTCTCGTGGCAGTTTTCCTGCCGGAAAACCCGGCCGTGTGTAGGGAGAAAAGCTACAGAGCAGGCAAAACCGTTCGTGTGTACGGGGCATAAGTTTAATGAATGAGTTGGGGTTTTGCTAACTTCCATCATCTGATCATGTGCAAGAAAAAAATACTTTTTTTTAAATTATTTCTCTTTATGTGTGTGATTGTGTATTCTTTGTGATATTCAGCATATTCACTAAGCTATGTGAAAAGTCCCCTTGGAAATTTATCATGCTGTACTCCTTTATTGATCCAACACCATATATGTCTGATTGCCACGGCTACTGCGTATTTTTTCTGACCAACCCTTTTTCCCATTGTGTCAATTATTCTGTAGAAAATAAAACAATAATGACTGTGAACACTTTTATACATTGCCTTATCTAGCTGTAGATTTCCAGTAAGCCTACGGAGGCACATGCCTACACCTGCACTGTTCAGAAGCAGCAGCAAAATAATTTATGTTGCTCCCCACTTTTCTTTTTTATACCTTCTTTCCAGTTTATACCAAGTTCCAGATTTTTTTTCCAACTAAGTTGCCTCTGAAAAATGATCTAATCCATTTACCAACAACATCTTCTTGAGTGCAGCTGACAAAACCATTATATGTCTCACTGGTTTGCCGCTGGAAGTCTAGTCTGAACAAACTGCACATAAGGAGTTGTTTTATCAGGCACCAACGGTTCAAAGGGAATCTTGGACTTGTTTCTAGAGACAACTTAGCTGGAAGTCAAAGTGGATGGAGCAACATTTTAGTTACTTATCTAATGAAAATCAGGAAGTGGTTGGTTCAGTGGAAAAAGCATGCAGGCACTAGTGTGGGGGCAGCAGACTAGATCAACACAAATTGTACAGCTAAAATTGTGTACCTAAATTACATGATGAATAAACGTTTTGGCAAACCAAAAATATATATATATATATTGATATATACTAAATTATTGACTTTTACATACCATGACTGTTCAATGGAAGCAAATGAAATGCTGGTGAGAGCTGAGCTCTATACATTAAACTGTATAAGTTTCTTTCCTAACATCATGGATGAATACATTATGATCAGCAGAGACGTCTGCACCATGCTTGGCCCCCTCTTTCTTGCCCTGGGGGGGTCTCCATTACACTGTCATTCTCCCCCAGCAGGGAAGTGGTTTACTTTTACATTTATATACAGTGGAATTTTGTACAGCCGTATATACAAGGTTGATTTCATTGCTTTTTAATGTCTTTAGAACGTTCTACCATCGTTGATGGTTTACTTACTTTTAGTCCACTTTTGTAATATAAAAGGTGATTAGTTGAACCTAGTAGAATGACTTTCTGTGCCTTTTGTAGAGTTACTGAGATCCTGGGACCTTTTGCTGGCTGAGTACAGAAGGAATATCATCGATATGTAGAAATGTTGGAATCCTGAGGATTATTGGTAATTGTGGAGTCAGAATTTTGAGTTCACATTGTGTTATTGTGAGTGTAGTCACCTGAGGACGGATTTAAACATGTATAGCACATTTCTCTTCATTGTCAAGACCAAATCCACTGAAACAGTCATTGGCTAAAAGGATGAAGGACGGATATTTCCTTCACAGAGCCTGTTGCATATTGAGGATTGTGATTGACCGGAAGCAATTCATACCTAGGGCGGCCATTGTTAGAAAGCGTTATAAAGATCCTAAGAAAAGCATGCAACCAAAAGTGTTGAAGCCAAAAGTCCCACCAGAGTTAATGGTATTTACAATGATGAGGTTTCATGGTGTTGCCAGTCCATTGGGGAAGTGAAGCAGTCCTCTCTGTGGAAAAGGCTAAAATGAGGAGGGTCTGAAGTCACCAGCGGAGCATAGCGGGGGAGCTCTCACAGAAGCTTCCCGACTTTACTTCACCTGCAAATGAAAAATAAGTATTTCAGTTTCTGTAAGAAAAGCTGGCACAATTTGTTGATATGGAACATTCAATTGGCAACAATGGTGGTGGTAAGAAAAAAATGTATAACTCATAGCAATGATCAGGAGAAACAACATTAAATATATTAAACAGATATATTATGTTTACATGCAGCTCTACACCATTACATTTATTATTATTTTTTAATTCAAGTAGTGTAGGCACCTGAATTTGACATGGTATTAGCCTTTTGTTACTCTTGCACTCTCATTTCCAGTCCTGTACACAGACTGTAAACGGAAGAAGAAACACAAGAAGCCAGTGGGTTGTGCTGTAATGATAATGTGGTAACAACGAACATGCTGACAGGCAGGGTTGTCTTAATGAGAGGGCACACCTGGGCACTGCCTCTGCACTTTCCCCAAAGCAGCTGGTCCTTGAGCCCACGGTGCCCCAAAATTGTCTCCATTGTAGGGGCCCCAGAGCATTACTTTGCCCAGGGACCCATGATGCTATTAAGACGGTTCTGCTGATAGGAGTAAAAATCTGAGTAATAAAGAGATATGCTCTTCAGTATGCTGCATCTCCTTTCACTATCCAGCCATGGGGGAGGTTAGGGGGGGGGGTCAAAACTTTAAGTGCCATGTAATTACAGCAGAGAAAAAACAGGTCTCTTGCTCTGCCGGACAGGGCTGTGCTGTGTAACTATCGGGACTGGATGGACAGAAACACAAAGTTGGAAGGATCTAGAAAGCATTGTCTACCTGAGAAAGGGATGAAAAATGATCACAAGAAGACTTTAGGAACAGTCAGCTACATGCTGGTTCCAGGGCAGTGATGTCACTCATAGGCCTCGTACACACGACCATTTTCCTCGACAGAATCCATCAAGAAACTTGGTGGCAGAGCTTTTTTGCCGAGGAAAACGGTCGTGTGTATGTTTTTCATCGAGAAAACTGTCGAGGAACTCGATGAGAAAAAAAGAGAACAAGTTCTCTTTTTACTCGTCGGGAGTCTCAATTTCCTTGTCGTGTTCCTCATCGGGCTGGTTTTCGACGAGAAACACGTTCGTGTGTATGCTTAGAAACCCGCGCATGCTCAGAATAAAGTATAAGACGGGAGCGCACCTTCGGTAAAAGTAGCGTTTGTAATGGAGATAGCACATTTGTCACGCTGTAACAGACTGAAAAGTGCAAATCGTCTCCTACCAAACTTTTACTTAACACGCAGTAACATGAGATTAGTAAAAGCAGCCCCAAGGGTTGTGCCAGTGGAATCGAACTTCCCCTGCCGTCGTACGTGTTGAACGTCACCGCGTTTAAGAACGACGAGATTTGGTCTTGACAGTGTGTACGCAAAGAAAGCTTGTCAAGATTCTCGACAAGCCTAACAAGGAACTCGTCGAGGAAAACGATGTTTCAGTTACGACGAGTTCCTCGGTCGTGTGTACGAGGCCTGAGTCAACAAATTCAGCTTCAGTGGCCCAGAACCAGCATTTTAAAGACCATAACTACAATGTTGACTGTAGCACTGCCCACTGGGGTTTCTTAAATCCCCTATTGTAGACAGCAAGGAGAGGCATATAAACCCATTTGTCTTTTCCATAGTATCAAAACACGCTAAGAGCTGTCTTTTTGTAGATAATTCAACATTAACAGATTCCCTTAAAAATTCCAATCATATACATACACATGAGGCAGCTATTTCTCTGTCTCAGCCAGTATTCAGACTTTCCATTCTCACTCTACTGGTATACTATGTAATGGGCAACTACTTCCTTACTGGCACATTTTTTTGGATGAATGAAGAGCTCTCAATGTCAAAATCAAACATACATTTCCCTCTATTAAATGGAGGCATTAAAATACCGCACCACAACAACGAGCCTTTGGCTATCAGTTACGGAACCTATCATTGACTTTAATAGACATGCCTGACAATCGGTGCCACCCGTCAAACTCAGCTACCTGGGTTCAAACTGCTGCAGCCATGAAGCAAAGCATATCAGTCGCGTCATGTGTACAGCCCCATCCAGCTGTAATGGTAGAATTTAGAGGCGGATAGGGGGACTCAACCTGCTGTTTTTATGGCTGCCTATGTGATAGAGCCCTAACTCATACACTAGCTCGACCCACTGTAACATATAACTGTAAAGGAGCCCTTAATTATTTGTATTAAATAACTGCATTCACTGTTTTTCATATCTGAAGGTGTTCAACTTTAAGAAACGAGATAGCTGATTCATATTATTAACAGTGTTGAGTTTTACTGCCACATCTAGACACATCTAACTTGCCAGAAAGGTAGTGTAATGCTTTAAAGGCAATATTCAATGTCTCTTTACTATGCTATGTTCTCTTGGCCTAAATTTAAATTCATAGTTTCATTTTCAAAGAGTTTTAGGGCCAAGACATTTTCTGAGCCAAGTCTGGCTGCACTCAGCTCAGGTGCATCTTCCATATTCATAAATAATGTAGCTCTGTTTTACAAGAGGAAATACAGTATATCTTTATTCTTGACATCCATCTTGGTACTCTTGAAAGCTAAGAATCCTGGCTAAAGAAACAAACAAAAAAAAAAAACACAGACTATCTTGTAGAATAAATATTTAGTGTTCGCATTACATAGGCTTTCATTGAAAAGATCACAAGAAAGTAGTACTAGTTACTCTTTTCATTTGAGAGGTTAGGTCTCATGTACACTGAGGACAACAAAACAAAATCAGTTATTTATATAAAAACAGCAACAGATTCTAAACATACTTTCCCACATATAAATAACAAATAAGGACATTTAGTCCCACCCCTGAGAAACCCAAACCACCAGTGGCCACACCCCAAGTTCCCTTAAAGCCACACCTACTTCAGACATACCTCACCCTTCAGGAGCCTGATTATTTTGAATGTCACAAGAAGAAGAAGAAGTCTGGGGGTTTATATAAGGACACGTTGGTCATATAATAATTCAAGTTATTTATAGTAATACTTGGATACAGATTGAAGCAGGCTTCTTGAATGGTTTTAGCAGCATGTATGTCTGTGAAAGAAAATCACCTTGAATGTAATTTTTGGGTTTTAGTGGCTGTCTATAAAAGACATAACGTAAGAGGGAAGAGTTCAATGGCAGGTGACAACATTAATAAATAGGATTAGATTTTGGAGGCACACTAGCGATGTCCTGTATGCTTACTATGCCACAGAGGTGAACTGACTAGGCTGCACTGTAAATATATACTCAAGGACAACCCAGAAATTCTGACTTATGACTTTCTAAATAAAAAAAAAAAACTTTAGGTAACAATGACAATCAATTGGTGAACGCCTAACGACATCCAGGAAAGACTGCAATAAAGTCAGCAAATTGCATTTAATTTATCTATGAGTTCTAGAAAAACTAGAGCATACTCAGCAAGCTTTTCTCTGTGTCCCTCGGTATGTTGATAGCATCTTGCCACATAGGGGGAGATTTACTAAACCTGGAGCATTCAAAATCTGGTGCAGCTGTGCATAGAAACCAATCAGCTTCCAGGTTTTTTTGTCAAAGCTTAAAGTGGTTGTAAACCCTTACAACCACAGGTAAGCCTATAATAAGGCTTACCTGTAGCTACTAAGGATATCTCCTAAACCTAAACGGTTTAGGAGATATCCCCTGTCCCCTGCATGTGCCGATGTCAAACTGGGGCAAACTGTGCCGTTGCTGGCGGTTCCCACGCGCATGCACGGGAGTGACGTCATTGCGGCTCCGGCCAATCACAGCGCCGCAACTGCGATACCCAGAAGTAACCCTCGGGAAAGATGTCGCCGCCAGAGGGGGGACAAGTACCGCTGCGGGGGCTTCAATTTAAGGTAAGTAATTCATAATGAGCTAGTATGCTATGCCACTGCGCCCATCAATTGCCGCCACTGTGCCCATCAATTGCCACCACTGTGCCCATCAAACGCAGCCACTGTGCCCATCAAACGCAGCCACTGTGCCAAACGCTGCCACCGTGCCGTTATCAAATGCTGCCACTGTCCCCCTTTAAATGCTGCCACTGTACCATCAAATGCTCCCACTGTGCCATCAAATGCTCCCACTCTGCCCATTAAATGCTCCCACTGTGCCCCCATCAAATGATGCCAATGTGCCTCCCTGCCCGGCACTTACCCTGTCTCGGTGGGGCTCCGGGGGACGGCGGTGTCCTCCATGCTCCTCGATGTCTTCTCTCGTCCTCTCTTCCCGTCCTCTGCTATGAATGGATGCCTGATAGGAGTCCAATCACAGTGCCTGTCATTTGAGCCAATCAGGTGAAGGGTAACAGACCCGAGCACCAGATTGGCGGAGAGGCGGTTCAGTGTTAGGAAAGCGACTATTCATTCGCTTTTTTAACACAGATGGTTCAACTGCGAGCTCCAAGCATGGCACTCACTGTTTACCTTTTTTGACACCTATTAGAGCCTATGGCTCTAATCAGGTGCTTTAAAATTTCCCCCTGCCGCTGTAATTATGGGCGACTGAATAGGGGGTGTCAGCGGCGGCCATAGATAGATTCATGCAATGCATGAATCTATCTATTGGTGATAGAAAGGGTAGCTGGAGAGAGTGGGTGGCGCCCATGCGCCCTTATAGACGCACCCCCACTGATGTGATTTATTATTGGTAGATGAATGCTTTTGCTCTGAATAATGATAACAACTATGCATGGGTTAACATTTGTCATTGAATTTGAAATGCATTGAAATTGAGCGCATTGTGAGAGTTTTTCTTTTTTTCTTAATTCTCATGTAGGCAGGGCCGGATTTCAGACAAGGCCACCGAGGCCAGGCCTTGGGTGCGGCAGTGGGTGAAGGGGCGGCTCTGCCTATCATCTTCGCCCGCTCATCCTCCCCGCCCTCACTCATGGGAACGCTGCAAAGTCTCAGCAGTGGGTGAAGGGGCGGCTCCGCCTATCCTCGCCGCCCTCACGGGCACAGTCTCCTCCCGCCCGCACTCACAGGCATACTGTATAGTCCCGGTTCCGCCCATCTTCTCCGCCTGCTCCGCCCATCCTCCCCACTCTCACTCACGGGCATACTGTAAAGTCTCAGTAGTGGGTGAAGGGGCGGCGCCGCCCTTACGGGTACAGTCAATATCAACACTGCAACTGATTCCCCACCACACCACCACTGCTGCCACTGATACCCACCACCATGACTGCCACTGATACCCCCCACCACCACCATTACTTCCACTGATAAACCCCCCCCCACCACCATTACCCCCACCACTGCCACTGATACCCCCACCACTGCCACTGATACCCCCACCACTGCCACCGATACACACACCCCCCCACCACCATTACTGCCACTGATTTCCCCCCACACCATCACCACTAGTGAGACTGATAAACCCCCCCCCCACTAGTACTACTGATAACACCCCCACCACCATCCCTGCCACTCATCCCATCCCCCGCACCACTGCTGTCACTAATCCCATCTCTCCCTCACCACTGCCACTGATCCTATCCCCACCCAATATATTTTTTTTACCCAATTTCTATCACATGGGGGGGGGGGCGGCTTTGAAGGACCTGGCCTTGGGGCGACAAACGAAGTAAATCCGGGCCTGCATGTAGGCGAGAATTACATTGTTCGTCCCATTCCCCCTCTCTACCTACAGCCTCCTGGGATATGTCACATGTCCCAGGAGGCTGCAGGACTAGTCACACATGTGCACTTGGAAAACCAGGAAGTCCCAGTTGGATCCCAAATCCAAGGTGGTGGCACCATGAACCCACACGGAGGAGATAATTAGATGCCAGAAGACAGCACTGAGCTCCTTGGACTGGTAAGTACCTGATTTTAAATTAGCAGCTACAGTATTTGTGACATTCCTCTTTAATGGTGTAGCTATCACTAGTATTCTCAAGAATATTCTTCCTCTAAAAAATTGATGATTACAGTTAATGACTTTAATTCCCATGGGAGAATACCTTCACCCCTAACAAGGGTGCTGTCAAATGCTGAGCTAAATTTGGAAAGTTGTTACTTATTTTATGCTAGGAAAGTAAATTGGCACTGCAGTATATAATAGGTCATAACCTGCTGGCCCCTGGAAGACTGTAGAGCTTTAATTCTGCATCTTGTGTCACTAGCAAGGTCACAGCAGATGGGATGGATGGCTGTTCGGATATAGAGACTCATCAGTGTCTCCCCCCTGGGGAAGGTGATACACTGGGTCAGCTGGGATCATGGTAGCATAGCTTGTAAACGCAGTAAGAGGCTATATTTTTCAGTGCTGCTTCCTTAACCTCAACTTTGTTATGATATCCTGTTCCCACTCGGCCGCCTTTCCTGATGTCTTCAGCTCTGTCACTCGCTCTAACTTGCTCTGCAAGTGACCTCTCCAAAAAAAAAGTACCTTGCTGTAGCTTCAAGAGCATTACTATACAGCTTTCCAGATCTGAATGCAGCATACGCACAACCCACCATCGGAATTAATGGGGCGTGGTTTTTAAAGTAGATGTAAACCAATCATTAAAATTTAAGCTTTAACATATTAATGTTCAAAATTACTGTATTTGCTGGCATATAAGACTACCTTTTACATGTAAAAAAACTGGCATAAAAGCAGGGATCGTCTTATACGCCGGGTCAGCTGCTCGGATGCCTGCTGGATGTGCGGTAATACCGTATATAGCTTCGGCTACATACAGTATATACCGATTAGCCAATGCTAGTAAGTAGGAATGTCCCGATACCGATACTAGTATCGGTATCGGTACTGATACCAAGCATTTCCCGAGTACTTGTACTCAGGGGAAATGCTCCGATGCTTCACCCGCTACCTGGGCAGTCAGGTATCGGGTGGTGGGGGGAGTTACAAGTCTTCTCCGTGTTGTCTTCTCCCCCCGTGATGTCTTCTCCCTGTCCGTGCCGCTCTCCCCCTGTGATGTCTTCTCCCCATCCATGCCGCTCCTCCTCCGTGCCGCTCTCCCCCCTCAATTTGTCAGGATTGAGAGCGGAGGTAGGAGCCGCTAAATCTGGCTCCTACCATTTCCGAATGGACAGAGTCAGTGATCACTAACTGTCCATTCACATAACTGAGCATCATAACCTGTGTTTACAATGCTTCAGTTTATGAATGGAGAGGAGCTTCTCTCCATTCATTTCAGCTGACGCTGCAGAGAAAGGGACGGGGGAATCTGTGTCCTTAGTCCCTTTCTCTGTCTTAAAGGGGAGATGTCAGGGGTCTGGTAAGACCCCTGATATCTCACCAAAGCCCCCCAACAGGGCTAATTAAAGAAAAAAAAATTTGCAATAAATAATTTAAAAAATAAAATGTAAATAATTATAATAATAATAATAATAAGAAGAAGAAGAAGAAGAAAAAAAACTGACAATCCACTACACCCCCCCCCCCCCCCCCTCTAAAAAAAAAAAAAAAATCACTGTAAAAAAAAGAATTGTAAAAAAAAAAAAATTGTGTAAAAAAAAAAAAAATACTGTCACATGACATTAAAAAAAAGTATCGGTATTCGGTATCGGTGAGTACTTGAAAAAAAGAATCGGTACTTGTACTTGGTCTCAAAAAGGTGTTATCGGGACAACCCTACTGGTAAGCGATGTATTCAAATGAATACAGAGCCTGCTCGGATTGGAGTAACAACCTCTGCCAATCCGAGCAGGCTACATACAGTAGCCTGCTCAGATTGGCTTTGAGAGTCAGAGAGGCGTGGACTGATGATGTTACAGCCTCTGCCAATCCAAGCAGGCTGTGTATTCATTAATAGAATACATTGCTCGCCGTGATTGGCTCCAGCTCCAGCAAGAAGGAAGAAAAATATGGCTCCAGAAGGAAGAAATATGAAGCGTCGGAAGCCTCGGACGGGGGGTCGTCTTATACGGTGAGTACAGGCAAAAATCTTAAACTGGAAAATTAAGGGGTTGTCTTATACGCCCGGTCGCCTTATACACCAGAAAATACAGTAATTCTTAATATTTTTAAATATTCAACATTTGTTCAAATGGTGGTCCTGCCATATAAGTCCTTGTTCAGGCACTTCTTCTTTTAGGGTGAAAACACTCTGTCCTCGTCTCCTGATTGTGCTCCTGAAATGTCCCCTTGATGATGCTGGTGGAGACTTTAAGGGGGAGATTTACTAAAAATGGTGCACACAGAATCAGTGCAGCTGTGCATAGTAACCAAACATCTTCTAGGTTTTATTGTCAAAGCCTAAAGCCTGGTACACACTATTAGGTTGGAGCCGCTGTACTAACGATCTGACGTTAGTGCGGTGATCTCCCCCACTGTTCTTTGTTTTCTGACAGGGGAATGCCCCCTCCTCAGGACACTCCAGTCAGCGCTCTCAACCATTGGCTGAGAGCACTGATCAGGAGCTGGTATTAAAGCATGCTCGTCTGACAGAAGCCAACCAAATGGCTGGCTTCTTTTGGACCAGCTGCATTACACACAGGGCCGAATGTCAGACGTTTTTTACTGTACCAGCCAATGTCACCTGACATTCAGCCTCTGTGTTCTAGGCTCTGTGTGCACCAATTTTAGTAAATAGTCACCTATGTGGCTATCCCTCATGCAAGCTCAATGCACAAGCTTTCCCTGTGGTCAGTGCACAGGCATGCAAAACTGTTCTCATCATCAAGAAGCCTGCCCAGAAAAATTCCATGAAGTCACCACCGAAGTGCACACTCAAGGATGGAAATTGGCTATGAGAAATAAGTAGCACTTGTAGGATAAAACTATAACCTTTGTAACCCATATCAAACTAAATAACCCTGAAGTGAGAAAAGGTACCCGGTGGGGGGGGCGGTGGGGGGGGGGGGGTTGCATGGGTAATAGAATGAGTCACCTAAATATTTTTCTGCTGCTCTGACCTGGAAAGAAAAACGAGCAGATCAGGAAAATCAGAGCTTCTAATAGGCATACCCATGTTCTGGGTCAGTAACTCAGAAAGTAGTGAAGTGGATGGATAGGCATGGCAGCCAAGGAAGTGGAAGTTAGTAAAGGCAACCTCTGTACCACCTCAATCTTGCTATCTTCTGAAAGTTGATTTTATGGCATTAACCTAGAGATGAGCTTGGGTTCAGGCTAAACACAGAAGTCAGCTGTTAGCACCAGCCCAATAAGCTGTGGACTGGCCATTCTTCATCTCACAGCTACAGGTATATAAAGGGGCGGGATTGTTCTTGACATCATTGACCTGATAAGGCTATGTGGATTGGTTAAATGATGGCTTCATATTTTTGTTATTATCCAACTGTATACTAATAAGTATAACTATGAGGTTAGTTAGGCAGCTTCTACACGCCAAAGTTTGCCACAGTGACCTTAGGTTGTCATTGAATACATTTAGAAGTTAAAGTAGACCTATAGGCAAAATCTTTTTTGTTTTGTTTTGGGTAGACAGAGGGAGGGCTATAACCTATGTATGGTTTCTTTTTTGCTGTCTTTGTCCATTTGGGGAGATTTACCTTCACTTCCTGTCCCACAGCCAAAACAGGAAGTGAGAGGAAATCCTTGCAAAGTAAGGGAAACTCTTGGGGACCACCAGAACTAGTGTCCCCATTGGAAGATTTCACCTTTTATTACTTTTCTGGGCACAACCCAAAATTTGGGATTTTCTTTTACTTTCAATAATAATTGTAAACAATAATTGAGTGAATCTCACTAAAGAGGACACAGACAGCAATAAAGGCTGAAGCCTCGTACACACGACCGAGGAACTCCACGGGCAAAACACATCGTTTTCCTCGTCGAGTTCCTTGTTAGGCTGTCGAGGAACTCGACAAGGCAAGTTTCTCCATTGCCGTTGAGGAAAAAGAAGACATGCTCTCTTTTTGGCTCGACGGGATCCTCGACAGTTTCGTCGAAAAATGTACACACGACCGGTTTCCTCGGCAAAAAAAAAATCTTGCTGGTTTTTGCCGAGAAACTCGGTTGTGTGTACGAGGCCTGACAGGTGTTCTAATCCATCTCACCTCTATCCAAAACGATATACCGTACTTATATGATATATACTATATACTATACTTATACTTTAAGGTCGCGTATACACGATCGGTTAAACCGATGAGAATGGTCTGATGGACCGTTTTCATTGGTCCAAACCAATCGTGTGTGGGCGCCATCGGTTATTTATCCATCAGTTAAAAAAAAGCCAACTTGTTTTAAATTTAACCTATGGATTCCTAACCGATAATTAAAAACCGATCGTTAGTAGGCACGACCATCAGTTAAAAATCCACGCATGCTCAGAATCAAGTCGACGCATGCTTGGAAGCATTAAACTTCGTTTTTTTCAGCACGTCGTTGTGTTTTACGTCACCTCGTTCTGACCAATGGTGCGTAGGCACGACTGACCATCAGTCAGCTTCATCGGTTAACCAATGAAAACGGTCCATCGATCCGTTCTCATTGGATGGACCGATCGTGTGTACAGGGCTTAAGTGACACACTACAACATTCAAATCCATAGTTGAGGTAGTTCTAACATAACTTGTGTACAAAAAAAAAATCCAACATGTTTTGGGGCAACACACTACCCCCTTCATCAGGGCTAACAAAAGTAAAGATAAGCATAATGATTTCAGGGACTACTGAACAATGAGCTGGCAGAGCACTATTCAGCAGCAAGTCCCTATTATCACTGGGGTCCACATAGTCTGTATATTTGCATTTGCTAGCCCTGGTGAAGGGGGTGGTGTATATCCCCCGAAATGCGTTGGCTTTTTAAAATAAAGGTTATTTTTAAAATAACATAATTTTTGGGCTTAACATTACAATGTGGCATTTCACTTACCCATACAAATCTTTTTAACTGGCAAAAAAAAAACTCCCATATAATTAATTTGCCTGTGTATTTGGCTGTTTACCTGGAGTTCAGCTTTAAATAATGTGTACAGATTGTGCAAAGAGTTAATATTTTTGTTACCTATAAAAAAAAAAAATCCAGCACAAACCGAGGTAAAAAAAAACAAACATTTGAAGTGTAAGCCGTGAATCCTTATATACCCGTGTGTTTCTACCTTTAGAAGAGGCAATAAAAAAAACAAGACGCTGAAAATTATCCGAGGAATAAAAATGTACATGATAAAACTCTTCATTCAAAACTAATTGTGAAGCATTTGCTGTCTTTTATTAAATTAGAGAGAAGATGAAATAAATATTTTATACTGGCGGCCACAAAGTGGGAAAATACCGCGTGTTTGGGATTTTAGTGCCCTCAGAGTGGAGAAATTTATCTGCAACGAGCGGAAAATAGACAGCATGCATAAAATTCAGCAGATTCCCGCTAGTAAAATTATTTATCAACTTAACAAGGGAGGGACCCGGCTTGTGACAACAGGCCAGTGAGACAAAATACATGCCTTTATATTTTACCTTTGGGTTACTGAGCCTATAAAAATGCCACCTGACAAGGCCCTCACATAAAAATGTCTTTGTAAATGAGCTGCATTGTTAGAGAAACACAGGCCAACGTGCAGTTTGGTAGCTGCAGACCCAAAGCCGCATAGACATTTGCTGAAGTGCCACAGTTGGCACCAAACAAGGATGTCAATTCAAGGCTTTTAATGAGGGGTATGTATGATTTACACAGGTTCCAGGGAAAGCTGAGGTGGAACAAACAAGGTGTACTTCAGTTAATTGCCTCAGGCTGCCCCAGACCTTTGTAAATCATAAGAGAGCCTTATTAAAAGGATGATTTGGCATGCTTACAACAAACCTACTTGTGGGCTTGTAATGTTGACTAACTAAGTGGTTGATACATTAAACCCAAACTCCAGACAAAAACTAACTTTGAACCACACCTTCCTCCTACCCCCCTTTAGCCCATTCTCCTGGCCTGTCCCCTCCTTATCTAGTGAGGGCACATATACTCACCTAAGCCTCTAATCCAGGTGGTTCCTGTGTGGGGGACCACTGATCCAGTGCTACAATGGTGGCACGAGACCACAGGTTCCCCTGCCATTCCTCTTTGATGGTGTTGTACCTCTCTTTCTCCTGAGAGGACCTTGCCGATAGCCATTCAATGGTAATTGCATATGTCATACGGGCAGTGGCGTGTTAACTCAAAGAAGGATACTTTCAGAAAGTACAGAAGAGGAGAAGACGCAGTAGCTGTCCCCTGACATCACCCTGTGATGACGTGGTTCTCTTTTCCAGAAAGTAAACAGAAGAGGAGAAGACACGGTAGACCGGGACCACCTGTCCCCTGACATCACCCTGTGATGACGTGGTCCTCTTTTCCAGAAAGTAAACAGAAGAGGAGAAGACACGGTAGACCGGGACCACCTGTCCCCTGACATCACCCTGTGATGACGTGGTCCTCTTTTCCAGAAAGCAAACAGAAGAGGAGAAGACACGGTAGACCGGGACCACCTGTCCCCTGACATCACCCTGTGATGACGTGGTCCTCTTTTCCAGAAAGTAAACAGAAGAGGAGAAGACACGGTAGACCGGGACCACCTGTCCCCTGACATCACCCTGTGATGACGTGGTCCTCTTTTCCAGAAAGTAAACAGAAGAGGAGAAGACACTGTAGACCGGGACCACCTGTCCCCTGACATCACCCTGTGATGACGTGGTCCTCTTTTCCAGAAAGTAAACAGAAGAGGAGAAGACACGGTAGACCGGGACCACCTGTCCCCTGACATCACCCTGTGATGACGTGGTCCTCTTTTCCAGAAAGCAAACAGAAGAGGAGAAGACACGGTAGACCGGGACCACCTGTCCCCTGACATCACCCTGTGATGACGTGGTCCTCTTTTCCAGAAAGTAAACAGAAGAGGAGAAGACACGGTAGACCGGGACCACCTGTCCCCTG
This sequence comes from Rana temporaria, assembly GCF_905171775.1. Lineage (NCBI taxonomy): Eukaryota > Metazoa > Chordata > Amphibia > Anura > Ranidae > Rana > Rana temporaria. Next base: position 134,182,207 of record NC_053499.1, on the reverse strand, counting down.
ACATCACCCTGTGATGACGTGGTCCTCTTTTCCAGAAAGTAAACAGAAGAGGAGAAGACACGGTAGACCGGGACCACCTGTCCCCTGACATCACCCTGTGATGACGTGGTCCTCTTTTCCAGAAAGTAAACAGAAGAGGAGAAGACGCTGTAGCCCAGGGCGACCCGTCCCCTGACATCACCCTGTGATGACGTGGTCCTCTTTTCCGGAAAGTAAACAGAGGGGGATACTACAATAGGAGGCAGTGCTGATAATGTATAGTACAGTAGTTTGTCGCCATTCCACGAGCGTGCGCAATTTTAAAGCATGACATGTTAGGTATCTATTTACTCGGCGTAATATCGTCTTTCACATTATACAAAAATATTGGGCTAACTTAACTGTTTTATTTTTTTTAGTTCATTAAAGTGTATTTGTTCCCAAAAAATTGTGTTTGAAAGACCGCTGCGCAAATACAGTGTGATATAAAATATTGCAACGGCCACCATTTTATTCTCTAGGGTCTCTGCTAATATATATATATATATATAAATATATATATATATATATATATATATATATATATATATATATATATATATATATATATATATATATATATATATATATATATATATATATATATATATATATAATGTTTGGGGGTTCTAAGTAATTTTCTAGTAAAAAATACTGATTGTTACTTTAAACAACAAATGTCAGAGAAAGGACCAGTCAGCAAGTGGTTAAGGATGATTTATTCATGTTTCTTTTTTTTTCGTACCAAAAAGCATAAAGGATTGCCAGGATAAGGAATAAAGTGAGATGCTGCCAATGAGATGGAATTGGAAGGTTACTATGTTCACGGGAACCTAAGAGTTAAAAGATACCTCAAGTCGGGAGATCTGCATATAGAGTAAAACTGAACAGACAGCGTAGCATGGACCTGATTTTGCATTATGTGTGAATTTCTCACTCCAATACCCTTCCATTAGGTGAACACACTGAGATCTTGCTTAAAACAAATCACACATCGCCATATTTAAATAATATGGCTTATTATACCAGGACAAATTACCATTTGTTGTCCCCTTACGGTCTATAATGTAGTTGACATTTGCTCCCCTTCTAGTATTTTTGACCTAGATTACACAGATTTCTAATTTAGTCAGAATAATTAACCAGAAGTAAGTGGTAACCAATTATTATCTATCAGTCTGATGCACATGGATCAACATCAGTCATTCTGCCAGATAAAAATCAGATCAAGCCATCTGGAGGTTGATTAATGTGAGAACGCCCCCCTGAGATCTTGGTTTTAAATGATGATTGCAGATAGAACAGAACCATACAGTCGTGATGGAAGACTATGGAGTGTGGGCAACTTAAATTAGAGACATTTTTTTCAATATATATTAGGAAAGTTTTAATCTGTATCGGGTTATTTTAGCTGTCTCTGCCCCACTGGGAAGATTTCCCTTCACCAGGACAAATAGAGAGGGCAAATCTGCGTAGCTGGCACACAGTCAATAATTCAACTTGACAGGAGGTCTAAACCAGCCTTTTTCAACCAGGGTGCCTTGAGGTTTAATCTGGGGTGCCTTAGAAAAATGCCTAAAAATTGCCCAAAAATGTATAAAAGCCAACAGGGACTCTATATCAAGCCTTTAGTTACACAAAGCCACATTTTTTTGTTGTTCACCATTTCAACCTTCCAGCCACGGGCATCCTAACAACCAATGATCTTATCCGATTTGATAAGAGGGGTGTTGATCCCCTGCACAGCATCCTTGTTTGACCCTTTCTTGCCCCTCTCCATCATCATTGGGGTCACATTGATGGAGAGAAACAGAGGGAGACGAGAAACACTGGATTACTAGTAAGTACCAATATGCAAAAGTGTATCTGCTTTGGAAGAATAAATCACCTCTATTGTTGGGTGTTCTACGTGTGTCGATGCTGCCGCATTATGTAAAGGGTGTCTTAAGACTGTCCATAATTTTAAAGGGGGCCTTGAGTTAAAAAATAGTTGAGAAACCCTAGTCTAAACATTCCCCACTTTCCAAAATAGAATACAAAAATTATATTTTACATACAGGTTTATATAAATGATAGTATTAGGTTTTAACGCCTTAATAAACCTCCTTCTTTGCGTAAATTGGAAGTATACACACTATATTACCAAAAGTATTTGGACACCTGCCTTTACACGCACATGAACTTTAATAGAATCCCAGTCTCAGGCCTCGTACACACGACCGAGTTTCTCGGCAAAAACCAGCAAGAAACTTGCTGGGATTTTTTTTTGCCGAGGAAACTGGTCGTGTGTACATTTTTCAACGAGGAAACTGTCGAGGATCCCGTCGAGCCAAAAAGAGAGCATTTCTTCTTTTTCCTCGACGGGAATTAAGAAACTTGCCTTGTCAAGTTCCTCGACAGCCTGACAAGGAACTCGATGAGGAAAACAATGTTTTTCGCCCATCGAATTCCTCGGTCGTGTGTACGAGGCTTTAGTCAGTAGGGTTCAATATTGAGTTGGCCCACCCTTTGCCGCTTTTACAGCTTCAACTCTTCTTGGAAGGCTGTCCACAAGGTTTATGCACATTTGTGAGATCAGGCACTAATGTGGACAAGAAGGCCTGGCTTGCAGTCTCCGCTCTAATTTATCCCAAATGTGTTCTGTCGGGTTGAGGTCAGGACTCTGTGAAGGCCAGTCAAGTTCCTCCACTCCATACTCGCTCATCCATGTCTTTATGAAGCTTGCTTTCTGCACAGGTCCAAATCATTTGGTTGAGGAGGGATTATGGTGTGAGGTTGTTTTTCAGGGGTTGGGCTTGGCCCCTTAGTTCCAGTCTAGAACAGTTTGGGGACGGTCCCTTCCTGTTCCAACATGACTGTGCACAAAGCAAGGCCCATAAAGACATGGATGAGTGAGTTTGGGGTGGAGGAACTTGACTGGACTGTACAGAGTCCTGACCTCAACCTGATAGAACACCTTTGGAATGAATTAGAGTGGAAACTGTGAGCCAGGCCTTCTCATCCACATCAGTGCCTGATCTCACAAATGCACTTCTGGAAGAATGGTCAAACATTCCCATAGACACACTCCTAAACCTTGTGGACAGCCTTCCCAGAAGAGTTGAAGATGTTATAGCTGCAAAGGGTGGGCCAACTCAATATTGAATCCTAAGGACTAAGACTGGGATGCCATTGAAGTTTATGTTCGTGTAAAGGCAGGTGTCCAAATACTTTTGGTAATATAGTGTATATGTATATGGGGGCAGCTATATTTGTTTATTACATATGCAGGCTCTGCTTCCTGACAAATAATAATGCAAAGTGGTTTTGCTCCTATGGGGTTGACTTACTAAAGGCAAATAGACTTTGCAGTTTGCAAAGTGCAGTTGCACTCTGTAAGAGCAGTTGCTCTAGAGCAGGGGTGGCGACCAGTGGCCCGGGGGCCACATGTGGCCCGCGGAGCCCTCTGATGTGGCCCGCGACCTCCTGCTCTGGAATGGCAGGTTGGTAAGCCCAGATCGCAGGTTGTCGACCCACTATACCACAGCATCCATGTTGTGAATGAAGCTAGTGGTAGGGGAAGAAAGCATCTGCGGAGCAGATCCCCATAAGCCGATGCTTCCTCTACAGCACCAGCTTTTGCTACAGGCAGAATCTATGGCAAACTTCAGCTAACCCGCAGGATAGACACAGACAGGTCCACTACGCTGCACCAGCAGTGTGGGTAAAACGCAGCACATCAGTGTGAAAGCAGTCTTAGGCCCTTTTCACACAACCAGCCCGACCAAACGGAACACTCAATTCACCTCTACAGAGCGACAGATGTAAACAGACTTTTGTCCGTTTTACGCCCGCTTCCTCCAATCCGCTAAAGAAAAAAACAGAAGGGAATTTGTCCCCTTCCATTTGGGCGGATCGGAGGGCCTATAGAGTAGCCGTGACCTGCCATCCGCCCGCTCCGCTCATCGTGGCCCGCGACTGGTTACCAAGTTGCTTAAGTGGCCCTCGCTCTTCAAAAGAATGGTTACCCCTGCTCTAGAGCTTAGTTGATGAGCAGAAGTTCTGCTGACTTCCATCATCCAATCATATGCAAGCAAAAATACTGTTTTTTTTATTTTTCCTTGATTGAGTATTCTTTGCAAAGTGAAACTTTACCTAATTTACTAAGCTTTGGAGCAACTACAGTCTATTTGCTTTTAGTAAATAAACCCCTGTGGGTCATCAGTAGAATCTCTACAATGTAGATATTGACCATACATACGTGGATTTGTTTATTTTATTTGATCAACCATACAATCCAATAATTTCATTAATCTGTTGTTGGATCCTAATGTTTAAGTCATTAGCAATGGAAGGCTAGGGTCAATCCAGTCATTTATAATAATAAAAATCAATCAGATAACACTGGCTGCTGAAAACAAATTAGAGAAATATTGCCTCCTCTTTTTTGAAAGCAATCGAATCATCCTAGTGATCTCTCGAAAGACAGCTCATCACCACAACCACCGGAATTTACCAACCCAAGTATTTTCATCTTCTATAGGATATTATAAAATGGGGGCAAAATAGTGTGCAAAAATTATTGATATTGGCCAGATTCAATAGAAATATTGACATGATCAATTCATCGAATGAATAGGCCAATATGTGCGATTAACATTAGAATGGCCACAGAGAGAACAATGAACAAGGAGATATCTTTCTGTTACGGAAAGTGTTGGGATTTGACTGAGGCCTCGTACACACAACCGAGAATCTCGTCGTAAATTAAACGTTGTTTTCCTCGACGAGGTTCTTGTCAGGCTTGACGAGAATCTTGTCAAGCTTGCTTTGCGTACACACTGTCAAGACAAAATCTCGTCGTTCTCAAACGCGGTGACGTACAACACGTACGACGGCACTATAAAGGGGAAGTTCGATTCCACTGGCGCCACCCTTGGGGCTGCTTTTGCAAATCTCATGTTAATGCGTGTCAAGTAAAAGTTTGGTGAAGCCTCGTACACACGACCGAGGAACTCGACGGGCGAAACACATTGTTTTCCTCGTCGAGTTCCTTGTTAGGCTGTCGAGGAACTCGACAAGGCAAGTTTCTCTATTCCCGTCGAGGAAATAGAGAACTTGCTCTCTTTTTGGCTCTCGACAGTTTCCTCGACGAAAATGTACACACGACCGGTTTCCTCGGCAAAAAAATATCTCCCAGCAAGAAAACTCGGTCGTGTGTACGAGGCCTGAGAGACGATTCGCGCTTTTCAGTCTGTTACAGTGTGACGAATGTGCTATCTCCATTACGAACGCTACTTTTACCGAAGGCGCGCTCCCTTCTCATACTTTATTCTGAGGATGCGCGGGTTTCTAAGCATACACACGAACGTGTTTCTCGTCGTAAACCAGCCCGACGAGAAATACGATGAGGAAATTGGGACTCCCGACGAGAAAAAAGAGAACATGCTCTCTTTTTTTCTCGTCGAGATCCACGACAGTTTTCTCGACGAAAAACATACACACGACCGTTTTCCTCGGCAAAAAAGCTCTGCCAGCATTTTTCTTGATGGATTTTGTCGAGGAAAACAGTCGTGTGTACAAGGCCTGAGAGTGCCAGTATGGTGGAGAACTTCCTTCTCCCTGATCACTCCCTAAAGGGCTCTTTCACACGGAGCGGACCGTTTCCGGATCTGCTCAGTGTGTCTCCGTCGGCTCAGCGGGGATCCCCGCTCAGCTGTCGGCGGATAGGGCGGTCCCCGCACACAGTGCAGGGACCGCCCTGTCTCTGCTCCGCTGTCCCCTATGGGGAACCTGATGCAGACGGACCGTCTGTCCGTCTGCATCAGTTCCGCTCCGCCGAACGGAAGAAAAATAGGGTTTCTTCCGTTCGGAAAAGCGGATCCCGACTGACGCGGACGCTAGCGGATGCTCCATCCGCTAACGGACGCGTTCCCATAGGGATGTATTACAAGTCCGTTAACGGACTTGTAATAACGGATGAGCGGAACGAACATGTGAAAGGGGCTTAAGTCTGAAAATTTCCAACAAGCTGGAAAAATGTTTGTAATTAAAACATGTCTGTAATTACAAGCAGCACTTCTAACGATCAATAGCAATAATTATCACCCCGTAAGATATCACTACAAAGCCCTATCAAATTGTGGACCGTGTTGAATCATTTGTGGCCTGCTCAGCTGAGCTTATCTCCGAAAGCCAAGAAATTGTAATCACATTCACTATTAAACAAAGGACCACTAAGGGCCTATTAAACATGCTTCCCTTTTACTGCAAATGATGAAGCTGCATTAGAAATAGGGCCTGAGATTTCGTCAAAATTTTGCAATTTTGGCCAAATAATTTTGGTAAAATTAAGGGGGGTCTTTGGTGTTTTTTTTTTTTTATGAAGCTTCTGTGAACTACCCTGGACCTCTTCTTTGCAAAAATATGGATTCTAATTATAATCTTTTTTTTTTATACTGAAAGAAAAAAAAAATGTATTAAGGTAAAAAATAAAATAAATAAATATAAACAACAGTACACAATAACAATCAATCACACACACACAAAAAAACAAAAAAAAAACAAATACATAATCACAGCCTCCAAACTATTATTATTATTTAGTATACTAATATATAATTATTATATTATTATTATTATTATTATTATTATTATTATTATTATTATTATTATTATTATTTTTATTATTATTTTAAGCACATTTTGCATATACAGTCAAGTGAGCAAAATAAATAAAAAATGATCATTTTGTGATGAAACCAATTCACAGAAATTATTCTATTCTACCCTAATTTAAAATTAGAAATGTAATTCCCTGTAACGTAGCTGGTTCTATGTGTGCCCATTACCATTTGCATAGCTGTGATTGGGACTCAAAAGTGCCATTAGATATCTTTATGATAACATATTTATTGAAATTTGGAAGAGTAAGCATTGAGAACAGAGAAAGTCAAATTAAAAATAATGGATAAAATAACAATTTAGATTGTACTGGAAATGCATTATAGTTTCCTATTAAATAGGCGTATTAAATAGGAAATATGTAAAGCAATATAAAAAGCAGTGGTGACAATATTACCAATCAAATATATTTCCTTTACTGATCTGACGGCAGTAAAATGAGATGGCATGCTATGGATACTGCACTTTGCACTTCACAGTTGAATATTTTATTTAATAGGACAGAACATGCAACTTTTTCTGTACATTTTTTAACCACTTAATCCCCGGACCAATTTGTAGCTAAAAGACCTTGCCACTTTTTGCGATTCAGCACTGCGTCGCTTTAACTGACAATTGCATGGTTGTGCGGCGTGGCTCCCAAACAAAAATGGCGTCCTTTTTTTCCCACAAATAGAGCTTTCTTTTGGTGGTATTTGATCACCTCTGCGGTTTTAATTTTTTGCGCTATAAACAAAAATATAGCGACAATGTTGAAAAAAATTCAATATTTTTTACTTTTTGCTATAATAAATATCCCTCAAAAATATCTAAAAAACATTTTTTCCCTCAGTTTAGGCCGATACGTATTCTTCTACTTATTTTTGGTAAAAAAAAAATCGCAATAAGCGTTTGTTCATTGGTTTGCGCAAAAGTTATAGCATCTACAATATAGGGGAAAGTTTGATGGCATTTTTATAGTAATGGCAGCGATCAGCGATTTTTATCATGACTGCCACATTATGGTGGAAACATCGTACACTTTTGACACTATTTTGGGACCATTGTAATTTTTACAGTGATCAGTGCTATAAAAATGCACTGATTACTGTGAAAATAACACTGGCAGTGAGGGGGTTAAACTGTAGGGGGGCGCTGAAGTGGTTAAGTGTTTCCTAGTGAGTGAGTCTGTTAGGGGGCGTGGCTTGGCGTGTGACATCACTGATCGTCGTTCCCTATGAGAGGGAACAGACGATCAGTGACACTCTCACTAGGAAGAACGGGGGAAAGGTTTGTTTACACTTACCTCTCCCCGTTCTTCAGCTCCTGTGACCGATCGCGGGACACCGGCGGCGATCGAGTCCTGCGGCGTGATCAAAGAGCTCAGGACCGGGTCACGAGCGCGCCGCAGACATATATCGTCGCGCGGCAGTCCTTAAACGGTTAAACAACCCGAAACGGTTTAGTCTTAAATTGTATATATTGTTACTATTTGAAATTTGGTGATTTTATATATTGGGATCCCTGTGTGGTGCCAGTAAAGTCTGATTAGATCTTTTTTCTGTTTTTGAGTTTTTAAGTTATTGCGGATGTGGTACCGATTTTATTTTTGCATGTTTTTCTTCACATTGCCAGCAAATTTAAAGGAAAGTAATTAGTTATCTTGTTCCTGTACAGAATGCTCTCTATACAGATTTACCCAGTGAAAAATATTAGCATTTTGCTGTTGTTTGATAGTCATGTTGCCTGTCCACACCAATTTATAGTTATCTACAGCTAACAATAGAAAAACTTTAGTGGCTTGTGTATTAAAAGTGCACTAATACTATATTTATATTTACTATATTAAATTTTTATATTGAAAAGTAGCTTGGAGCTCTTATTGACCCCACATCTCTCCATAAAGAGGACCTGTCACACTGATTCCTATTACAAGGGATGTTTACATTCCTTGTAATAGGAATAAAAGTGATAAAAAAAAATGTAAAAAAAAAGTAAAAATAAAAAGAATTAAGTAAAATAAAAATAAAAATTTTCAAAACGCCCCTGTCCCCGTTATCTCGCGCGCAGAAGCAAACACGCATGCAGGTCCTGCCCACATATGTAAACGCCGTTCAAACCCCACATGTGAGGTATCGTTGCGTGCGTTAAAGCGAGAGCAACAATTCTAGCACTAGACCTCCTCTGTAACTCGAAAATAGTAACCTGTAAAAAAAATTAAAGCGCCATTCCATGGGTGTGCGCAATTTTAAAGCGTGACATGTTAGGTATCTATTTACTCGGCGTAACATAATTTTTCACATTATACAACTTTACTGTTTTGTTATTTTTTAATTCATGAAACCGTTTTTAAAAAAAAAAAAGGCATTTGAAAAATTATTGCGCAAATACTGTGCGAGGAAAAAAATTGCAATGACTGCTATTTTATTCCCTGGGATGTCTGCTAAAAAAAATATATAATGTTTGGGGGTTCTGATTAATTTTCTAGCAAAAATAAATGTGATTTTTACATGAAGGAAAGAAGTGCCAAAATTGGCCCGGTGGTAAAGTTGTTAATGTCGCTCTTTTTTTGTTTATAGCGCAAAAAAATAAAACCTGCAGAGGTGATTAAATACCACAAAAATAAAGCTCTATTTGTGGGAAAAAAGGACATCAATTTTATTTGAAATTAACGCAGTGCCATCTCGCAAAAAATGGCCTGGTTATGAAGGGGGTAAACTTTCCGCAGCTGAAATGGTTAAAAGAAAAAATATATATTTTTTGAACAGTTACTTTATCCCTGGATTTAAAAAATAGGGAGAGCTGGAAATATTTCGGCACACATTCGCGGATAATGTACAATAACTCCGGGATGAGACTGCAGATGATGTTGAATTAAAGCCAGCACACGTTACATTCATTCTTTTATTGTTTCATGTATACATTTTTTTTTTCTTGTCTATATGTCAGATGCTGATTTATTGGGGGAATTTCAGCTTTGCAATGCCTCTATTCTGCTGTCTCAGAGGATAGGATTTAGATAGCAGCCAAAAACAATCCTATGTCACTTGCCAAAGATTAATAAAGTGCATATTGCCAGATTACAATCCTCCAGACGAGGGTCTTTATTTAATAACACGGCTTCAGCAAAGAACAGGCTTGTAAAACAGTAACCCATAGCAACCACAGATCACATTCATAGTTCCAACTGCACTAACCTGCTAAGATCTTGTTGCCATTGGTTCTCTGTCACAATATTAAATCAGCCCTATGGTTGTTTGAGTACCATGGGAATACCACTAAGGCCGAATAGTATTACTTTTCTAATATTATTTTCAAGATTGTATAAGGGAAGACAAATGTCAAGCTTTAAAGTGTATTTCCACTTTTTCAGCCAAATTGGGATAACACCTATTTTATATTTTTTACATGTTGCCATTAACCACTTAAAGCGGAGTTCCGGCCACAATTTCACTTTTTAAATATAAATACCCCTGTAATACACAAGCTTAATGTATTCTAGTAAAGTTAGTCTGTAAACTAAGGTCCGTTTTGTTAGGATGTTACAGCATTTAGACACTTTATAAAATAGAAATTGACTGGGGCCATCTTAAGTGTGGGCATCATGAAGCCAGACTGTATGACTTCCTGGATTTCAGCCTTGCAAAACTCGCACATGCTCAGTGCTGCACAAGCAGTGTCAGATCAGGTTTCAGCACCTGTGCTGTCCAAGTCACATGATTCTTTGAGACTGGGGAATGCACAGACTCCTGGAAAGTTACACCCACTACATTCCCAGGAGTCTGTGCGGTGTAGGTTAGGAAGCATTAAGCACCTAGGTGCAGGAAGTGGGAAGATTAACTATTCTGCCTAGCAACAACACTTTGAAGGCATCTAAAAAAAAAAAAAAAATCGTAAAGGACTAATGACATTTTTTTAAAACTACTGATGTAATGTTATATTTATAGGTGGAACTCCACTTTAACCCCCGGACCATATTGCTGGTCAAAGACCAGAGCACTTTTTGCGATTCGGCACTGCGTCGCTTTAACTGACAATTGCGCGGTCGTGCGACGTGGCTCCCAAACAAAATTGGCGTCCTTTTTTTCCCATAAATAGAGATTTCTTTTGGTGGTATTTGATCACCTCTGCGGTTTTTCGTTTTTGCGCTATAAACAAAAATAGAGCGACAATTTTGAAAAAAATGAATATTTTTTACTTTTTGCTATAATAAATATCCCCCAAAAATATATATATATATATATATAAATAAAATGTTTTCCTCAGTTTAGGCCGATACGTATTCTTCTATATATTGTTCGTAAAAAAAATCGCAATAAGCGTTTATTGATTGGTTTGCGCAAAAGTTATAGTGTTTACAAAATAGAGGGTCGTTTTATGGCATTTTTATTAATATCCTTTTTTTACTAGTAATGGCGGCGATCAGCATTTTTATTCGGTACTGCAACATTATGGTGGACACTTCGGACACTTTTGACACCTTTTTCGGACCATTGGCATTTTTATAGCGATCAGTGCTATAAAAATGCATTGGATTACTATAAAAATGCCACTGGCAGGGAAGGGGTTGACACTAGGGGGCGGGGAAGGGGTTAAGTATGTTCCCTGGGTGTGTTCTAACTGTAGGGGGGGTGGACTCACTAGGGGAAATAACTGATCGCTGTTCATACATTGTATAAACAGACGGTCAGGCATTTCTCCCCTGACAAGACCGGGAGCTGTGTGTGTCTCCGGCGGCGCGCGCGCCCCTATTGGCTGCTGGGCGAGGTGACGTAGAGCTACGGGCTCTCGCCCAGCAGAGCCGACCTGCCGCCTTATAACTGCGGCGGCTGGTCGGCAAGCAGTTAATTTAGCATACCTTAAAAAAATGCTTAAAAATTGCTGGTTACCTTTTTAAGTGTTTATTACTTGAATCAAAATCCTTCCATGCTCTCCCTGTTTGTAATGTTTAGGAGGGGGCTTTGGTGTAATGTTTAACTAGTTGCCGCCTTCCCACCGTCAAATGACGGCGGCGTGGTGCGGCTCTCATTCTGGAATGACGTCATATGACAGCGTCCCAGAATGGCCGCTTGCACAATTTCCCCATCAAAACAGGCAGTGTTGACAGGGGAATCCCTCCTGCCGAGACATTGTCTGCCGAATGATCGCAAGCGAATCCGGCGGGCTGGTTGTACTCAAGTTGATTGATCGATTAACTTGGTACATTCAGACTGCCCATAAGGCCCCTTTCACACTGGGGCGGGAGCGGCGGTGGCGGTAAAGCAATGCCATTTTTAGCAGCACCTTGCCGCTAATTTCGCGGCGCTATTTGGCCGCTGGTGGTGCGGTTTTACCCCCCGCTACCGGCTGAAAAAGAGTAAAAAACCACAGCAAAGCGCCTTTGCAGAGGCGCATTGCCGGCGGTATAGCCGCAGTGTCCCATTGCTTTCAATGGGCAGGAGCGGTGGAAGAGCGGTAAACACACCGCTCCAAAAATGCGGCTAGCAGGACTTTTCTTCACGTCCTGCTAGCGCACCGCTCCAGTGTGAAGTGAAAGCCCTCGAGGATTTCACACTGGAGAAACAGCAGGCGCTGTTTCAGGTCGGTTTGCAGGCACTATTTTTTAGCGCAATAGCGCCTGCAAACTGCCCCAGTGTGAAAGGGTTCTTAATGGTTCGATGTGCGCAGGTGATCACGGACATATGTGTGCAGATAATCATTGGGACATATGATTTTACTGTTACATATGTGATACAGCCAGCGGCAATAGTCGCTCACTGTATCACTCCGCCACCCGACACGCCACGTCATTGGATTTGATTGACAGCAGCGCGAGCCAATGGCTGCGCTGCTTACAATCAACCAATGAATGAGCCGAGAAGCCAGTGCGTTTACGGCGCGGGACTTTCGAGTGGTCAGGTAAGTAAACGGGGGGGCTGTGGGGCCGCTAATCCTCGGATGTTTTTTCACTTTAATGCACAGAATGTATTAAGGTGAAAAAACATGTACCTTTACAACCCCTTTTCATCCCCACTCTATACAGTAGATCTATGACTTTTCATAAATGTTCTGATAAAAGTATTAATTTCATCAACAGTATGAATAAATCTGATTTATCCTCTTGATAAGTGTTTCTTTGTCTGAGCTTTTATTAAATGCGTAGTCAAAGACCGAAGCAGTCGTTTTAAATCACTTTTTGGGCAGTTACACTGGCAGGGAGAATACAGTGCAAAGTACACTTTAGCACAGAATGTAAAACAAATAATAAAGAATGGCAGTAGAATATGGCTGTGATACAGAAGGACCCCTGACATTACTATTAAATCATTTATATTGCAATCATAATTGGTTATTTGATATAGTGAAATCTATGTTCTGAAAAGAGAATACTCAAAAGCATTCCACAATCTTAACAATTTAAGTCTAATAATCCTACGGTTAAAGAGTAACTCCACTTCTGTTGAGAAAAAAAAATCCCCTCTGGGTGATCTCTGTACATTGCAGGGATTTAAAAAAACTTTGTTGCAGATTCCTACCTTTTTGCCAGCTGCTGCACCTGCAGGGTTCTAATGAGTAAACAAGAAAAATGGCAAGGTCTGCATCCCTTTAGACATGATTTCCATTTGGAAGAATCTCTCCAAAAATAAAATTTTTGTTGCAGGGGATCCAAAAATCTGACTTGTATCTTAGTGCAGACTTCTGGGAAAATCAGTGAGCCAACCACACAAGCAGGAAATTACATTTATTGGGGGTGTTCTGTACATCATTTGTATACAGAACATCTCCAGGTTGCCATTTTGCATTGCATTTTCAGAAAATTGCAGAGATGCAAATAGGAAAGGAAAGTTGATTTTAATAACATTGAATTATAATATGGTTTGTAGCATTTGTACATGCTATATTATTTATTATTATTATTATTATTATTATTATTATTATTATATTTATGTATTTATTTTGCAATTTTCTTTACCTTAAAGGGTCACTAAAGGAATTTTTTTTTTTTTAGCTAAATAGCTTCCTTTACCTTACTGCAGTACTGGTTTCATGTCCTTATTGTTCGTTTTTGCTTTGAAGTAGCTGTAATTCTGCTGTGATCTCCACACTTCCTGGTTGCCTGTTTCCTTATAACCATCGTACTGGGAGATTTTCACGGTGGTCTAAGCTGTCATTACTGTTTGTCTAAAACTCCTCAGAACCAATCAGATTCATTTTAAAAACAAAACACTGCCCTGGATTTGTTTGTTTTTGTTCTGTGAGTCTTCCCGACTCACCTCTCACCCGGAACTTCATGTATGTACCTTTAAAACCGAAAGTGAAACTAGAGGCACATTATATGATAGATTAAATTCAATTTTTAATCATTTTTAAAAGGAATCAGTTAACTTTTATGTCTCTATACCCAATAAACAGTCATTTCAGCAAAAAAAATGTTTTCCTTTAGTGACCCTTTAAAATGTAATCTGCTTTTATTTTGCATTTCCTGGTTCCTCCCTCCAATCAAAATGCTAATGAAAGTTTTAAATAAAACCATTCCATTTTCAGTTCATATCCCACTTTAGACCCAATTATATCACCACTGGGTCTCTGTGCTCCTTTTTGCAGTACAGGCAGATCGTGACTGGTAAGAGGGGCCAGCAGGGTGCTGTACATAGCTTTTTTATAACATCACAGCACCATGCCTGCCAGTTATTCTCTCAATAGCCCTCATGCCGCGTACACACGATCGTTTTTCGGGGTTCTAAAAAATTAAGTTTTTAAGGGTCTAGAAAAAACGACGTTTTTTTCAACCCGATCATTAAAATGGCCTTGCCTACACACGGTCGTAAAAAAAAATGCTCTAGCAAAGCGCAGTGACCTACAACACGTACGACGGCACTATAAAGGGGAAGTTCCATGCGGATGGCGCCACCCTTTGGGCTGCTTTAGCTGATTTCCTGTTAGTAAAAGACGATTTGCGCTTTTCTGTCTATTACAGCGTGATGAATGTGCTTACTCCATTACGAACGGTAGTTTTACCAGAACGAGCGCTCCCGTCTCATAACTTGCTTCTGAGCATGCGTGGATTTTTCACGTCGTTAAAGCCCACACACGACCATTTTTTACAACCTTAAAAACTACAACGTTAAAAACTTTGTGAAAAAAAAAGAGCATGTTCGAAATTTTTTTTGCCTATTTTTTAGAACCCGAAAAATGCTCTGAAGCCCACACACGATCGTTTTTAATAACATAAAAAAACATAATTTTTTAGAACCCGAAAAACAGTTGTGTGTACGCGGCATCAGACTGATGCATGCAGTGAGTTGGCTATTGGGAGGGGTTATGCAAATAAAAAATGCCTATTCGCATTAATTCAGAAAATACAAAGCATTCTGTGAATGGTGCCAATGCCGAGCGTCCGACCTCCTGTATTCAGAATGCAGCAAGCCAGCTGCTTGGTGCAGGACCAGAAGCAAGCGGACATCTCTGGAGTAGCAGTGTCTACTTCAGTGATTTTCCAGCTTTCAGGGGCTTCGGACAGGTATGGTATTTTAAATTTGGGGTGGAGTTCCCCTTAAAATCCACACCAGACCTGAAGGGTCTGGTATGGATATTTGGGGGGAACCCCACGTCATTTTTTTTTTAAATTGACGGCGGGGTTACCCTTAATATCCATATCAGACCTGAAGGGCCTGTTAATGGAATTTGGGGGGACCCCACGCTTTTTCTTTTTCTTTTTTTATGAATGAATCATCTCTGAATTGCCAGAGCCGACAATTCATTAGAGCCGCAAAGCCGGTTTTAAATGCCTTTTTTTCTTTCAGAAATGACACTTTTTGCAGGGACAGTTCTATGTACGGGAAACATGTTCTTTTTCACATGCTGACTTTACACCCCCCCTAGGTATGACATTTAAAGTAATATTACACTTTTATTGTTTCACTTTTAGCATTATTAAATTCACTGCTCCGGAAAAAACAGCCATTTTTAAAACTTTATTTTGCATTGATACATGTCCCCTGGGACAGGACCCAGGTCCCCAAACACTTTTTAGGACAATACCTTGCATATTAGCCTTTAAAATTAACACTTTAGATTTCAAATGTTTGAGTCCCATAGACTTTAACAGGGTTCTAAAGTTCACACGAACATTTGGTGTGTTCGCAAGTTCTGATGCGAGCCAAACAAGAAACTTGCTGGGATTTTTTTTGCTGAGGAAACCGGTCGTGTGTGCATTTTTCGACGAGGAAACTGTCGAGGATCCCGTGGAGCCAAAAAGAGAGCATGTCTTCTTTTTCCTCGACGGGAATGGAGAAACTTGCCTTGTCGAGTTCCTCGACAGCCTAACAAGAAACTAGACAAGGAAAACGATGTGTTTCGCCCATCGAGTTCCTCGGTCGTGTGTACGAGGCCTAACACTGCCGGACTTACAATGCTCACATTGTATTCACAGTGTTTAAATCTTTCAAAATGCCCTAATTGCTCAGACTCCCCAGGCAGTGTGATAGTTTGTCCCAATCCCTGGCACTGTCACCTTTGTTGGACAATTTGGCCTTCATGTTAATGATGAGCAAAGTGTAAATATAAAGTGAAAAGTATAAATGAGTGTAAAAAAAAAAGAAAGAAAAAGAAGTAATAACCTGAACACTATTATCATATGTATTAACCACGTACAGTTACCAGACTCCAATATTTCCACGATAGTGTTTTTTTGAAGAAAATTGATCATAAAAAAGATCTTTCTTAGACGTCTCCAGAAAAATCGATTTCTACAGCTGGAATTGTTGGCTGTTTTCCATTTAACAAATGATTTATTTGCAAGTCTGATTTAACATCTTAGGATAACTCAGTGTTTCTCAATTCCAGTCCTCAGGCCCCCCCAACAGGTCAGGTTTTCAGGATTTCCATTATTTTGCACAGGTGATTTGATCAGTTTCACTGCCTTAGTAATCACCACAGCCTTTTCATCTGAGGGAAATCCTGAAAACCTGACCTGTTGGGGGGGCCTGAGGACTGGAATTGAGAAACACTGGGATAACTGAATAGTAATGCATAATACACATGTGCTTTTTATGTGCCTGGAAGCATTATTTTGATATTTTGGGCACCATTGCTTGTGAATTTTTCAAGTGAACAATCTTTTTGGTGGAAGAAATCCTAAAGCCGGCCATACTGTACATGGGTTGCATTCCGAAAATAACTTTCCTTGGAAAATCGTAACTAAGAATTTTCATCAGTGGCGGCCCATCCATAGAGGGCGCACGGATGCCACCTCCCCTATCCATGCGTCCGGCCCCCTGATCTACATATCAGAGTGGTAGACCATGGATTCCAATGCAGGTTGGGTGTTTTTTGAAACACCTGATTAGAGCCAAAGGCTTCAAAAAGAGTGGCCTTGGAGTGCAGAGAATTGCGCTCCGAGCCCATCCAGTGTGATGATAGCAAACATATTTTTGCTATTTTCACACTAAAGTTCCCCTCCGCCAATCAGGACGCAGGTCGTGAAACCTGTTTCCCACACACCAACTGCCACTGATTTTCATTAAAATTTCACACCATTAGTGGGCTGCAGCAACAGACGATTTTTGTGCAGCCATCGAATTTAAGTGATCGGGTATGATGGAAATTGTTTGAAAAACCCCCCAAAAATTCTAATCAATGATGGGAGAATCGTGTGAGAAATATAATCGAAAAAGAAATGTGCATGAGCTGTGACCTGGAAAAAAAAAAGATTCCCACCCACACAAAAAATCTGTAGCAACATGGGGTGATATTGAAGGCTTGGTTGGTCGAATTTCAAAATCAATGGTGGCACCACCTGTTTTTCTAAATAAAATTAGTCCAGAATTTGACCCATGTATGGCCTGCATTACTCCTCACCAAAAGATCCTAAAGCAGGGATATGCAATTAGCGGACCTCCAGCTGTTGCAAAACTATAAATCCCATCATGCCTCTGCCTCTGGGTGTAATGCTTGTGACTGTCAGAGTCTTGCTATGCCTCATGGGACTTGTAGTTCTGCAACAGCTGGAGGTCTGCTAATTGCATATCTCTGTCCTAAAGCATAAGTTCACCTTGCAGGTAAAAAAATTTGCATTTATAAAAAAGAATTAGGAGCCTGTAAAGCATTGCACCTGCAATCAGCAGATCGTGGGCACAATTTCAGGCTCCTGAAGAGTGTCTGTGTGGCTGTTTGCCTGTACCTTGTATGGGCAGGCAGTTACCAAATGACATGAAAAATCAATGAACTACTAGAACTCTCACTAGTGCCCTGGTAGTTCATTGAGAACTACAAGCCGTCAGCCGCAAAGGCTGCTGGTACTTGTAGTTCATTAATTTACAGAACTCTGTGAATGAAGGGTGCGCCCATGTGGGTGGGGCCCCGAACGGCGGTATTCTTTTCAAATTGTGACAGCGGGTGTGGGGAGAAGGTCTCCAGCCTGCTGTCACAATTAGAAGGGGGATCTGGGAGAGGCTGTAGAATGGGAACATGTTACATGTTCCACCCTTAAAATAGGTAGAACATGTCACATGACCCCAAAGATGATCTTATCCTTTAATCATTAACAGAGCTTTTTTTTCTCAGAGAATAGGTTCAGGTACTCCCCCCTTCCAAATCATTACTTATCTCTGCCCTCTACCTATTTCCAAGCACTATTCTTTGGTTCCATCCCCTACCCACCTCATAGTCTCAACCAGGGGTCAAGTCCTGGGGAAAAAAGTGTGGGAACTCTGACCCAAAATCCACTCCCCCACCAAAAAAAAATGATACGCTCATATGCATAATTACTAAACCGCATGTTTTTCTTTAAGCAAGTTCTTTATAAATCTCTTGATAATTCGCGGCAGACCTCCGCAATGTCTCCTGGGAAGAATGACAAAAGCTCCCAGGAGACATTGCGACATCGAGGAAGTGACGGAATACCCGCACACTACCCGATGAATCCATATACAGGAAGCGGCCGGTAACATAAAGGATTACTAAGGTTCGCCTGCCCCTGACAGTGACTCGAGCTGGGCATCGCCGCTTAGTGAAGGATTGGCTAGGCTGCTCTCGGCTGCTCTAGTGCTGCAAAGGGAACTGCGTTCCTGCTGAGAAAAAAGTGCAGGAACTCCGTTCCCACGCGTTCCCGCAGGACTTGAGCCCTGGTCTCAACCCTTTTAGAGAATACAGAACCAAGTATCATTTTAGGTGCTAAGTAATTTGTACATAATGTGTTAATGATAACAAGAAAACCAGAAAAATAGATTCCCTGCAGCCAAGAATAATAGACACCCACAGCAGCAATATATCCCCCCCCCACAATAAAATACCCCCTAGCAACAACAAATTCACCCAAGCAACAGATCTCCCAGCAGCCAGCATCAATAGCCTCTCCAGAACACAGCAACAATAGGCCACTCTCTCAAGAGTAGATGCCTTCTAGCAACAATTGACCCCTCAGAAACATAAGATCCCCACATCATCAACAATAGACTTCCCTGCAACAAGAGGCCCACCCCCAGTGACAATAGATCCCCCAGGTGACAGCATATATAGACCATCCAGCACACCCCAGCACTCATTGCCATTACATACACTCAATGCTGGAGGTGGCAGAACTGTGCCCCCCTGTGTTCCAGATGAAACAAAGCCCCAATCATTTATACAAAAAAAATTCTTTGCCCATGCAAAATGAATCCAGGGTCTATTTGATTGCCATATAATATGAGGAAGGATTTTTTTCCCCTGTAGAAAGCAAACTGGACCATGTTATATAAGGCCCATTTGACACGGGTGCACCTTTCCCTCGCTTTTCCAGGGCAACAAGAGCACAAACAAACAATTTCCTATTAAATGCTGTAACTGTTCTCACTGCCCTGCACTTTGTAAATTCCACATTCTCCATTGACTTTCAATAGATGGTGCCTTTTTTTTGGTGCAGGTTTTTAAAAGTGCATCAAAAAGGTCCCTTCCATTGTAAGCCAATAGGAACGCATCAAAAGATCATCAGTGAGAAAGTGTCCTAAGCTGCACAAAAGCGCAACAAAAGCACATAAGTGTGAAAGGGATCTTTCTCTGGGTTCACTGTGGGTATCGGGTTCCTCTGTTTATGGAGGTGTTCTATTACTGGTTGAACCCGATGGACTAGAGAGCTTTAAAGTGGAAGAAAAGTCTAAGGCCTCGTACACACGACCGAGGAACTTGTCGTAAATGAAACATCGTTTTCCCTCGACGAGTTCTTTGTCAGGCTTGTCGAGAATCTTGTCAAGCTTTCTTTGCGTACACACTGTCAAGACCAAATGTCGTCGTACTCAAACGCGGTGACGTACAACACATACGACCGCAGGGTAAGTTCGATTCCACTGGCACAACCCTTGGGGCTGCTTTTTCTAATCTCATGTTACTGCGTGTTAAGTAAAAGTTTGGTAAGAGACGATTTACGCTTTTCAGTCTGTTACAGCGTGACAAATGTGCTATCTCCATTACAAACGCTACTTTTACCGAAGGTGCGCTCCCGTCTCATACTTTATTCTGAGCATGCGCGGGTTTCTAAGCATACACACGAACGTGTTTCTCGTCGAAAACCAGCCCGACGAGAAAATTGAGACTCCCGTCGAGGAAAAAGAGAACTTGTTCTCTTTTTTCCTCGTCGAGTTCCTCGACAGTTTTCTCGATGAAAAACATACACACGACCGTTCTCCTCGGCAAAAAAGCTCTGCCACCAAGTTTCTTGATGGATTCTGTCGAGGAAAACGGTCGTGTGTACGAGGCCTCAGAGTAGTTGATGCTGAGTATAAACTTCCAGCAGAGGTAGTGAGCCAGTTAACAGTAAATGACTTCAAGTATGCTTGGGACAAACATAGATCTATAATCAAACAAAAAAGAAACCAAAAAAATAAATAAAAATAAATACAAATCATGTATTATAAAAAAAAATGGATGGACCACTCTGGCTTTTTTCTGGTATCACTTTGCTATGTTTCTTTGTCCTCATATTTTTTTGCTATGCGTTAAAATGCAAAAAATGTTCACATGTGCTTTTCAGATGGAGGCATGGAGATTCCACAAGTTTTTTGCTTTAGAAAATTATGTGTTTTTTTTTTTTGTTTTTTTTTTTCAGAATGATCTCTTGTGACTTAAGTAGTCATAAGCAAGACTTATTGCAGCAAGATATCCATATACCATGTTTATGTTCTTAGTGGCCTATTCACAGCTGCCATTGTTTAGATTCAGGGGGGGGGGGCAGACAGCAATAAAAACCTGACAAAGTTTCTAACTGTTCACTAATCTATCCAAAATGAGAAAAAATGGGTTTTGCTCAAGGATTGCAACATTCTATAATACCTCCATTTATAGTGTAACAATTTCTGTACATATAGATGAAGGTCCTTAATTATTAAATTTACCTTCTCAGCAGTCTTCAAAGTGACAAGGTTGTTCATAGACAAGACGTTATGATGTCACAACACATCAAATGTCAAAGTTCTACAGATGTGTTTCACCTTTTAAATCCCTGACCAGAGACATATCTCTTCAGACTTACATGTCAGTCATCCCCTATGGATGAAATCTGATTTATCTCCCAATGGTAATTCGACGCAGGACACAGTGACTGGAAAAACAGTTCTTACAGGAAATATTCATTAACCCTCTCCAAGTCTCAACTTCAAGAGATTGTAAAGTCTATTTTTTTTTCCTATAAAAATAACAAACATGTTATACTTGCCTTCTCTGTTGCAGTGGATTTGTACAGAGCAGCCCGGATCCTCCTCTTCTCAGGTCCCTCTTCTGTGATCCTAGACCCTCCCTCCTGTTCAGTGCCCCCAAAGTCAGCAGCTTGCTGTGGGGGCAGCCGAGTCACAGCTTTGTGTGTCCATTCAGACATGGAGCCCTGACCCGGCCCGCACCCTCTCTCCCCTGATTGGCTAGCTGACTTTGAATGACAGCAGAAGCAGCCAATGGTGCCGCTGCTGTGTCTCAGCAAATCAGGAGGGAGAATCTGGGAAGGCTGAGACACTCGTGGACATCACTGGACAAAGACGGACCTCAGGTAAGTGTTAGGGGAGCTGAGGGGGGCTGAATGCATTAAGATGAAAAACCTTCTGCCTTTACAACCCCTTTAAGGGCTCTTTCACACGGAGCGGATCCGTATTGATCCGCTCTGTTAGCCCGTTTGGCTCAGCGGGGATTCCTCTGTTAATCCCCGCTGAGCTGTCGGCGGAAAGGGCTGTCCCCGCACACAGTGCAGAGACCGCCCTGTCTCTCCTCCGCTCTCCCCTATGGGGAATCGGATGAATACGGACCGTCTGTCCGTATTCATCCGATCCGTTCCGCCAGACGGAAGAAAAATAGGGTTTTCTTCCGTCTGAAAAAGCGGAACTTTGCGGACACGGATCGTTACGGACGTTAGCGGATGCATCATCCGCTAACGTCTGCAATCCCATAGGGATACATTACAAGTCCGTAAACGGACTTGTAATAAACGGTCCATTCGTCCGCACGTGTGAAAGGGCCCTAAGACTGGCAGGATGTTTCTATAAGCAATGTAGCCCTACCACCAAAGTGATTATAATGGCTTCCCAACCTCCTCCATCTATAAAGGAAACCTGTGATCATAGAAATATGCCAACACATGTTGCAGTTGGTCTTGTGTTCCTGGAGAACCCCCAGTCCCGCCATCACATCATTTTTTTTTCCAATTGCAAAACCCCTGGTGAGTACTGTCTAACATTTGGGATTCCTTTTTTAATGCATTGGGCTCTATATGGTATAGCTATGCGTCCTGTGTTTTTTAGTAAGAGCCCAGCAGGAAATAAGTGGCATTGGATAAGGGATCACCCAAACTTCTGAAACAAGGATGAAGCATATAAGAAACAGGTAAAGCGATCCATTGGACTCTTATTAGTTCACTCTACACCTGCTCCATTTCATAGCACCCTGCCCACCGATCACAGCGTAAACCTGACTCATTGGGCATGCAAACTTTATTAAGGAGACTGTGTCATCAAATTAAAAAATCTTCAAAAGAAGAGTACCTGTAAAAGAAGACTCTCAATGCCCACACCTTTCCTGTGCCGCCAGGACACTGACCCATCCAGTAAAAATCTTCTGCTGAAATCCATAGGGAAACTGGTACTTCTGGAAGTGTTAATCTCCTGGGTGCCCCTGCAGCTCTTATTGGTTCCTCTCTTTGACTTTCAATTATTGCAGATTAGAGTAATAGCATGTAGGTCAGCAGAAAGAACAATTGCGAGATGTTGGGGACCCAAGAGATAGACATCCCAGGAAATACCGGGTTCGCTAAGGATATCAGCAGAGGATTTCTACAGATTGGAGTGGCATTCTGGCAGGGCAAGCCGTATGGAGAGTCTTTGTTTTTTACAGGTACACTGCTTTAACCTCCCTGGCGGTATGATTCTTTCAGAAAAAACATGCTAAAAGCGGTACCATTATTTGCAAGGAAATTTGGCGTTTTATATTGTAGGTCTGTAATTTTTAGAAATAACTCACTTAAATCTGACCAAACAAGATTCTAATAGGCATCCCGTGTATTACATTTTTTTAAAAACAAAATTATAAATTATAATATAATAAATAATTATAAATAATTATAACAAATAATAATATAATTATAATAAAAATTATTCAATAATGTAATCAAATCAAAATCACTGAAATTTGCTCAGTTGCAGAATTGTCGCTGTCATTACTTTTATTTTTTTATGACGAATTTCCCCACAAATCGCTATCGCACAATTCTGCAAGTGATTATAATTTATTATCGCTGTTTTTTAGCTGATCTAAAACTATTTTTGACATAAAGGGACACTTTTGGTTGCTATGGACAATCTACAGTTTGCAGGGAGAAAAAAAGGTTTTTATTATATAACATGACATGCAGGACACTGGGCAGACCACTAGGGACAGGGGGGGTGTGTTTTTTTTACATACAGTACTGTAATCTATAAGATTACAGTATACTGTATGTAATGTGTTTGTTTACGTTTTTGAATTTGGCGCCGTTCTCCGTCCCCGTGCGTCGTAACGTCGCAGGGAACGGAGATCGGCGTCACACGGAGGCACTATGTGAATCGAGCGAGGTCCCGCTCGCTCACACAGCGCGGTGGCATCGCTGGATCCAGGGACAAGGTAAGTAAAAAGTGCCTGTGGATCTAGCGAGGCAAGCCCGAGACTGACTCGGGGTTACCAATAGTAGCAAGAAAATCTAACCCCGTGTCAGTCTCGGGAAGACCGCCAGGGAGGTTAAGGCTTTTTTTATTATTATTATATTTATTATTATTATTTTATGGCAAGTACTATTCTTCCTTATTGGGTTTCTCTTTAGTAAGCAAAGTGGGCCTCTGCAGTGCAGGGCTGAACTTGTAATGGGTCAAAAGGCCCACTTTACCAGTTCCCCGAAGGTACTGGTTTACCCAATTAGGCCAATCAGCCATTTTCAGCAAATAACCGATGTATGCAGATTGGTCACTACAATTTCAGTTTTTCTCATCCCTATTCTGAACAACCTCTGACGGCTACAGACCCTAGGGCTTTCACACTGAGGCGATGCGCTGGCGGAACCGCTCCAAAAGTCCTGCCAGCAGCATCTTTGGAGCGGTGAGAGGAGCAGTGTGTTTATTGCTCCTTCACTGCTCCTTCCAATTGAAAGAAATGGGAAACAGTGGTAATACCGCCCGCAATGCGCCTCTGCTTGAGCAGCTACAAAAAAATAAAAAAACACACAAAAAATAAAAGCATATTTTTCAATTAGTAAATGTGGTAAACTATGTGCATAAATTCATGTGAAATAAAATAGGAAGAACTAAACTGAATACTTGCATTAAATATATTAATCACATAAAAATAGAATGCAATCATTTCATGTCAGTGGTGCTGAAAAACAGTAGTGTCATTTAAATATAAAAGGCAATACAGTTGGGGTCTCATTATAATAGTTTTTTTTATTTTATATATATAATAGTTTAAGCCTGTGTTCATCACAAATACAATACCCAATCAGATTCAGGAGAATAAAAAAAAAAAAAAATATATATATATATATATATATATATATATATATATATATATATATACCCCTGAACTATCTGGGCAGTTGGTGAAAACACAGACCGATGTCAATTTGTTTTACACGCAGTGAAATTTCTACATCAACGTTAGCAGATCAGTAACCTTCACAATTGCCACACTGCATCAATGTCAACAAAGTCACCTATGTAGCAAATAAGTCTGCTTATTACTCTAATGCCGCGTACACACGATCGGTCAATCCGATGAGAACGGTGTGATGGACCGTTTTCATCAGACCAAACTGATCGTGTGTGGGCCCCATCAGTTATTTATCCATCGGTTAAAAAATGTAAAACTTGTTTTAAAGTTAACCTAACCGATAGAAAAAAACGATCGTTAGTAGGCACGTCCATCGGTTAAAAATCCACGCATGCTCAGAATCAAGTCGACGCATGCTTGGAAACATTGAACTTCATTTTTTTCAGCACAACGTTGTGTTTTACGTCACCGCGTTCTGACACGATCGTTTTTTTAACTGATGGTGTGTAGGCGCGACGGATCATCAGTCAGCTTCATCGGTTAACTGATGGAAAGATCCATCAGACCGCTCTCATCGGATTGACTGATCGTGTGTACAGGGCATTAGTATAAAAAAATAAAATCCATAAGATAATTATTTATTTGGATTCTTATTATTATTACATGTGAATATTTATCTTGTATTTGTTTAAAATACAAAAAAAAAAGCTGTAAATTTTATCTTAATGTGCTAAGTCTTACTTTTTAGAGGTGGTCCATTGCGTACACTAAATAAAATAAATAAAAAAAGAAAGAAAAAACTTCACCATAGCACTGACATTAATTTGTCTTTTTTTTTTGCTCTGACACTTATTGTCATATGCAATTTTTGTTACATGTGATTATGTATCTTGTCTTTGTTTAAAAAAAACGCTGTAAATTGTATCTTAATGTGCTAAGTTTTACTTTTTAATGGTGGCCCATTGCGTACACTAAATAAAATGAATTGAAAAAGAAAGAAGAAAAATCTTCACCATAACACTGACAATAATTTGTCTTTTTTTTTTTTTTTTGCTCTGACACTTGGGGGGTTATTTACAAAAGGCAAATCCAAAGTGCACTTGAAATTGCACTGAAATTGCACTTGGAAGCGCAGTCACTGTAAATCGGAGGGGGTAGATCTGAAACAAGAGGAAGCTCTGCTAATTTTATCATCCAATCATGTGCAAGCTAAAATGCTGTTTTTTTTTTATTTTCCTTGCATGTCCCCCTCGGATCTACAGGGACTGCACTTCCAAGTGCACTTTCAGTGCAATTTTAAGTGCAATTTTTGCAAGTGCAAGTGTAGTTTGCACTTGTAGTGCAAAGTGGATTTGCCTTTAGTAAATAACACCCTTGGTGTCATATGCAATTTTTGTTACATGTGATTATTTATCTTGTCTTTGTTTAAAAAAAAAAAAAAGTTGTAAATTGTATCATAATGTGCTAAGTCTTAGGCCTCGTACACACGACTGAGGAACTCGTCGTAAATGAAACATCGTTTTCCTCGACGAGTTCCTTTTCAGGCTTGTGGAGAAACTTGACAAGCTTTCTTTGCGTACACACTGTCAAGACCAAATCTCCTCGTTCTCAAACGCGGTGACGTACAACACATACAACAGCAGGGGAAGTTCGATTCCACTGGCACAACCCTTGGGACTGCTTTTGCTAATCTCATGTTACTGCGTGTTAAGTAAAAGTTTGGTGAGAGACGATTTGCACTTTTCAGTCTGTTACAGCGTGACAAATGTGCTATCTCCATTACAAACGCTACTTTTACCGAAGGTGCGCTCCCGTCTCATACTCTATTCTGAGCATGCGCGGGTTTCTTAGCATACACACAAACGCGTTTCTCGCCGAAAACCAGCCCGACGAGGAACACGACGAGGAAATTGAGACTCCCGATGAGGAAAAAGAGAACTTGTTCCCTTTTTTTCTCGTCGAGTTCCTCGACAGTTTTCTCGATGAAAAACGTACACACGACTGTTTTCCTCGGCAAAAAAGCTCTGCCACCAAGTTTCTTGATGGATTCTGTCGAGGAAAATGGTCATGTGTACGAGGCCTTACTTTTTAGTGGTGGTGCATTGCGTACACTAAATAAAATGAAATGAAAAAGAAAGAAGAAAAATCTTCACCATAACACTTTTTTTTTTGCTCTGACACATAGTAGTATAAATCAACTAAAAATACAAATAAATACTTCTGCTATTTAGTATAAGCATTTTAAAATACTGAATGATAAAAAAAATAAAAAAATAAAAGTGCATTTTTTGTTAGCTTGGCTCAACCCTCTATTTCCTTATCATGGTACAGAGGCCTGCAACGTTCATTAAAGGCCTATTCTATCAACGACACAATGAAATAAATGAATACATAAACAAATACATAACATTTCAATAGGATATAGAAAATGCATTGTTTTTCACAAAAACTGTGAAAATATTGCCAGTACATGTAATTAAATTGCAGGGCATGATGGGATCATTTAGGGTTAATCATCCTTAGTCCAATCCTTGCTGTGTTCTTCCCATTAACACACAGAGATAGTATATCTTGCTATATCAAAGCTCACCTGGGATTTGTGCTTTTCTTTCTTTTTTTTTTATCAGTTGGAATTTGCTTTCCTCCCAAGAGTTTGTCTGTAAGTGAACCTCCAGCATCCTGGTCTCGATATAACATTTTAGCGCATTCAATAGCTATTTGTCGAGCTACATGTACTATGTGCCCTCCTTATTTATTTCTTTATACCGACATGGAATGTAAAGTGAAGACGTACCTTTTGAACTTCAGGCATCAACGATTTTCACATCACCGATGTGGAAGATTCCCGAGTGTACCTGGGCGAGCGGATATATCAAAAGAAACAAGAGTTCATGAATATTCACAGCTTAATACAGAGAGATCTCATACTTACAGCGCCTAAATACAGTGATTGTGATTTGTCTTGTATTATAAAACATTTATACAACATGGTACAGTTGGAATTCCTCAAAACGTTAACCACTTCAGAGACCTTGGCTGGCTGAACAATTTCTTTTCTTCAACTTTTGAAGATGGATAGTTTGCTGGTTTTTGTATTAATTTATAAGCTGAAAGGCCTTAATAATAAATGATTTAATCTTTAAACTAAGCAAGTGATTTTCTAAGGTACAGAGTTTTATAAAGTGTAATTTTTTAAATGGAAACTCTTGACACCCTTGTATTTTATTGTAAAGTAATTATACTGTATTCCTTTATATTGTAAAGTGCTGTACAAACTGTTGGAGCTATATAAATCCTGAATAATAATAATAATAATAACTTAAAAAAAACAGACCACTAAAAAAATCAGATCACTGTTTTTTTTTTATTTTAAATTGATAATTAAAATGATTTTAAATTAATAAATGTTTCTGGGCTTACTCAGCGTAATAATGTCTAAATGTATTTTTTATTACAGTGCTATCATGGCATTCTTTATTTGTCATTGTGTTATTTTTTAATGTACAAAGTTTAAAATGTAAAAATATAAAAAAAACACAAAATAATTGTTGGCCTCATCCTGACTATTATTATTAATGAATTTCTATTTGTAAATCATCAATAGATTTCACCTGCTTATATGTTTCTGGGCTTACTCAGCATAATAATCTCTAAGTACTTTTTATTACAGTGCTACCATGACATTCTTTATTTCTCATTGTGTTGTTTTTTTTAATGTACGATTGACAAAGTTTAAAAAAAATTATAAAAACAAAAAATAATTGTCGGCCTCACCCTGACTATAATTATTATGATTTTCTATTTGTAAATCATCAATAAATTTCAGCTTCTTATACAAGCTAAGGTTGACCATACATTATACAATTGTCTTGTACAATTTTCCTTTAGATTTACCAAAATCATATAATATGAGGTCAAACCTAAACACGTTCAATTTGAATGCAGTCAGGCAGGCCCTTGCACTACATAGTTGAAAGTAAAGGAAATTGAATTAGAAAATTGTATAGTGTATGGCCGGCTTAAGTGTTGGGGAGATAATGGAGTTAATTTACTCAAATTGTAGAGAATCTGGTGAAGCTCTGCATAGAAACCAATCAGCTTTCAGGTTTTGTTTTCAAAGCTTAATTGAACAAGCTAAAGTTAGAAGCTGATTGGCTGATGCACAGCTGCACCAGATATTGCACTTGCCAGTTTTATTAAATCAACCCTAATATGTACAATAAAGCTGGTCTTACACCATTCAATTTTCTTATTTAATTTTCTTTAGATTTACCTTCAACTATGTAGTAGAAGGGCCTGCCTGATTGCATAAAAATCGAAAGTGTTTGACCTCTTATTATATGAATGAATGAATGAATGAAAAATTTATATAGCGCGGCACATGCGAACTGAATCGCCTCTGGGCGCTTGTTGATTAAGTCTCATGCCTTTCAAAAAAGCAGGGTTTTGATCTGCCTTCTGAAAGACAGGTGGTTTTGCTCCAACCGAATGCTGGTTGGTAAGGCATTCCAAAGCCTGGGGCCCTGGAAAGCAAACCTTCTTTCTCCTTTGGACTTGTATTTGGTTATAGGAACCTTGACCAGATTTTGGTCGGTGGAACGCAAAATGCGACTGCAATTGTGCAGTTTGATCTTGTCGCATAGATATCTAGGAGCCTTCCCATGGATGCACTTATGTGTCAGGCAGAGTGCTTTGAATGCAATTCTGTCCTTCACTGGCAGCCAGTGAAGGGATCTCAGTGAAGGTGAGATTGATTCCCAAGATTTTTTCCCAGTCACCAGTCTGGCGGCCGTATTCTGTACGACTTGGAGACGAGCGATTTGGTACTTGGGTAGCCCGAGGTAAAGGGCATTTGCATAGTCCAGTCTGGAATTCACGATTGTTCCCACCACGACTGCTACGTCTTCTTTAGGAATAAATGGAATCAGTCTGCGTAGTAGGCGCATCAAATGGTGCGCCCCGCTGACTACGGACCCTATTTGTGCGTCCATTGTCATGAAGGTGTCAAACGTGACTCCCAGACTTTTGACTTTGGAGCTAGGTGCGATGATTTGTCCCAGAATGGGAGATGGTGTCCAGTTTGTTGTCGGTGGTTTCCTCCGCCTGGCATCAAAGATAAAGAGTTCTGTTTTAGCATTATTGAGTTTGAGATAACTCTTAGACATCCAGTTTTCTATTGAAGAGAGACATTTCTCTAATCTTAGATGATGATCCTTTTTGTGGCAGATGCGAAAATACAACTGCGTGTCGTCTGCATAAGAGTGATAAAGTAGTTCATGGCTACTGATTATATCAAAGAGAGGACGAAGATAGATATTAAACAGCACTGGAGACAAGGGGGATCCTTGGGGGACCCCACATGTCACCGTGCGTTTTTCAGATGTGAAGGATCCCAGTTTCACTGTTTGTGATCGGTTTCCAAGAAACGAGGAGAACCATGGTAAGGCATCTTCTGAGACTCCGGCGACTTCTGTTAGTCGTCTCAGTAGCAATTTGTGGTCTACTGTGTCAAAAGCAGCGCTTAGGTCCAGCAGAACCAGGAGACATGATTCTCCTTCGTCTGCGGCCTCAAGCGCATCGTCCCATATTTTCAGTAAGGCCGTTTCTGTCCCGTGTCCGGGACGGAACCCGGATTGAAATGGATCGAGTAGATTTTGGGTGTCCAGATGCTGTTGCAGCTGATTTACCACCACTTTCTCCATTATCTTGGACAGAGCATTTAGACCTGTTATGGGACGGCGGTGAGTTGGGTCCATAGGATCCAAATTAGGTTTTTTCAAGATCGGCAGAATTGTGCCCTCTTTCAGCAGGGAAGGCACTATGCCTTCCTTAAATGACTGATTTATAAGCTGCGTGATCGGAGGCGCCAGGATGTCGGCACATTCCTTCAGTAGCTTGGTGGGAATGATGTCATTCGGTGCTGTGCTGTCGCGCAGCAGGCCAATAAATTTTTTTGTTGTATCGATGGAGATGGGTTCCAAAGTGAACTTAGTTGATTGTAGAGGCGTTCGGTCGTTGTTTTGATTGAAGACGGGGCTGAGTGGAGAATTGTTTTGCCGAATACTTACCCGAATTTTCTCGATTTTGTCGATGAAGAAATCCGATAGTTCATTGCAGAACTCTTGGGTGTCTGAAGTGGGGACTTCTAGACATCCCGGATTCATGGTCTGGGTGACCATCCTGAAGAGTTCGCTAGGGCGATTCATTGCGCTGTTAATCACCCTGGAGAAGTGAAATTTTTTGGCTTTGAAAATTTCCTTGTGGTAGCGCGTAGTTACTGCTTTGTAGATGTTGAGATGGTCTTCTGACGGACTTCTTTTCCAGGAGGCTTCCGCTCTCCTGCGCTCTTGCTTCAATAGCGACAGTTGGTTATTGAACCAGCTGGACTTTTTTTCCCGGCTGCGGAGTTTGCGCTTTGGTGCTGCTAAGTCGGCTGACTGTAGCAGAGCTGCATTAATGGCATCCAAAGTATCTGAGGCTGCTAATTGAGGAGGAATAGCCCCAATTCGGTTTCCCAGGGTAGATCTGAAGAGTTCCGAGTGGAGCTTCCTCTGAGATCTAGCCCAGTGTATTGTCACCGGCTTGGGTACTTTCCTGACTAATGGAGTTCTGGGGATTATGAAGCTGATTGCATGGTGGTCTGTCCATGGCAAAGGTTCATTTCCCACAATGTTAATTTTCAGATTTTGTCTGAAAATTAGGTCGAGTGTGTGACCTGAAACATGCGTTGGTCCGTGTATAAGTTGTTGAAGTCCAAATCCTTCCAGGTGGTTGATGCAGGCATCCGCGATGGGATCCTGTGAGGAGTTAGCCCACAAATTAAAATCCCCGAGCAGCAAAAGGTGCTTACCGCTAAGGGTGTAGGTGGAAATGAACTCCGTTAATGCTGATATCAACTGCGATTTTGGCCCAGGGGGCCTATAGCAGAGGAGAATATGAACAGTCTCCTGAGAGTGAGCTTGAAGTTGAAGCGTAAGGGTTTCCATAAAAGGTAGAGGATTTTGGAGGACCGGTTTAATGATTGCAATATGCGACTTATGAATCACCGCCAGTCCTCCTCCCCTTTGCCCTATTCTATTTTCCGTTAAGATGCGATAGTTTGCAGGCACCATTTCTC